>NC_058131.1:6647148-6743091 GCF_016433145.1 Gracilinanus agilis | reverse complement strand
AGGAAGGAAGGAGGAAAGGAAGGAAGGAAAGGAAGGAAAGAAGGAAGGAAGGGAGAAATGAAGAAAAGAAGGAAAGAAAGGAACGAGGAAGGAAGAAAGAAAAAAGGAAAGAGAGAGAAGGAGAAGTGTATTTTTTAAAATATAATTTCAATTGTCTATTAATTTATCTATCAACCCAGGCAAAAAGAAAATAAATTTTTTCTTAATCTACTTCACATATGAGAAAAGGAATCAATAATTCCAGATGCATTATTCTAAATATAGTTAGATTATCTTTAGCACATATTCAATTATATGCACTGCATTTTGCAAGTTGTGATGCTAGCATGTTGTAGATGATTCATAAATATTAATGCTGATGATGATTTTAATAAATTTAATGGGTAAAATTCCATCAGTATGTTTCCATAAAAACACTATGATTTAAAGAATGGTATAATAAATGCAAAGCTAGGAAGACTAATGACAGCCTCTTTAAAACATCTCGAAAATAAATACTTATTTTTTCCTTTAAAAATGGAGACATTTAAAGAATATATGGAGAATGGCAAAGTCATAACAAATTCATCATATAAAAATATGTATGTGTGTGTGTTTCTCTCAAAAAACCCTCAAATTCCTGATTCCAATTAGAGCTCTCTTCTTTGGAAATTATAGTATCATGATTTAGAGCTAGAAGGGACCTCTTAAAGATCTTCTTTAAGCTAGATGGAGCAGTGGCTATAGTGCCAGGACTGGAGTCAGGAAGAATTATCTTCCCAAGTTCAAATCTAGTCTCAGATATTTTCTAGCTGTGTGACTCTGCTCAGGTCACTTTACCTTGTGGTTCCCTCATCTGGAAAATGAGCTGAAGAAAGAAAAGGCAAAGCACTCCAGTATCTTTACCAATAAAACCCCAAATGTGATCAAGGCAAGTCAGATAAACCAGAAAAGAATGGACAATAATGAAGATCTACTATCATGCCTTGTTTTACAAATAAGGCAACAGACACAGAGGGAAAGCAATATGCCTAACATCAATCCTAATATATTAAGTGGAAAATCTGTAATTTAACCCTAGGTCCTCTGACTCCAAATCCAGTACTGTTCCTCATTTACCAGACCAACATGATTGAGTTTTTATTTGGAGAAAATCTAAACTGGAAACCAGGAATGAAATAATTTTTTCATAGGGCTGCAATTGCCCTATCTCTAAGGATATTTTGAGAGAATGTAGAGGGCTACTAATTTGAAAAGGTGTGCAAAGAAGTCTTGATTTGGCTAGCCAGAGCTCTTTCTATCAATGTCTGGTAGGTGAAAAATACTGAACTTTGAGGAAGGAAGAGCTGAGCTTGCTTCTTGCCCCCAACCTTTATGGGCAGGGAATAGGTGGGCAAAGCTTTCTCCAAGTCTTAGTTTCCTCATCCATAAAACTGATACATTTCTTTAGGGCTTTATGTCTGAGCATTCTGTAAAGTATTTTAAACAGATGATGTAATTCCCTCACAATTCTATGAGTTCTGAAACACAAAGTTTTGATTATGGACTATATCAAGGAGTTGACTATTAGATGAAACATTCAGTAAAAACAAACACTGCTTACAAGTACATCTTTGTACCAGGTCTAGAGATTATATAATAATCTTAAAAGGTGCTTGAGAGGCACCAAGAAGTTCACTGAATTACACAGGCTTAAAGTTAGTGTGAGCGTCATTGTCGGAAATGGGATTTGAACCAAGTCTGAATATCTTCAAGTCTCATTCTGTAGTTACTCTGCTCTTTCTAGATTAGGAATGTTTCTATCTTACAATGAGGATGGAAGCATCAATTCTTATTTTACATGGGTATGTATCTAGTAATATGGCTAATACAATGTATATTATGTATGCATATATATATCCATTATATGTTTATCATATGTGTATGTGTTTATGTGCATATACATAAAAAAGAAAAAATACAAAAACAGAGTCAAAAGTGGTTCTGGATAAAATATTATCCCCAAGACTATGAAGACCAGGATTCCAATTCAAATCCAAGTTTAATAATACATAATGAAATTATAGCATTCTGAGCAACTCTGATCATTCTGAGGAATAGAATTCTGAGCAGAATTTTCTGAGTAATTATTGCAGGTAATATGGCAATCTACTGTGGTAAAGGAAGTTTCCCTTCCAATCATATCATATTCCTCTATCCCTGAACATAAACAATCATATATGTATACATATTTATGCATGTGATATATGTTTGTTCTCTATAAATATATATTATTTTATATACATTATGTTATGTGCATATTACAAACATCACAGGCTTTATTTATGTATGTGTATATATAATATTAATTTCATGATTTATGATGCACAAGTGCCTCGTGAAGAAAGTAAATGGACTACCAGATTTATGAAATCATCTCACTGATCACCTTTTTTTTAAACTCTCCTGTTCATAGATGGGGAAAAAGAGACTTCAGAAGGTTAAATGACTTACCTTGAGTCACAAAGTTTTCAGAGCCCAAATGTAAACTGAAGTCTTCAGACTCCAGGACCATGATTCTTCTCCAATACATAAATGGAAGAGGTCATTTAGAAATAGGTTTTTATAGTTATTGTTTTAATTTCCTCCATTGAAATCTCAGGATTACAGGAAGGAGACCACAAATTTGCATTTCAAAATAACTTTTTTCAGGAATAAATACAAAATGTATAGAGAAGAATTTGACATTTGATATTTATCATTTTTCAGCCCCCTTTCCCAGCCAAGGTTTCCTGATTGTCAGAGCAAGGTCTGGTCAACAAATTATCCATTTCTTCCACTGTAGCCAGTTTCCTCAGCTTGCAAATTTCAACACTGTTGTTTGAGTTACTTTAATTTAATTCAGTAATAAATTAATAAATTAAATGTCTTTATATAAATGGATCATGTTGTGAGGGGGTGGAGGTTGAAGGGATGAAATTCATTATGGGCATTGGATATTTGGAATATTTTTGTTTCTAGTTTTTTTTTTTTTGGTTTAGATGCTGATAATAAAACAGACACTGGAGATTAGCACCTCTACCCCAGACCACGCATCTGGAATGTTGTCTCTGCTTCTGGGTATGACATTTTCAGAAGGACATGGATGAACCTGAGCCTGTCTGGAGGCTGAAACATAGGAAAGTGAGGTGAGAAGACATCATAACATTCAAGAGGCAATTAATGGCACTCAGGAGTTTCAGCTCAAAGAAGGGAAGACTCAAGAAAAACACTGAGTTGACCAAGTCTTTAAGAGGCAATTACATGGAAGATGGTTGTATGAATTTTCTATACCTTCAAAGTGGAACTAGGAATAGTAGATAAAATATTATGCAGAGTATGTCAGCCTCAGTTAAAGAAGGGATTCCTGAAAGCCAGTTATCTAATAATGTAATTGCCTCTCTCATAAGTCATGAGTTCCCTAACACTATTTTTTTCAATCCAGATATGATGAGTACTTGTACAGTTTATGCTACAAAGGATCTAGTTTTGAATAAAGGTTGGACTAGATCTGTGACTCCCAAAGTGGGTGCTACCGCCCCCAGGTGGATGCTGCAGTGATCCAAGGGAGCAGTGATGGCCACACTTTTTTTGTATTACATTCTATTCTGAGTTCAATAAATAGTTTCATAATTTCCAGGGGGTGTTAAGTAATATTTTTTCTGGAAAGGGGGCAGTAGGCCAAAAAAGTTTGGGAACCACTGGACTAGATGATCCCCCTCTGAAATTCTGTGATCCTAAAATAAAATCCCCTTGAAGAAAGAAATTGTTTTATTTTTGTCAAGGTGTTTCTGGCAGCTAGGTGACACAATGGATAAAGAATCAAGCCTGGAGTTCCCGACTTAAAATCTGCCTTCAGACATTAACTAGCTAAGTGATCCTAGTCAAGTCAGTTAACCCTGTTTGCCTTGGTTTTCTAATCTTTAAACAAGGAAAACAATCAGATCCAGTGGGGCAGAGAATTCATTTGTACCCGATAGAGAAATAGAGGGGTAACAAAAGGACTGGTGGGGAGGGAAGCAAAACTAGGGAGGGAGGATGGGAGTAGCTTAAAAAGATCCTAAAGAAGAATAAGAGGGGAATAAGAAGGGAGAGGGGGAGAAAGGGAAGTACAATAAGAGAGGGGATCAGGGGAACCAATTAAAAACAAAACACTGGTATAGAAGGAAATAGCGAAAGAAGAAAGGGCAGGATAAGGAGAGAGAATCAAAATGTCTGGATATTTATAATTCTGAATGTGAATGGGATGAACTTGCCCATAAAACATAAGCAAATAGCAGAGTGGATTAGAAACCAAAATCCTACCATGTGTTGTCTACAAGAAACATAGATGAGATAGGCAGACATACAGAGAGTAAAAATGAAAGCCTGGAGCAAAATCTATTGGGCTTCAACTGAGAAAAAGAATGCAGGAGTTGCAGTCATCATTTGTGACAGAACCAAAGTAGATAGGGAAGGTAATTACATCCTGATAAAAGAAAGTATAAACAATGAAGAAATATCAGTACTCAACATGTATTCAGCAAATGGTATAGCATTCAGATTTCTAAAGGAGAAGCTACTGGAGCTCAAGGATGAAATAGATAGCAAAATTATACTGTTGGGGGACTTCAACCTTCCCCTATCAGATCTAGATAAATCAAACCAAAAAATAAATAAGAAAGAGATAAGAGAGGTGAATAAAAATCAAGAAAAAAATTAGAGTTAATAGCTGTATGGAGAAAAATAAATAGGGACAAAAAGGAATACACTTCCTTTTCAGCAGCACATGGAACATTCACAAAGATTGACCATGCTAGGGCATAGAAACATGGCAATCAAATGCAAAAAAGCAGAAAGAAGAAATGCAACCTTATCAGATCATAATGCAATAAAATAGCTATAAGCAAGGATACATGGAGAGTCAAACCAAAAACTAATTGGAAATTAAATAATATGATTCTCCAAAATAAGTTAGTTAAAGAACAAACTGTAGAAACAATTAATAATTTCATTGAAGACAATTAAAATGGTGAGACTTCTTACCAATACCTATGGGATGCAACCAAAGCAATTCTAAGGAGAAATTTTATATCATTGAGTGCATATATTAACAAATTAGGGAGGGTAGAGGTTAATGAATTGGGCATGAAACTTAAAAAAAATAAAAAGTGAACAAATTAAAAATCTCCAGATGAAAACTAAATTAGAAATACTAAAAATCAAAGGATAAATTAATAAAATCAAAAGTAAAAGAACTATTGAATTAATAAATAAGACTAGAAGCTGGTAATTTTCTTTTCTTTTTTTTTTATTTTAAACCCTTAACTTTTGCGTATTGACTTATAGGTGGAAGAGTGGTAAGGGTAGGCAATGGGGGTCAAGTGACTTGCCCAGGGTCACACAGCTGGGAAGTGTCTGAGGTCGGATTTGAACCTAGGACCTCCCGTCTCTAGGCCTGGCTCTCAATCCACTGAGCTACCCAGCTGCCCCCTAGAAGCTGGTATTTTGAAAAAGAAACAGAAAAAAAGTCAAAGTACTGGTAAATCTAATAAAAAAAGGAAAGAAGAAAACGAAATTAACAGTATCAAAGATGAAAAGGGAGACCTCACACTAATGAAGAGGAAATTAAGACAATCATTAAAAACTATTTTGCCTATTTTTGTGGTAATAAATATAGCAATCTAGGTGATATGGGTGAATATTTACAAAAATATAAATTGCCTAGATTAACAGTAGAAGAAATAGAATACTTAAATAATCTAATATCAGAAAAAGAAATGGAATAAACATTCAAAGAAAAAATCATCAGGGCCTGATGGATTCACAAGTGAATTCTATCAAACCTTCAAAAAACAACTAATTCCAAAATTATACAAATTATTTGACATAATAAGCAAAGAAGGAGTTCTACCAAATTCCTTTTATGACATAAATTTGGTAGTGATTCCAAAGGCAGGCAGACCAAAGACAGAGAAAGAAAACTATAGGCCAATCTCCCTAATGAACATAGATGCAAAAATCTTAAATAGAATATTAGCAAAGAGACTCCAGCAAATGATCATGAGGGTTATCCATTATGTTCAGGTGGGATTTATACCAGGAATGCAAGAATGGTTCAACATTAGGAAAACCATCCACATAATTGACCATATCAACAAGCTAACAAACAAAAATTACATTATTATCTCCATAGATACTGAAAAAGCCTTTGACAAAATACAACACCCATTCCCACTGAAAACACTAGAAAGTATAGGAATAGAAGGATGTTTACTAAAAATAATAAGCAGTATATCACTAAAGTCATCAACAAGCATCATATGCAATGGGGATATATTAGAAGCCTTCCCAATAAGATCAAGTTTGAAACAAGGATGCCCATTATCACCTCTATCATTTACCATTGTACTAGAAACACTAGCGGTAGCAATTAGAGAAAAAAAGAAGTTGAAGGTATTAAAATAGGTAATGAGGAGACTAAGCTATCACTCTTTGCAGATGATATGATGCTCTACTTAAAAAATCCTAGAGAATCAACTAAGAAGCTTGTAGGAATAATCAACAACTTTAGCAAAGTTGTAGGATACAAAATAAATGCACATAAATCATCAACATTTCTATATATTTCCAACACATCACAGCAGCAAGAGGTAGAAAGAGAAGCACCATTTAAAATCACCCTAGACAATATAAAATACTTAGGAATCTATCTACCAAAACAAACACAGAAATTCTATGAACACAACTACAGAACACTTTACAAACAATAAAACTAGATCTAACCACTTGGAAAAACATTGATTACTCATGGGTAGGACAAGCTAATATAATACAAATGACCATTCTACCCAAATTAATTTACTTATTTAGTGCCATACCTATGAAACTACCAAGAAACATTTTTACAGAATTAGAAAAAACTATAACAAAGTTCATTTGGACTAACAAAAGATCAAGAATATCAAGGGAAATAATGGAAAAAAATCGTGAAAAAAGGTGGATTAGCAGTACCAGATATTATACTACGCTATAAAGCAGTGGTCATCAAAACAATATGGTAATGGCTAAGGGACAAAAGGGAGGATCAGTGGAATAGACTTGGGGTAAGTGACGTCAGCAAGACAATCTATGATAAACCCAAAGAGCCCAACTTTTGGGACTTGAATCCACTATTTGACAAAAACTGCTGGGTAATTTGGAAAACAATATGGGAGAGATTAGGTTTAGATCAACATCTGAAACCCTACACCAAGATAAATTCGGAATGAGTGAATGACTTGAATATAAAGAAGAAAATTATGAGTAAATTGGTGAACACAGAATAGTATACTTGTCAGATCTCTGGGAAAGGAAAGATTTTAAAACCAAGCAAGAATTAGAAAAAATATAAAATGTAAAATAAATAATTTCATTATGTTAAATTAAAAAGGTTTTGTACAAACAAAAACAATGCAACCAAAATCAGAAGGGAAACAACAAACTGAGAAAAAATCTTTATAAGTAAAACTCTCACAAAGGTCTAATTACTAAAATATGCAAGGAGCTATATCAATTGTACAAAAAATCAATCCATTACCCAATCGATAAATGGGCAAGTAACATGAATAAGCAATTTTCAGATAAAGAAATCAAAAGTATCAATAAGCACATGAGAAAGTGTTCTAAATCTCTGATAATTAGAGAAATGCAAATCAAAACAGTTCTGAGGCATCACCCCACACCTAGCAGATTGGCTAAAATGACAGCAGGGGAGAGTAATGAATGTTGAAGAGGATGTGGCAAAATTGGGACATTAATGCACTACTGGTGGAGTTGTGAATTGATTCAACCATTCTGGCTGACAATTTGGAACTATGCCCAAAGAACTCTAAAAGATTGCCTGCCCTTTGATCCAGCCACACCACTGCTGGGTTTATACCCAAAGGTATCATAGGGAAAAAGGCTTGTACAAAAATATTTATAGCCGCATTCTTTGTTGTGGCAAAAAGACTGGAAAATGAGGGTATGCCCTTCAATTGGAGAATGACTGAACAAACTGTTGGTGATGGAATACTATTGTGCTCAAAGGAATAATAAACTGGACGAATTCCATGTGAACTGGAATGAACTCCAGGAATTAATGCAGTTAAAGGAGCAGAACCAGGAGAACATTGTACACAGAAACTGATACACTGTGGTAAAAATCGAATGTAATGGACTTCTATGCTAGGAGCAGTGCAATTACCCAGGACAATTTTGAGGGGTTTTTGGAAAAGAATGTTACCCACATTCAGAGGAAGAACTACAGGAGTGGAAACACTGAAGAAAAAGAACTACTTGAAAACATGGGTTGATGTGCACATGATTTGGGAAGTAAATTCTAAAGGACTACTGTAGTACAACTATCAAAAACATGTAAATAGGTCTTGATCAATGACCCATGAAGAAACCAGTGGAAATGCATGTCCGCTACGGGAGGAGGGGGAGAGGGGAAGAGAGTAAGAACATGAATCATGTAACCATGGAAAAATTTTTTCCTAAAAAAAAAAAATAAAGCAGGGTATTCATTTGTAAAAAAAAATGAGTTGAAGAATGAAATGGCAAATCACTCCATTATCTTTGCCATGAAAACCCGAATGGGGTCACAATGTGTCAGAAATGATTGAAAACAGGTTTGTGTTTCCATTGGTAAATTCAGGAACTAAGAAAGCATTTATTAGTAACTCCCTATATACCAGACACTTCAATAAGCAATGGGAATACGAAGAAAGGTCTAAACACTTCTCAGCTCTCTGGGAGCACAGATTTATAAATACTTTTGGAATAAACTGTGGAACCTATGGACAT
Source organism: Gracilinanus agilis (assembly GCF_016433145.1). NCBI lineage: Eukaryota > Metazoa > Chordata > Mammalia > Didelphimorphia > Didelphidae > Gracilinanus > Gracilinanus agilis. The sequence goes on along the minus strand of NC_058131.1, from coordinate 6,734,286 downwards.
AGAATTAGAATGATATTCAGTTCCTATTTTGGTATCACTTTTAGTATTACTTACAAGTAGATGGTATTTAAATGACTGATTCTTCTTCCAGTAGTTTAATGTTGTGTTGAAATAATAATGACTACCTTTGACTTCCACATGAATTTGTTCCTTCCATTCACAAACACATAGAGTCTATTGTTCCCCTACAACATCGGAGATGCTCTCCTAGGCATGGTAGAAAATCTTGAGAGCTCATAAAGAACTAATAATCCAGTCCTTGTCCAATCCCTATGATAACTATGAATCTGTTCTCCAACATCCCAACAAGTCATCATTAAACTCTTTCCTGAATATCACCAGATACAGGCACCTCATTACTATATAAAATATCCAGTTGATTGCTAGATATCCATACTTTCTTGCATTGTAGTTCATTGGATAATAAATCTGCCTCAAAGCTATTTTACTCCATTGCTCTATGTCCTGCCTTTCATGGGGCCAATTGGAAGGAGCACAAGTCTATTCCTTCTTCCACATGGTGTCCTTTAAGATATTTGAAAACATTTATCATCTCTTCAGTCTCATGTCTTTAGATAGCATATTATGAACTACTTTCCTAGGTTTAAGGATTTTTACATACTTGAGGACATCACAGTATAACCTAATAATATTATTTGCATAGTTGATTGACAAATGATTGTCAAATGAGTAGAGCAGACAGGAAGCAAAGGAGAACTCAGAGGAGGAAAGAATAAGACTGAGGTGGGAACCAGATAGGTTTATTGGGAAAAGGAAGAATTAACCTGGTCCTTATAGGATGGGTAGAATTGAAGTACACTTTATTCAAATGGAATCTACTCAGTCTCTCAGCAACTTTTAATGCCATTGACCACTTCCTCCTTCTGAAGTAGCTGCTCTCCAGCTTTTACAACTCCTGGCATTTTCAAAGCTCAAGTCAAGTGCCAACTCCTACACATGGCCTTTCCTGAGTTATCCAGATTTTATATCCATCAATTCCTTCATATTTACACATTTGTTTATACTGATGTGATTTCTTTTACCCAGTATAGAATGGAAATACATTGAGAATAGTGCTCTTCTTTCATTTTCCATTTCCCAGCCCCTAGCCATGTCCTTAACTCCCATTAGGCTAGGTATGTCACCCTAATCCCAAAGAGGTTCTGTTTGTAAAGCTAGAAATATCACCTTATGTGGAAGTAGGAAGCAGAGTAATACTGTTGATTTCTCTAAAGAGGTCCATTGTTTCTCCTTGGGAGAAAGACACCAATGTTCCCTCTAGTGAATTACATATATATATATATAAAGTTTTAGAGAACTTTTCCTAATAAGAAAATCAAAGGAATAAGATAAAAGGAGATGCTGCAGAATAGGCAGTACTTTGGAGTCAAAACACATAATTTCACATTCATATTCTGCTCATACAAGTACATTAAATGGAATAATTCCTCCCAAGGAATTTACATTTTCCCAAGGGATACTGCAAGAATATATAGAGAGCAATATATAGGAAATGTATAAGTAAATATAAAGTAGTTTAATGCCAGAAAGACCATTTTTTTTGGAGGGGAAGGGGCACTCAACTGATTCATATTGGTGTTTAGTACAGTAAAGAGAAGTGGGCACTTACTGACCAGCAATTACTGGTTGAAGATGTCAGTAACCAATGTGAATGGGGGCTCATGAAATATTAGTGTCATCAATTCCTTTTCTGTAAAATGAGAAGGTAGAAACAGTTGATCCTTAAGGTCCCTCTAAATTCTGCCATCTATTGGGCTAAGATCCTTTTACCTCTTTCCCTCTTTGTGGTTTCCCCTCTTAAGTAACATTCAATTTTCTAATTCATTAGGAATAGTTCAGATTTAACAATCTACTTTCTAAGGTCCCTCTTAGATCTGACTTCCTGTTTCCATAGAATCTTAGAACTAAACATTGTCTCACTAATGGGAAAGTGACTTGTTCAGTGCCACACAGTGAATTAATGGAAGAACTGAGATTAAATCTGAAATTTCTTCACATCTAGTCAACTGTCTTTTGACTAAAGGTCACACTACCAGTCTAAAATATAGAGGAAATTTCACATCAGTTAGATCCTACAGCTAACACTTTGTAGCTGTGTGACCATAACCAAGTCACTGAAACTGTCTAAGCCAGCCACAATTTGCTCATCTTTAAACTGTGATTATTACTGCAATATCTAGTCCACAAGTGCATTATGATGAGGGCAACTGCAAGCAAGAAACCTCTCTATACAATCAAATTCTGTAAATGTTTGTGGGATTTTTTAAAGCATCATATAATTTCTGGTTAGAACCAATAGAGAATTAATGTGCTGGAGAGAAAAAAAAGAAATAACTCATCTCTCCTGAAAGCTATTTAATTATAAGAAATAAGTGTGTTCCCAAAGAAATGAGCAAAAGCACACTTAGCTTTCTTTTTTTTTCTACTCTTATTTGTTTGTTTGTTTGTTTGTTTATTTTTACTCAAGGTAGGTGACTGTGAGAATGTATACAGTACCTCTACTGTAAGATCCAGTTGATGCTTTGCTGAGTATGCTAAATATATCCTTGTTGAGGGCACTCTTTGTTGGTGATGGTATTTTTTATTGTTTGTTTTTGTTTATTGTTTGTGGCTGATATTGTGCTTGCTCTCTAGGTTAGGAATGAAAAGAAGATAGATTTGAAACTGAAGTGATACAATGACCAAAAATACCAATATTTTTGAAATGTCAAACCTTTGCTTTCTTGTCCCCTTTGTTCATATATATTTATCTATGTGTGTTTGTGTGTATACATATGTCACAGATATACATACACATGTGTATATATAAATTATATTCATATGTAAATTACCATGGTAACTCAATTTGACAGCTCTCCAATCCAGTCCAATGCATAGGATCCTTATTAAAGTGATACTTTTTTGCCAACTTTGTTAGAAACAGATATAGAAAGAGACAACGAACAAACAAGTCTCTGCTCTACTTTGGGGGAAAAATGGATGAGTTTATAAATATAGACATGATAATATGAAAAACAGTGAGAGCACTTACAAGTAAGGAGATTGAAAAAGTTGTCCAAATAACCATGAGCCATGGTGGAAACTGACTTTGATATGAGAACATTGCAAACAAAGTGGCCCTCAAAAGTTTGAAGTGGGAAAGATTATTTAATGGCTCTTTTGGGATATATTTCATAAATTGGTAGGATTCTTAGAAATTCCACAGGTGGTAATGAGGAGAAAAGAAAGCATTCCTGGCATAGACAAAGCAGTAAGCAAAAATGACAAATTGCTCTAAGAGGAAAAACACAATGAAAGACCTTCTCAAGAATCAGAAATGCTTCCTGTGAATAGCTTAATGAAGGAAGGAAGCAGGTCCTCACTTGTGAATGGTACTGAGATTTCTTGAGTGGAAAAATGCCATAGTCAGTTCTGACCTTTAAGGATATCAAGATGGCTACTCAGAAGATGGATTAGAGAAGGGTTGCATCAGACACAGATTTGAAAGAGATTTTAGTCCTTACAACCTTCTTTATCATATAAGATTGGAACCCAGAGAGGTCCAATGACTTTCAACTTTCCCAAGTAACAGAGATGTTAAGAAGCATAGGTTGCATTTGAACTTGGACTCAGAAATTTAGAGGGAGAGAGAGAGAAGGACAGACAGACAGAGACAGAGACAGACAGAGACAGAAAGACAGAGAGACAGAGACAGAGACAGTCACAGACACAGAAACAGACACAGAGAGAACAGATCCAAGAGATGTTGTAGAGTCAATAAAACTTGAAAATTGATAGGATATGGTGGATGAGGGAAAGGGAAGAATCAAGGGTAATTCTAAATATGACCCTGAATCACTGCAATAAAAATGTCACCCTTGACATAAACAAGGAAGTTAGGCAAAAGACTGGGTTTCTGAGTAGTGAGGGAGTAAATAAGAAAGGACCATTTGCAACTCTGAGGAAAATCTCCAGATAGAGTTTTCTATGAGTCAGTTGTTGATGGGAGTTCTGGAGATAAAATGCCTGGTAAGGAACATAGGTCACAAAGGTAGTCTGATAAAATGAAAAAAAGAGCTGACCTCAATTCCAGGATCCCTCATTTGTCCCAGCCCGGCTATATGATGGGCAAATCACTCTACTTCTCAATAGGCTGGGCCAGAGGTGTCAAATCTAGATGGGTGCCCCATTCTCCATTGCTGCCTGAACCACATTTAATGTAGTTGGGAAATATTTAACAAAATAAATAAAAATACAATCAAACCTAGCTGTTGTTTACATATGATTTTCCATGTCAGAATGCATCAGGCAGGCTGAAGTCCACATGTACAGTTGAATGGCACTCGCCAGTTCTTTTTCTGTTTCACATGATTGCTCTAGGTAACTCTAAGATAGTGTTACAGAGAAGATAGGGACAAGCATTGATAGAAAGACTTTCTTTATGTCTGAGACCAGGAGAAAATGAGATCACTGGATTCATTTCAGTTGTGTCCCTATAAAGATGTGTAAATGATTTGCATAAAAATGATAGTTTATCTCATGGGAGATGTTTGTATGAAAGAGAAAAAGAGAAAGAGTGTGAGTGTGAAAGACAGAGACAGAAAGCTAGAGAGACACAGAGACAGGCAGAGAGAAACAGAAACAAGGAGACAAAAATAATGCAGAAAGAAAAAGAGAGGGTTAGCCCTGCATTCAAACTCTGTGCAAGACTAGAACATTGATGATGATCTTGCAAAGCAAGCCTTGTGGCGTCATCTCTGCATTAACACGACTTGCCTCCTCGTCTGTTAGCTCTCCTCTCCTAGGGAAATGCATTAGCAACGTATACAGTCTCATTTCAAATGTAATTCAGTGCTACCTAGGTGAAGCCTGGGATTAATATTTCATACCAATAATTTTATCTTTAGGAAGGATATGTATATATTAAATATTGACTAGCATAGACATTAATACTTAATGCCATCTCTGCCAAAATTAATGTTTTATAGTTAAGAACAATCTACAAAGGCAAATTTTATTTTGTGGGAAAGAGATACTTAATATTTAATACATTTCACAATGGAAAAAGTACAAATTAGAAGGAAAGAACAATTCTAAATGAATAACAGCATAAACAAGAATGAACTGAAGTATGTTCCAAAATGACCTGGATTTTCACCCCACATTTCAAGGTTTTATTATGATTACCAGAGAGGCAGCATAGCATTGTGAATAGAAAGCTTGCACTAGAGCAGGAAGAACAGGGTTCGCACCCTACCTCTGGCTTGTGTGGGCTGGCTTCATGGCCTGGATCAGTGACTGCCCTGGCTCATTTCTTAAGAATGGAAGTTCTAGAGAAGCTGATAACATGCATCAGTAGAGGGATTTTCCTCACCTGGAAATTCACTATGACAATGAAATCAAGGTTGGATTCCTAAACATATCCAAATATGGCTTACAGTAAGAGAATGATCATTTTTTTAACATTTCTATTACTTCACTGGTACAATATGGCTGTTAAACATCAAGTACCACAGACTAAAAGCTATCAAAATGCTACTTCAGCCAAAACACAATGGACAGACTTGTGGTTGGCATGAATAGTCAGACATATCATCAATGGAGAATTGTTGGTAAGGAGTGGAATGTAGGGTATCACCAAGAAGCAATATAACCAGAAAAGGAAGTGAACTGGCCAGGCACTGAGATCAAAAGACAAAGGATGCGGGGCAGCTGGGTAGCTCAGTGGATTGAGAGTCAGGCCTAGAGAGAGGAGGTCCTAGTTTCAAACCCGGCCTCAGCCACTTCTCAGCTGTGTGACCCTGGGCAAGTCACTTGACTCCCATTGCCCACCCTTACCAATCTTCCACCTATGAGACAATACACCGAAGTACAAGGGTTTAAAAAAAAAAAAGACCAAGGATGAGGGTCTGTCGTACTATATCCATCCTGATGTAAATATCAATAGCCTGAGACTTAGAGGAATCTATTAAGGCTGAATATTTAGGTTTTGGAGAATTCATGAGGACAAGAAGAGTTACACAGGGAGAGAAGCCATGATTTGGTTTTATTCTGAACTGAGGGTAATAATACCAACATAGCTGAGATCAATCACAGATGGGAGAAGTAATAGGCCTGCTGAATCAGTTACAGTACATAAAAAGTTCATTAACTATCTCTTAGGATAGAGACTTGATATTTGGGGATATGAAGATCTGAGTTCACATTCCACCTCTGATGCATGCTACATAAGGGACCTTAATCAAGTTAAAATGGCTCTGTGATCAGTCCGTGGGATTTATAATCTAGAGCAATGATAGGCACACTTTTTAAAGAGGGGGCCAAAGGAAATGAAATCTCATCTGTCAGCCTGTTTGTAAGGCAACTCTTTCGAAATTTCATTGTATTGTATCCTACCCATTGTATTCGTCAGATTAGAAATAATATCACAAGTCATGGTAGAACATTTAAAGGGGCTGCATCTGGCCCAAGGGTCATAGTTTGCCCCTCATTGATTTAGAGGATATCTACAGGCACTTTAAACACAAAGGGAAACGTGGCCAGTGAGAGCAAATAGGAGAGAAGAATTCAAGAGCTTATCTTAAAACTACAAAAATAATCAGATAACTACCACTGATCTCTTATTGTCTGTCCCACTCAACTCCTAACCAATAGCCTGTCATTTTTCCTTTGGAAAAGGTCCTTTCCTGGGTCTCAGGACTGATTGGACACTTTCCTGAGCTTCCAGATCTCTTCTTTGAAGGTGCAATGACAAGATTTAATTAAAGATTATTTTCTAAGTTTTAATGGTGCAGTGGGCAAAACACACACACACACACACACACACACACACACACACACACACACACACACAGAATCCAAAAGACAGAACTCAAATTTTGGTGCATGTTCTACACTGCTCTTGGTCAACACTAACTGGCTATGTGATTCAACAGGTCACAATCTCTCATCTAAAAATGGGGCTTTTGTGAGGATTAAATGTCAGAATGTATGAAAAGTCTGTCAAAATGTTGACAAGCATGGAAATGTCACTAATGTCATAAAATATTCTCTGGTGTCTGCACAAAATCTTTTGGAGGGAGGGTTAGAGTCTTTGAGATCAACTTCAAATCCTAAGGCAGAGCATAGAGTTCTGTCACGTGATTCCCAGGTACTTCTTTCTTCCTTTGTGGCTGTCATTCTTTCCATTGTAGAGTTCAGGCACTCATTTCCTAGAGGGCCACCTGGCTCTTCAGAATTTGATATTCCACAAAGTGTGTCTGTGTGTGTTTATGGCTCCTTTGTGAGTGAAAAGAATGTGGAGAAGTTCAGAAATAACAGCCTTCAGTGAAATCTTGAGAAGTCTCCCTCCAAAGGGAAGTTTCTAGGCATAGAATTCTCAGCATCTGTTTTGTCACCTAAGTTTTAGCTAAAGTTCTTTGGAAATATCTTGACTCCTGATACTCTATATATAGGCCCAGAGACCCTTCCCACCATTCCAATATCCTTTCCTTTTCCTTGACAACCAAGAATGTCAACCACAGCAGGGTCTGGTCAAGGCAATTTTTCCCCCAATCAGGATCCTTGCTTTTCACAATGGGGCTATTGTTCAAATCAATTCTGATCAACATAAGTCAATTTGCTTCAATTCAACAAGTATTTATAAAACATCTACAATATGTCAGGCACTGGCATATGTATTGGGAGTACAAAGGAACCATACAAATAGCCCTCCTTTCAAGGAGCTTATATGCCACCTCATAATCAGTCAAGAAGTCATCTGATTAGTGGCTTTAAGCCCTCAACTCACATCACTGTGTGTTCCTCAGCTAAATCAACTTCTTTCTCTCTGCCCAATAGACAGGGAAGGAAATTGAGAGAAAAATGACAAAAGAACATTTTTCCTATTTCCCTGACATCTCAGCTATCTATTCCTAATGAGACTACCAGAATATCTAATATTTATAAAGTGTCTTAAGAATTATAAGTTGGTCCTCACAATTGACCTACATTATTTTAACTCATTTTTTAAACATTTATTAATATTCATTTTTAATCTGTTTACATACTTTATGCCCCTACTTTCCCCTTCACCCCCCGCATCCCCCCCACCCATGGCCAATGCACATTTCTACTGGTTGTAACATGTGTCCTTGTTCAGGGCCTATTTCCATATTGTTTTTAGTTGCATTGGTGTGGTTGTTTTGAGTCTACATCCCCAATCATGTCGGCCTCAGCCCATGCATTCAAGCAATTGTTTATCTTCTATGTTTCCTGTCCTGCAGATCTTCCTCTGAATGTGGGTAGCTTTCTTTACCATAAATCCCTCAGAGCTGACTTGTGTCATTGCATTGCTCCTAGTACATAAGTCCATTACATTCGATTTTACCACAGTATATCAGTCTCTGTGTACAATGTTCTTCTGGCTCTGCTCCTTTCACTCTGCATCAGTTCCTGGAGGTCTTTCCAGTTCACGCGGAACTCCTCCAGTTTATTATTCCTTTTAGGACAATAGTATTCCATCACCAGCATATACCACAGTTTGTTCAGCCATTCCCCAATTGAAGGGCATACCCTCATTTTCCAGTATTTTAACTCATTTTTAATGAGGAAACTGAAACCTAGAGAGGGGAAGTCCTGGGTTCATATCTGTTCTCAAAAACTTGCTAGCTATGTGACCCTGACAAGTCACTTACCCTCCTCCACTTTTCCCTACCCGTTAGTACTTTTCTGCTTTAAAACCAAGTATTAATTCTAAGATGGAAGGTAAGGATTAAAAAATGAAGAAGAAAATGAGGAAAATGATACTCAAAGAGATAACATGATTTGTCCAGGGTCACTTAGCTCATAATTGTCAAAGTTGGAACTCAAATCAAATCAGATCTTATGACTATGTCTGGCAATCTTTCTTTTCTACCACATGCCATTAGGTAAGGTATCCCATGAATTTGCAATAGTATATGCTTCCCATAACTCCAATAGAAACAATTCATTAATGGATAAAATCTTCTTGGAAAATTTGATAACAGTTTATCAGAAACAAAGCGTAGACCAGCATTTCACATTATATACAAGGAAAAACTCCGAGTGGGTACATAACTTACAGAAAGAATTATATTATAAAAAAATTAGAGGAGCATGCAAGAAATTGCCATTCTTTTAAAAAAAATTAATTGCCTTTCAGACCTATGGATGGGATAAGATTTTATGACTAAAAAAGAAATAGAAACATTTACAGAATGTGAAATGGATGATTTTGATATTATAATGCACTTAAAATGCTATAACATTATGCATAACAAAAGTAATGCAGCTGAAATTAAAAAGGAAGCAAATACATAGGAAAATGCACGAACTTTCTTTGATAAAGATCTCTTTCCATGATATATAGGTGAACAAAAATATTCATAAGAATCTTTGATATCAGTTGGTAAATCAAAAAAGGTGCACATAGGTAGTTCTTAAAGGAAGGGATCCAATCAATTAACATCCATATAAAATACTGCAAATCACTCTAATTAAAGAAATCCAAATTAAAGCAACACTAATGTTATACTTCATATCAATTAAGTTGACAAAGTTCTCCCCCAAAATGGAAAATCACAAATACTGGAAAGACTTCAGAGGAAAAAAAAAAGACAATTCAATATACTTTTGTGAAGGGTGAATTTGTCCAGCCATTTTGGAAACTTGAGAGTAGCTTAGAAAACACAAATAGAATGGCAAATTTGAAAGGGATCTTACATTATGACATAGATTGTCAGAGATGGCTTTCACAATTTATTTGTCCTCAAGGTTTTTTGTTTGTTTTCTGAAGGACAATAAAATGTTTTCCTTGTTCTTCCCTAAGCCACTATATAATAATACAGATCACATCTAGGTAAACCCTTTGCTTGCAATAAGGTTTTGAGTCAGTTTGTGCCCATATCTTTATTCTCTTCATGTGAATGAGATAGGAGTCTACAAAAGGGTAAATGACTTGATGAAGAAGAAATATTCAAGAGCTCTAAGACCTGAAACTTGAACATGGTCAGTTGACTTAAGACATCATTCCACTATCTAAAACTAATTTTTTAGGTGTTTGAATGGCCCTGGAGAACTACAAATTAGGTAGAGGGGAGAGAACAGAAAAAAGCCAACTCCAGGCCTTTGGGAACCCCAAAGTTTCTATTCTCCGTATTGGCCCTGCCATGAATAACAAAATTTGACCAATGGAAGCTTTTTGAATGTTGGAATGGAAAACCTGGCAAAGTCCTCCCTCCCCTCTACAAAGACAACCTCACTAGTTCCTGATTTAGCCTGAATGGAATTTAACAAGGAACTCCTCCTGGGAGAGCTCATGAGTCTCTGAAGTCATGAGTCATGAAGATAAGTCCTAGAACAACCACAGCTCTTATGGAACTCAGCATGATCCAGAGGATCCAAGGATTCCTCTTCCCTCCTTATTGCATTGAGCATAGTTCTGAGCACAGAAAAGGTGTCCTGTGAAGGTTGAATCCTATATACTGTTTTAGAAAAAGTGATGGAGTTAGTTTAGAGTCAAAAGAGCTGCATTTAAATTTTGTGTAAGTCTTAGATTAGTTGGAGAAGCTTGAAATATTCACAGTATAATAGAATTTTTAAATTGAAAAGGACCTTAGAGATCAGCAAAGCTCCTGTTATAGTTGAAGAACCTGAGGCTTAAAACAATGTCTTCTCAGTCATTTTTTTTTATCCTGGAACTCCATTTTAGGAGCATAGGGCCACAACCAGTAGGCAATGGGTCGCTCAGGGTCACCCAGCTGGGAAGTGTCTGAGCCCGGATTTGAACCTAGGACCTTTCATCTCTAGGCCTGGCTCTCAATCCACTGAACTACCCAGCTGCCCCTACTTTAGGTTGCAGTTTCTTTAGCAGATGTAGTTTTTACAGGGTGGGGTTACTAGCCCCACACCCAACCCTCCTCCTTTTTCATCCGGGCTAGGGACTGTCCTTAGCCCAGGAGTGGTAAGGGTGGGCGATAGGGGTCAAGTGACTTGCCCAAGGTCACACAGCTGGAAGTGTCCGAGGCCAGACTTGAACCTAGGACCTCTAGTCTCTAGGCCTGGCTCTTAATCCACTGAGCCACCCAGCTGCCCCCTTCTCAGTCATAGTCAACACAAATTTATTAAGCACCTACTGTGTGCCAGGCACTGTGCTAATTGCTGGGCATAGGAAGAAAGATGAAAACAAAAACAGAAAATCTTTGCCCTCAAGAAGTTCACATTACACTTGGGAAGACACTATGCAAACTACTATGTCAAAATTAAATCCATATAGGACAAGCTGTAGAAAGAAGTTATCATAGATGAGAAGGATGAGGGAACATCCTTTTAGAAGGTGGGACTTTATCTGGGACTAGAAGGAAATTAGGAAGACTAAGAAGAGAAGAAGAGGGAGAGCATTATAAGCATGGGGTTGAGCCGGTGCAAATGATGTCAGGAAAAAGAACATCATAAGGAACAACCAGGAGACCAGTATTACTAGACAGCAGACTTCCTAGGGGGTGGAGGGTACAAGTGTAAAAAGCTCAAAGGTTAGGAAGAGAACAGGTTATGGAAGACTTTAAAAGCCAAGTTGAAAATTTTGTACTTGATTGTGTAGGTTATAGGGAAATGTGAGCAAGTGAGCTCCAACAAGAAAGAAACCTCATCCGATAAGAGTAAAGTTAAATGCAGTGTTTTCTCCTGCTAGACACCAAGAACTCTTTATGATTTTAGATCTCTGAGTCCTTAAAGTATCTGTAAAGCCTGGAAATAGAGTCCTCACAATTGCTATTCTATTACCTTGCTCAAAGGAAAAAGAATATTCTGGGCTTAGGCATACATAGATAAGCATATGTATGTACTTCCATATGGGAGAGCTTCCATAGCTGCTGGGACTCTGTTCCCAACTTTCCCAAGGGAATTCAGAGCTGCATATCCATGTTCAGAAAAAAGAGAATAAATAGAAACAGCTGAAGCTATTTCTCTCTTTAAAGTTTACTGATTGGGCAATCTGCTATTGAATGGTCAGTCTCTCATAATGGAGGTTCCCATTATAGGACCGGAGTGAGGACACACATTACCCAGAAGCCTCTAGTTTCACCTGTTCTTTACTAAGAGTCTTCTCCATTGAAAGGGGAAGGAATTCATGTTCAGATGCAGGGAATGTGCTCCAGTTTAGCAGAATAGTGTGTGTGTGTGTGTGTGTGTGTGTGTGTATGTGTGTGTATCATTCCCAGATTTCTCCCTTATCAAAATAAAGTTCAAAATTTAGCTAGAAGAAAGATGAAGATTAAAAGTGTGATAAACCAGTGGTACAAAATCATATTTGCAGCTATAAAGATAAAGAAAAAATAGTTATATAGGTAGAAAAGTCGATAGGCTGTGATAACTCTCTTTGAGTGTTTGAGGGATTAATATATGAAAGAGAGCTAGATCAGTGTTTTGTGTAACCCCAAAGAGCAGAAAGCAAAGCTAGGAGTGGAATGAGACAAATTTAGGCTTAGTATGAGGGTAGAATATTGATTAGGGGAGGGGGAATCAGTCTTTAATATTATAGATGATTCTCCAAAGGATTCTCTACAAATAGATTCTAAAGTTGCTTCAAATCTGAAATTGAGATGCTGCTATATCAGATTTCTGAAGACCTGCTTGAGCATGTTTGATATTATAGGGGTGAGGCAGAGTCAACAGGTAAGAAGAAATTGAAAATGCGAAAAAGTAAGGGATGGAGAATTGTCCTGAATGCTTTGAAAAAACCCATTCATGACTTAGTGGAAGAGACAGATTGCCCAGAGATACCTGTGGCACACAGGCTTTAAACATCTTACTCAATATAATGGAGTTCCTAACTGTCAGAGGTAAGATTTAAGTCCAAGTTCCTCTTGACTCCAGTCCCAACATGGTGCCCACTATATCAAATTTCCCCTTTTATTTTTATTAAGAAAAACCATAAAATTTAAGAGTGGGAATCCTTATGTCCATCTAGTACATCCCTATCTCCTACTCCCTCTCCCAAACACACAAAAATCACTGTTACAATACACCCAAGGCTAGGTCATCTACCTTCTCCTGCAAAACCTCTAAAGAGTGGGAACCTGATATCTTTCTGGGAAACTTGTTACACATCAAAATAGTCCTTTTTGTCTAGATATTTGTTCTTATTGATGTTTTTCCTTTTTTTTCCTGACCTCAATCCTAAATTTTCCTCTTTGAAGGTTTCCTCCTTGTTTCTAATTCTTCCTTCTGAGGTTAAACAGAGAGCAAGCACATAATAACCTTGAAGCCATGAAGGCAGCAACTTGCTCCCATTGTGTACTCTTTTCTCTAAATGAAGGATAAACTTACAGAATTTCACAAGACAGAATGGAATCTGTCACATTGTCTGAAAAGTTCCTGTTTCAGAAGTTGGTGTATTGGGGGCCTTGTCTGAGCTAGTAGAATTCCATTATGCAATAGCATGAGATAAATGGCCAGCATTAAATCACAATCAGTGAAGAGATTTTACTAGAGGAAGAACGATGATGATAATTTAAGAATAATGATCAGTTTAGAGTTAGTAGGATTATTGACTTAAAACTGTAAAGGACCTCAGAACTATCTGATCAAGCTTCTTCATTTTATAGATAAGAAAAGGGCTTCCTAGAGAGGTTAAGTGACTTCCTGAAGGTCCCATAAACAGTTTTTGAAGCAAGATTTGAACATATGTCCTTTATATAAAACCTAGTGTTCTTTTGGCCACAAGACGTTTTGTGTGTGATTTGAAATTTTTTATTTAATTAATTAGTTTAAAATATTTTTCCATGGTTACATGATTCATGCTCTTTCCCTGCCCTCCTCCCACCCCCCTCCTGTAGCCAATGAACAATTCCACTGGGTTGTACATGTGTCATTGATCAAGACCTATTTCCATATTATTAAGGATGATCACTTAGATATCCAGTCATATCCCTGAGCCACAAGATCTTAATGTCCTAGAATTAATAAAGTATTTTCACATTCATTATGCTAGATAAATAAATGTCCAATGGGTGAAAAATTATTTATGAGCCAGACATCGGACTAAATGTTAGGGATACAAATGCAGAAATATATACATCATCTGCTGTCATGGATCTTTTTTTTTCTGATGAGATAAATGACACATTCAGTAGTGCTTGCCAAGGAAGAACATTGGAGAAACCCCTGCCAATTGTAAACAGAGTGTTGAACTGATAGTTACAAAGACTAAAAAAGAAAAAAAAAGAAAGAAATAATATGTGAGCTGAGAAATGGACTTAGACAAAAGAGGAGAATCAATTCCTTTGAGGTAAAAAAAAATGGAAGAACTGAATGACCAAGGATATAGGAGTCATCTAGACTAACCTCCCCACCAAAAATATGTTTCTGTCAAGTAAATATCTTCTCAGTGGCTTCAGGTGACTCTGGAAGGCTGTAAGTCAAAGCTGAAAGACCTAATTTGCATCAGCAGTGGAAAGAGAATGTCCACCTACAAAGATACTTTCACCAATATAACAATAGATGTGGAAAAATCAAACAAACAAACAAATATGCCAGATATGTATGCTACACTGGTGACATTAAAGAGTTTCCTCTTGGGGGAGATCCAGGACCTCTCTTATTGGGGCTGAATTATTTTGTTCCCAATGGAAGAACTCCTTTATTCTGGATTGCCTCGTATTTATTTTCCTATATATATCTTCCCTGAATTCTGTTTTGCTATGATCTGGATAAAGTGTCTTTGTTGATATTTGCTATATATATTCATTATGGAACTTGTATTGGGTGGGAAAGAGGTGAAAATGTGGATATAGAGCTGGGCATCTCCTTAGCCTCCCCCATAAAGTGAGAAAGCATTTAGAAGTTAGATAGATATACTTCTAGTCTGCCGTCCCATTCTCTCTGAGGACTGGAGAGCGATGGTCTCTGATCTCAACTTCCTGCTTCCCTTCCTGGAAGGAATGAAAGTCTCCCTTGGAGCAGGATATGGAGGAAAGGAGCTAGAAATGTCTATTCTGTTTTTTCTTAGTGTTGCATCTAATCCTCTGCACACACATTGCTATATGTTGTCATTGTTACAACACATTGACTCAGTCTACCAACTGGTAACAAGCCTCAGGGAAGCTCTTGCATCCTTAATGGACCCCCTTGGCTGAAATATAACTTTCTTTTGACTTTCCCTTCCCAGTGCTAATGGGGAAGAAAAGAATGTTCCCTGGGAAATGTGATAATTCTTACCTTGCATTATTAAAAGTAAATGAGCTATTTCAACAGAAACAAATAGAAAAAAAAAATCTATCTTTCACACCTCCAGTTTGGGCATCCTTCCAGCCCTGCAGGTATGGAGGCATGATGTAGGCAGTACATTTGAGCACCTGGGACTTGTGTAGGAGGGAGAAAGAAGCAGGGAGAGTTGGGACAAAATGTAGTTACTCCAAATTAAACCATTTCTACAGCTTTTTGGGTGGGGGAATGAGGCTTGAACTATGCCTGACAGATGCTTCACTCCCCTCCCCATTTTTCTCTTCTCTGCCCAGGAGCTACGTCTGTTGGTTCCTGCCAGCAGATCCACTAATAGAGCTGAGAAAAGGCAACTTCTACAGAGTCGATTGTTTATTGTTTATGGCTTTTCCCCAAAGATCCGTGGCCGGGAAGTCACCCAGCACTTGGTTAATAAAAGAACAACTCTGCCAACATCTGTATTTTTATAGGCCACAGCTACATTCAGAAGGAAAAATGAGATTGGAGTCACCTAATAAAAAGAACAGCAAGATCAATTGTCTCCTCCCACAAACCAACAGTAACATTTTCAGGAAGATTTTCAATTCTCTGGGAAATGGATATTGGCTCTCCTGAGGAGGAGGTTGGAATGACAGGCAAGGGAACACAGGTAAACATGTTCTCTGCCTGAGACAAGCTGAAATGTTCAATATTTCATAATCTACAAAGCTGAAGTCACTGCTCTCCTCTCAGAAAGGTGACAAAAATCCCAGAGATCTCAGCTGTAACTTCTTCTGCTGAACCTCAAGTCAAGAAGACCTGAGTTCAAATTTGATCTCATATTTTTACTAACAGTATGAATCTGGGAGAGTAACTTAACAAAGATCTCTTTGACTTTGTTTTCTTTTCTGCAAAATGAGGATAATAATAACACTTCCGAAAGTTGTTAGGAGGATAAAATGCAATAATATCTGTAAAGCTCTTCGGGAAATTTAAAAACAACTGTATAAGTATTATCATTTATTCAGAGCCATTAAGGCAGGTAAAGAATTTTGTGAAATCCCACTCTTTTGTATGTTTTAACCACTACAATAGGTGGTAGGGGTGGAAACAAGGAAGGAGATTATACAAAGAATAGTAATAATAGTATCAACCACTCACAATTATATAGCCTTTTAAGGTTTACAATGTACTTTATAAGTATTATAACTGCTCTTCATAGGAACATAGTAAATGCTTATTGATTGATTGTTTCTTTATATTCTCTCCAGAACCCTAGAATGTAGCTCTAATTAGTAAGCCCATTTCCCAATGAAAAAGCTTACCTTCAAAAAATTGAGTTACCCAGTGTCACACAACAGATTGGTTAGTGGTTTGTTGCTCTTAATAGTAGAAGAGGACCAAAGGGATATAACTATGCCAGGGTCAATGCCCAGTGTGTTCGGCTGAGGCTAATCACATCAGTATAAGCTTGAACGGTTCTACCACAGGATAGCTATGAATAGCCCATATGAATATTTGGACTCATGATGTTCCTAAATTTGAGCTTCTCATATTTCGTTTGAGTTACCAAAAATCTGTTTTGCTCATAAAGCTCAGCACCTTATTTGATGAGGGCATGTCATGTTGCATAGTCCTCTACCAATGCCTCCGAAGTCTCACGATCGATAGCAGCATTCTCCAGAGAGATCTTGAAAGTGTCCTTGCATCACTTCTTATGACCTCCATATGACGGTGTACCTTATGTGAGTTACACAGTTAATACATATCTGAAGTAGACATTGCAACCAAGACCTTTTGACTATGTATTCAGAAGGATTGCTCAACAGGCATTTATCAATATTATTATTACTCTCTGAACCTTAGACTAGCTATTACTCTCTTATGATCTGATCTCTAGTTTAAGGGCTTAAAGATCTTTGGCAGTTCCCTAATCCAATCCAGTTAAAACCTATAAGGATTCTTCTTTAGATACTTCAGACAAGTTGGTATTCAAACATTGCTCGAAGAACTTCTGTGATAGAGGACCTTCTGAGCTAGATATTTTTTTTAAACCCTTAACTTCTGTGTATTGGCTCCTTGGTGGAAGAGTGGTAATTGTGGGCAATGGGGGTCAAGTGACTTGCACAGGGTCATACAGCTGGGAAGTGTCTGAGGCCAGATTTGAACATAGGACCTCTCATCTCTAGGCCTGATTCTCAATCCACTGAGCTACCCAGCTGCCCCTGAGACAGATAATTCTATTATTAAAAAGCTCTAATTATGACAACCTCCCACTCCTCCCTTCTACCCATTGTTCTTAATTTTGCTCCCCTGGGAATACCTAAACAAGTCACAGGCCTCTAGAATAATAGATATGGAGATGAAACAGCTCTTCAAGGCCATTCAGCCCAAAGTCATGGGTTTATAGATGAGGAAACTGAGTTTAATTCTACTTAATAATCCTTCAAATACTAAAGATAGAATCAAAAGATGTACATCTAAAAGAGACTTCAAAATTCATCTAATTCAAAAAAACTCTTACCCGATTTCACATAAAAAACTGACTGTCTTGAGGCCCTTCAAATGCTTAGAATTGTAAAAAAAATGGGATTTATGGATAGAGGAGATATCAGTTCATTTTACTCAACTATTCCTTTTATAGACAAACAAAGTAAGGTTATGTTCAGGAGAGATGGGAGAGATGAATTAAAAGCAACTGTCATAACCTCTCTGAGTCTTCCCTCTTGACTAAATTCCCTTAGTTCCTTCATCTTATGGCTTCAGAGTGGGGAATCTCAGTATTCTGACAATCCTCCTCTGGATGTTTTTTTTTTACATTTTGAAATTTTTTATTGACTAATTTATTTGGAATATTTTTCCATGGTTACCTGATTCATGTTCTTTCCCTCTTCTCTTCACTCTCCCCTCCTGGAGCTGACGAGAAATTCTGCAGGGTTTTTTACATGTATCATTGTTCAAAACCTAATTTCATAATATTAATATTTGCAATAGAGTGAACATTCAATGTCAACATCCCCAATCATTTACCCATTGAACCATGTGATCAAGCAGTTGTTTTTCTTCTGCATTTCTACTCCCAAAGTTCTTTCTCTGGATGTGGAGATCATTCTTTCTCATAAGTCCCTCTGGATTGTCCTGGATCACTGCATTGCTACTATTAACATAATCCATTGCATTTGATTGTGCCACAATATATCAGTCTCTGTGTACAACATTCTCCAGGATCTGCTCCTTTCACTCTGCATCAATTCTTGGAGGTCATTCCAGATCACATGGAATTCCTCCAGTTCGTTATTCATTTCAGCAGAATAGTATTCCATCAACATCAGATACCACAATCTTTTCAGCCATTCCCCAATCAATGTACACCCCCTTGTTTTCCAGTTTTTTTTTGCCACTACAAAAAGCATGGCTATAAATATTTTTGTACAAATATTTTTTTCCTACTATCTCCTTGGGGGACAAAGCTAGCAGTGGTATAACTGGATAAAAGGGCAGGAAGTCTTTTTTTTAGACATTTATTAATATTCTTCTAATAAGGCTTCTAATTTATCCCCATTGCATATAATGCTTGTTGATGGTTTTAGGTATATATTGTTTATTATTTTTAGGAAGGGTCCTTCTATTCCTATACTTTTCAATGTTTTCAATAGGAATGGATGCTGTATTTTGTCAAAGGCTTTTTCAGCATCTATTGAGATGATCATGTTATTTTTGTTTGTTAGACTGTTGATATGGTCAATTATGTGGATGGTTTTCCTAATGTTGAACCATCCTTGCATTCCTGGTATAAGTCCCACCTGATCATGGTGGATGACCTTCTTAATTACTTGCTGGAGTCTCTTTGCTAATATTCTATTTAGGATTTTTGCATCTATGTTCATTAGGGAGATTGGTCTATAGTTTTCTTTCTCTGTTTTTGGTCTACCTGGCTTTGGAATCAGTACCATATTTGTGTCATAAAATGAATTTGGTAGGACTCCTTCTTTGCTTATCATATCAAATAATTTGTATAGTATTGGGATTAGTTGCTCTTTGAATGTCTGTTAGAATTCACTTGTGAATCCATCAGGCCCTGGCGATTTTTTCTTAGGGAGTTCTTTGATGGCTTGTTCAATTTCTATTTCTGATATGGGATTATTTAGGTATTCTATTTCTTCTGCTGTTAATCGAGGCAATTTATATTTTTGTAAATATTCATCCATATCTCCTAAATTGTTATATTTGTTGCCATATAATTGGGCGAAATAGTTCTTAATGATTGCCTTGATTTCCTCTTCATTAGAGGTGAGGTTTCCCTTTTCATCTTTGATACTGTCAATTTGGTTTTCTTCTTTCCTTTTTCTTATTAGATTGACTAGTACTTTGTCTATTTTATCTGTTTTTTCAAAATTCCAGCTTCTAGTCTTATATATTAATTCAATAGTTCTTTTACTTTTTTGATTTTATTAATTTCTCCCTTAATTTTTAGTATTTCTAATTTAGTTTTCTTCTGGGGTTTTTTTTATTTGTTCGCTTTCTAATTTTTTGAGTTGCATGCCCAATTCATTGATCTCTGCCCTCCTTAATTTGTTAATATATGCACTCAAGGATATAAATTTCCCCCTGAGTACTGCCTTGGCTGCATCGCACAGAGTTTGGTAGGATGTCTCATCATTGTCATTCTCTTCAATGAAATTATTGATTGTTTCTATGATTTCTTTGACAATTTGGTTTTGAAGAATCATATTGTTTAATTTCCAATTGGTTTTTGACTTGCCTGTCCAGATGCCCTTATTGATTATTATTTTTATGCATTATGATCTGAGAAGGTTACATTTATTATATCTGCTCTTTTGCATTTGTTTGCCATGATTCTATGCCCTATTACATGGTCAATCTTTGTAAATGTACAATGTGCAGCTGAAAAGAAGGTATATTCCTTTTCGTCCCTATTTATTTTTCTTCACATATCAATTAATTCTAATTTTTCTAGGATTTCATTCATCTCTCTTACCTCTTTCTTATTTATTTTTTGGTTTGATTTATCTAGATCTGAAAGAGGAATATTTAGATCTCCCACTATTATGGTTTTACTATCTATTTCCTTCTTGAGCTCTGCCAGTTTCTCCTTTATGAATTTGGATGCTATACCACTTGGTGCATATATATTGAGCAGTGTTATTTCCTCATTGTTTATAATGCCTTTAATCAGGATGTAATGACCTTCCCTGTCTTTTTTAATCATATCTATTTTTACTTTGGCTTTGTCAGAGATCATGATAGCCACTCCTGCCTTCTTTTTCTCATTTGATGCCCAAAAGATTTTGCTCATACCCTTAACCTTGAACTTGTGTGTGTCTACCCGCCTCATATGTGTTTTTTGTAGACAACCTATGGTAGGATTTTGGTTTCTCATCCACTCTGCTATTTGCTTCAGTTTTATGAGTGAGTTCATCCCATTCACATTCAGAGTTACAATTGTTAGTTGTGTATTCACTGACATTTTTTGTATCCTCCCCTAGACCCACTCCTTCTTATTGCGCTATTTTCTTTTACACCAGTGGTTTGCTTTGAGCCAGTATCCCTTATCCCCTCCCTTGATTGACTTCCCTTTCTGCCCCCTCCCTTGTTGTTCCCTTCTTTTTGTTTTTTAAAGACCAAATGAATTCCCTCCCCCTTATTCTCCCCTCCCTTTTTTGGCCTCCCCACTCCCCTGCTCCCTTTGGTTTATCCCTTCTAACTTTCTCAGTAGGGTTAGATAGAGTTTTTTATCCCGATGGATAATAAAGCTACTCTTCCTTCTCTGGGTTGATTACACTGAGAGTAAGGTTTGATTATGCTCTCTTCCTCTCCTTCTTATGATGTTATTCATCCCCTCCCCTTCCCATGCCCACTTTGTGTGTAATAGAATATCTTATTTTTCTTATTTACTCGGATTTTTCTTGGTGTTCCCTACTATTCCCCCCTCTTTCCCACCCACCATGTCTTCTTAGACCATTTAGTATCCTGTCCTCTCCCTATGAATTATTCTTCTGGTTGCTATAATAGTGAATATTATAATAGTGTATAGAGTTCACTACAGAGAATTATACATAGCATTTCTCCACCTAGTAATACAGATAATTAAATCTTATTTATGCCCTTAAAGAGTCAAGCTTAAAAGACTATGAGTTTTCTTTCTTTTCCCTCTGTTTCTTTCTTTTCATCTTTCTCTTGATATCTGTGGTTGAGTGTCAAACTTTCCATTTAGTCCCGGTCTCTTTTGTGCAAAAACTTGGAATTCTTCAATTTTGTTGAATGCCCATACTTTCCCCTGAAAGTATATGGTTAGTTTCGCTGGGTAGTTGATTCGTGGCTGAAGGCCCAGCTCTCTTGCCTTTCTGAATATTGTATTCCAAGCCTTTCGGTCTTTTAGTGTGGAGGCTGCCAGATCCTGTGTGATCCTTATTGGTGCTCCTTGATATTTGAATTGTCTCTTTCTGGCTTCTTGTAAGATTTTTTCTTTAACTTGAAAGCTCTTCAATTTCGCTAATATATTTCTGGGTGTTGACTTTTCTGGGTCCAGTGTAGAGGGTGATCTATGGATCCTTTCAATGTCTATATTGCCCTCTTGTTGTAGAACTTCGGGGCAATTTTGCTGAATAATTTCTTTAAGTATGGAGTCCAAGTTTCTATTAATTTCTGCCTTTTCTGGAATACCAGTGATTCTCAAGTTGTCTCTTCTAGACTGGTTTTCTTGGTCTGTCACTCTCTCATTGAGATATTTCATGTTTCCTGCTATTTTATCAGTCATTTGACTTTGTTTTATTTGTTCTTGTTGTCTTGAGAGATCATTGGTTTCTAAATGTTCGATTCTAGCCTTTAAGGACTGGTTTTCGGCTTTAATGTTTTGGTTTTCGGCTTTAATGTTTTGGTTTTCGGCTATAATTTTTTGGTTTTCCTTTTCAATCTGGTCATTTTTGGTCTTTAGTTGTCTTGTCTCACTTTCCAATTGCGAAATTCTGCCTTTTAAACTGTTATTTTCTTGCCAGATTTCTTCCATCTTCCTCAGCATTTCATTTTTAAACTCTTCCATAGCTTGTGACCAGATTTCATTTTTTGGGGGAGTTTTGGATTTTTGTTTTCCCTCCTCTGTTGTCTGGATTTTCTCTGTGTAGAAGTTGTCCAGTGTTCCAGAGTTTCTCTTGATAGTCTTTTTCTTCTGGACTTCCTTATTGCTGGCCATTGTTAGCCCCGCCCCTTTTCAGCTTTGTCTTTGCACTCAGGGTCTGCCTGGGCCTTGCAAGCTCCGGAGGCTCCGGTCTCCTTGTCCTCGGGGTCAGGCCTCCTGGTAGTTCCTGGTCTGCCCCTCTGCCTGAGGTTCCTTCAGCAGTCTTTGGGGCTGCTTCCACAGCCACTCTCAGGTCTGCATCAGGTCCTCACTGGATGTCCAAGCCTGGGCTGGAGATCTTTATTCAAGCCTAGGGCACTGCCTTTGCTGGGGCAGATGCTCTTAGGGCCCTGCCTTCACCTCAGCAGAAGGTAGTGAAAGTCTGTGGGCTGGAGATCTTTATTCGCACTTGAGGGGATGCCTTCAGTGCTTGGGAAAGGCCATGTTTTAGGGGCCTTTGTCCCGGCCAGAGGTGGTGCCTTCACCCATGTGGACGCTGCGGGGGGGGGGGGGGGGAAGTCAGTGCGTGCCCCCAGCCACCTGGGGTCCCTTGTCTTGCAGCACACAGGTACAGGCTCTGGGGCTGCCAGTGATTATCTGGTTGCCCCAGTCCTGTTTACCTCCTTGTGCGTTGGCGTTGTGAGAGGTGTGGGGGGGTGGGAGAGGGGCTTCCTCCTCTCGCATTTTAGTGAGAGCTGTTTCACCCCTTTATAGTGTGGAAATGCCCCGATTCTGCGTACCTTCAATGCTGCAACCTGTTGTGGTAGGGTTCCTTCCTTCCTCTGGACTTGTTTTTATTTCCCCTTGAGGGGTCCTGTATGGTTCGGTCAGGAGAGATCAAGCAGCTGCTCCTTATTCTGCCGCCATCTTACCGGGAAGTCCGCAGGAAGTCTTTTAAAGCCTTTTGGGCATATTCCAAATTGCCTTCCAGAATGGTTGGATTAATTCACAACTCCACTAGCAGTGTATTAGTGTCCCAATTTTGCCACAACCCCTCCAACATTTATTATTTTCCTTTACTGTCATATTGGCCAATCTGCTATGTGTGAGGTGGTACCTCAAAGTTTTTCTGAGTCACATTTCTCTACTTAAAAAAATTTAGAACACTTTTTCATGTGTTTATTGATAGTTTTGATTTCTTTATCTGAAAACTGCCTACTCATGTCCCTTGCCCATCTATCAGTTGGAGTATGGCTTGATTTTTTTTGTATAATTGCCTTACCTCCTTATAAATTTGAGAAATTAGATCTTTATCAGATGTTTTTGTTATAAAGAATTTTTTTCTCAATTTGTTGCTTCCCTTCTAACTTTGGTTTAATTGGTTTTGTTTGTACAAAAATTTTTCAATTCAAAGTAATCGAAATTATTCTTTTGACATTTTGTAATATTCTCTATCTCTTCTTTAGTCTTAAATTATTTACTTTCCCATTGATCTGATAGGTATTCTATTCTATGTTCACCTAATTTACTTATAATTTCCTCCTTTATATTTCAGTCACTTACCCATTCTGAATTAATCTTTGTATAGGGTGTGAGATGCTGATCTAAGCCTAATCTCTCCCATATTGTTTTCCAATGTTCACAGTAGTTTTTGTGAAATAGTGGGTTCTTGTCCCTAAAGCTAGGATATTTGGGTTTATAGTACTCTGTTTTGCTGAGGTCATTTACCCCAATTCTAATACAATGATCCTCCCTTCTGTCTCTTAGCCATTATCATATCGCTTTAATGATCACCACTTTTAAATTTGATTTTTTAAAAGAAACAAAGTAAATCACCAACCTCATAAATGAAATAAATGAATGTATAATTAATAAAGATAAAAAGAAAGGAGAATTAGGAGCTATTTTACACAATAATATGCAAATAAAACTGACAATCTGAGTGAAAAAAAGAATGTTTGCAGTAATGTTTCCCAAAGTATCAGAAATAGAAGAATACTTAAATATTCCTATCTCAAAAAAATGAATAAAATCTTTAAGGGGAAAAAAAGAGCAAATGGAGTTACAAGCAAATTTTACCAAAAGTTTAAAAGATAATTAATTCTGATATTATGTCAATTAATTAAAAATAAGTAAAAAAGTCATACCAAATTCCTTCTATGATACAAGTATGGTTCTGATCCCTATATCAGAATGAGCAAAAACTGAAAACAGAATCTATAGACTGATTTTTCTAATTATTATTAATACAATAAATTTAAATAAAGTACTACTAATGTGGTTACAGCAATATATCAGAGATCATAGCTATGAACAGGTGGGCTTTATACCTGAAATGCAGAACCAATTCAAAGTTAGGAAAATAATAAACATAATTGACCATATCATTAACAAAAACAAAAATCACATGATTGTCAATAAATGAAGAAAAAGTTTTTGACAAAATATAACATCCCTTCTTATTAAAAATACTAGAAAGCATAGCAATAAATTAAAACATTTCTAAAACAATATTATCTACATAAAGTTAAGAACAAACATTATTTTTAATGTAGATAAACATGTAGCTTTTCCAATAAGATCAGAAGTGAGAAAGTGATATCCACTAACCTTACTATTATTCAATTTTAACTAGAAAATTTGTAGCAAAAAGACAAGAGAAAGAAACTGCAATAAATAAAAACAATATGCAACAAGACTATACAACTATATTTTTGTAAATAATAGGATGATACATTAATAAAACCCTATAGAATCAACTAAAAAACTATTTGAAACTGTTAACTTTAGTAGAGTTGCAAGATATAAGGTAAACTCATATAAACCTTTAGCACTTCTATATGTTACCAGAAAAATGTAACAGGAAGGAATAGAAATAGAAATTCCATTTACAATAACATCATGTATTATAAAATACTTGGAAACCCATCTGTCAAGATACATACAGGAACTACATGAACATAATTACAAAACACTTCATGCAAATAGACATATCTAAACAATTTAGTGAATTATCAATTGCTCCTGAATAAACTTATCCAATACAATATAATGTCAATTTTGTCTAAATTAACTTACTCAGTGCTGTAATAATCAAACTAAAATAAATTATTTTGTAGGGCTAGAAAATACAAATTTCTGTTCGTTATGTGTTCCTGTTCTCATCCAATCAAGATTTATTGACTACATAAAATATTTGCTAATGAGCTCACCCATTAGGGTATTCTTTCAAGTGTATAATATGAATATCTATATACATATGTATACATGTACATATGTTTGTATATACACACATACAAATATATGAATATATGAAATCTACTTTTTTCAGATAATAACTAGCATGTCTATGACATTGAAGTTTTGCATAATAATTTACGTTATATCATTTGATCATTATAGGAATCCTGTGAGGTAGATATTATAATATTCAATCTATAGTTGATAGAACTAAGGCTGAGAGATTTAAAATGATTTGCTAAAGATCTCATAACTAAAAAGTGCCTGAGAGAGGACATAGTCTCAGTTCTTCTTGACTCCAACACCAATGCTCTGTATAATTAGACCCAATACTCTCTCTCCCAGAATTCCATGTTTCTTCTCACATTACATGCTCACATAGGGAGGGTATAAGTTTTGTGTAGCCCTTCCTCTCTCTCTTTTCCTTTGATCGCAGCGGGGTAATCAGGCTGGGGAACTTACTCACGTGGGTTTGTGTTTTTGTTAGATAATTAGATTTGAACTTATATTTCTTTTAGTTTATTTTCTCTTTACTTCAAGTGATTATTAGTAAACCTTATGAAATATAATACTTGGAGTTATTGGACATTAATTTAAATCTTACACTGTAGCAACCAGAAGTCTAAAGTTTAGAACCCCAGCACTGCTCTAAGTTGTAGAGCAGTTTTTAAAGACTGATTATTTTTAAAAAACTCTGCCTCTCTGCTGCTGCCTCCCACATTTGACCAGACACTGGCTGGGGGTCCTTGCAAGCTGCTTTCCACAAGGCTGGTAAAATATAACCCACCCCTACTTTCCTTTGCATTGCTATCAGCTGAGTGCTTGCTGGTGCCTTCAAAGCCCAGGTGTTTCTTATAGGTAACAATTAGCCTCGTAAAGGCTTTTACCTGAGGAGAAGCTTCTAACCTCTTAACTCCCTGCCCATGTTGGCAGTGGAAGCAAACGGCTCCCTGGCATTTTTACCCCGGTGGGGTAAAAGGAAGGTACTCTTCCAAACTTCCTACCTTTACTCCTAGCCAGTACTTACTAGGGAAGCACCATCTAAAGCCAGGAAGTAGATTTGCAACCAATTTAATAAGTAGAATTGCAAGCATGGCCCACTCTATGAGAGAGCAGTGCATAACTAAATTTTTAGGATGTCTTTTCTTCTTATTGTTCCTGGGTGCACTCATACTTGCAATTAGCTTGAGTATTCCTGAGATTCAGGGGTGGGGATTCATCTCCCTACATCCCCTTGCCATTTTTGCCTGCCCAGTCTCTGCAACACATCCAATATGGGGTTCTTCCACACTATGCCCAGTGCAGGTATGGGGAACCCCAGATGTGTGACTGAAGGAATCTAGATGGTGATTATACTCTGGAGAGAACAGAACCTTAAAGAGTCTGGAGGTAAATTTTAGAATACATTGCTAGCTGTTTCAGTTTGTTCCCCTCAAAATAGTGAAGAAGTCTCTGAAACACAGCTATCAGATTGGAGAAAAGAACTCTTGAATTTAATGCCTATATCCTGTCCCATATATTATATTTGCTGATTGTCTGCTTTAAGATTTAATTTTGTTTTTTTAAGTTCACCCATTGATCTAATCAAATATCTTCTAGTGTACTGTCATTTAAGCTACTGACTTTTGGCAATTATCTATATGTTCTGTCTCAATGTTTTTATTTGTATCATCATAATATCTTTATTTGTACTATCCTATACCTGACTGGAGATGATGCCATTGTAAAAACCCTTGGTAAAGTTGGGCAAACTCTTTCCATGGCTTAGCCATAAGTCTTTATGGATACTGGGTTTGTCACCAGATCCATTGAGGTCACATATTGCCTATAGAGTCTTTTGTGTCTTTTGCCTTTGTTAATTGTCTCATAGATGATGAATGTACTCCATCAAACTGGTTACAAGCTGTATCTGTAACCTTTGTAGAATTTATGAGCTCTTATGATTTTGAGGATTTTGGTACTTCTTGAATGTGCATTAGCTACTGTACTACTGTTTTATAAAGCTGTTACTTGGTTAAAATCATCTGCCCTCACATTGTGGATCATAGCTAAGTTAAAAAGGAAATAGATCTCATTTTTGGATGAAAAACCTTTGTGTTGTGCCTCTGCTTCACTAATAGAGTGTTTCATGGAACGTGAATTTTATATATATATATATACATATATATATATTATTTTTTTTAAATTTTCTTATCATTTTTCCTTGTATGTGCAAGAGAATTTGAGTTTTCTTTTTTCTCTCATTTTTTGTACTTGAAGCACATGTTACCAGTATTAATATTTTTTTTAATTTTGCACTAATATAAGTTTATAGTATCCATTAGCCCTAATAGTAATGCACACCCAAAAGCTTTAGGCTATGGAAACCTGACATTGATTGTTAAATATTATGGGACTTTGACTAATGATTATTTCTGATTACAGGAGAAGGGATCACAAAAGAACCATTATACGGTGCCAAGAAGCATAAGGTCAAGGAGGCCAACCAATCCCAGTGTGATTGATAAGAATTTGTGCCAAGACAGAGGACTTGTTTTGGGGTTTGAGGTAGTAGCTGTTTGACAACATCAGACATAGGTTTTTCCTGTGCTAGATTCAGACAAAATACCTCAATTTAGTTGTCATTTTGGCTCCCCTATCCTTGAGAACTAAGGTAGAATCAGACCAGGGAATATTTCCTGTCTGCTACAAAATTTAGTCCCTTTTCCGTCTTTCATAGTGTGGCAATATTCTGTAGTTCTGACTGCTGATTGGGTAAATGCATATTGTTGCAATGTTTCTACAGGCTTGTGGGACATAAATCACTGATTCTACAACCTTTTATGGGCTTATTCTTGCTTACTCAGAATTTTTATATACTATTTAATTTTGATTTTTTTTCTTTTCTTCTCTTTTCTCTTATGTTTTTGACTTCCTTTTATTAATTGAGTCACATACCTCATAACTTAGCCATGTAACCCTGGATGATCCATGTGTTGGTCAACACCTTCCTCAGGGGAATTGTACAATTGTCATAAGATTCTAGATTTATATGTATATATATTTTCTTTTTTGAGAGTAATTTTAGCATTAGAAATTTGCTACCCCCCTGAATCAAGAAAGTGAACTGTTTGGAGAAGACACCATGGAGATGCCTGCAGAACCCTCACATTGTACCAAAAGATCCAGAATGAACTTTGGGATGTAGTGAAATTAAACTATGGGGGGTTGAATGCATTTATTTTGAGTGTAAACTCTTATACCAAATGGTACTGCCCCCTAAATGGCTTTTTGTCAATGCACCTAACATTAGCTTTGCTCTCTTTTTCTTTTATTTCCCTTTTATCCCTAAATTATTGTAATTTTCCCTTAGAAAATACAAATTTGGAGGTACCTCTAGTTGAAGATCTTTAGAGATAGTAGTTGGTTATGTGTACTGATTCCATGGGAAAGCTAGGTATGTAAATCTGTGAGATTTCTACATGCTTGTTTTCCATTGGAATTACAGGGGGATTGTATAATTAGAATCTGCTCCCCAGGACTCTCCTTCCCAGCATTCTATGTTCCTTCTCATGTTATGTGCTAACATAGGGCGGATACAAATTTTGTGCAGTCCCTCCTCTCTCTCTCTCTCTCTCTCTCTCTCTCTCTCTCTCTCTCTCTCTCTCTCTCTCTCTCTCTCTTTTTTCCCTTGATTGCAGCAATGGAAGCAGGCTGTAGAATTACTGACATGGGTTTACTTTTTGTTAGAAAAGTAGGTTTTAACTTCTATTTCTTTTAGTTTATTTTCTTTCTACTTCAAGTGATTGTTAATAAACCTTATAAAATATAATACTGGGAGTTATTGAATATTAATTTAAATCTTTCACTCTATTAATTGCACTACCTCAGTGCCTAAAACCTTTAATTTGGGGAAGTGTCTATTTTACAGGTGGTTTCATTTATCTTTGGTCCTAAGGTAATCTCAGGAGAAGTTTAACCCTCTTTGCTTCAATTCCTCATCTGTAAAATGAACAAGAGAAGAAAATGGTAAATCACTCCAGTATCCAAGAAAGCCCAAATGGGGTCATGAAACATGAACATGACTGAAACGACTGAACAACAACAAGGTGATCTTGATGTAACACTTGAATTTGAAATCTTTGGATGGAATAAGTGACCCTGAATATTTCTAATTCATAAAAGTAAAGGTGAAAATTGGAGGACGGAGATTCCTGAGTAGGACTGTAGATAGCAAAAAGGAGGCTGAAGAAAAGTTGAAGCAGATGGACAAGCACACCAAGGAGGAAAGCAAGTGAGAATGTGGAATTTGGTAGTGAAGGAGGTTCAAAGTCATCTTCCTAAAGTTCTGCTCTGAGCAAGGTGACCCACATGAAAAAGGGTTGAGGAATTCTTCCTGGCAGCTCATAAATGTCTCCAAGAAATAAAAAATAGTAATAATCCACTGCTTAGAGGCAGTGGCCCAAGTGTTCAAATGAGAGAATTGAAGAGAAAGGCCAGTTTCTCATTAAGTTTTCATCTCCCTTGTTCACTGCTTTGGACTACTAATCAAAGAAGGAAGATCCCACACATTACATAATATGAGAAATTGCCTTCATGCACAAAAAAGGAATTGGCATTCTATTATACCTGAGTCTACAAGCTTGACTGGTATGCACAGTCAGCCAATAACAAGTTATGGCTATCAGTACAGTGGAGTGGGTCTGAATCCCAACTCAGCTATTTCCTATATCTATGACCTTGGTTCCATCACTTACCTTCCCATGGGCCTCTATAAATGAAAAGGTAACTCAGATAATATTTAAAATCTTCCCCAATTCTGGCATGTTAAGTTAGATGAGAGATTCAGAAAGATTTTATAAAACATTTAGATGAGAGCTTCTAAGCCTCCTTTGTGTATAATGGACTTCTTTGACAAGCAGGCTGTTCAGCCTAGAGTTGCTCTTCTCTGCACCATGTTTTTTTTTCCTTTTAAGTAATTGAAGGCAAAAATAAATTTCAATTAGAGCTAAATGAAAGATGTTTCTTTAATTCCCTGAAACCTCTCCAAATATTTCTTGGGATTTTAAGGATACCAGACTAAGAATCCTTGTGATTTTCCATCCTTCTTTTCCAGAAGAGGAAATTGAGATATTGAGAAGTTATTGATTAGATCATGGCCATAGTGTTCATAAGTGATAGAGACAGGATCTGAACCTAGGTCCTCTGGTTATAAATCTAGTAATCCTTTTATTGAACCATATTCTAAGTTTTAAAGGTTTTCCTAAATTTGACTTTCTTTGTCATAATATTACTTCAAGGTCTTTTCCCACTCCTTCAATTACAAAGTATTACTTTTCATATATGAATCTATAGACTTGATTCTCAAATAGAATGTAACCTCCTTGAGTTAAAGGACTATTTAATTCTATCTTTGTATATTCAATGCACACAAAGTTGTTTAATGATTCTTTGTTGCTTGATTTATTAATTATCTATGTATTATGAAGTCACTCAATTCAATCATTTGATATTCTGAGATCCTTCTAGCTCTATCATTTTGTGGTCTTTATTTTAAGGCCCTTCCCCATTCTGTTATGAAATATCCTAAAATTTATTACAGTGCAAACTTTTATAATTCTAAAGTAAAATAACTGTTTGGTTTGTCTTTATCAGAACATTTTGTTATAGGCAAAAATAAGAGTTCAAAGTCACCTAAATCTCAGATACAGTAAAGAAAAAAATACATCATTTTCCTGGGACTATAGTTTACAATATCTTTTGCCAGCAATCTTTTGAGGTTAGTAATATAATATTATCACA
The DNA here is from genome assembly GCF_016433145.1 of Gracilinanus agilis. Taxonomy (NCBI): domain Eukaryota; kingdom Metazoa; phylum Chordata; class Mammalia; order Didelphimorphia; family Didelphidae; genus Gracilinanus; species Gracilinanus agilis. The sequence continues at coordinate 6,702,992 of NC_058131.1, read as the reverse complement.
TTTTACCCATAGAGAAACTGAGACCTAGAGAGTTAAATCAGTTGTCCAAGGTCATAAAGCTAGCTAAAATCAAAGCAATATACCAAAGGTGTTAATAAATATATCAGTTCTGAGATATTTCATTTAAAGGTTTAGCTATACAATTCTGAAGTGAATACTCTAATATTTTCCTACTTTGCTATGTACATTTATTGAATTAGCAACATTAATATAGAGAATTAATTTTAGAATGTTTAGAACTTTAGAATTTTTTTTCATTGTGATATCTAGTAGGTCTCAGTTCTTCTTGATTTTTTCTTACCCTCACACCCAGTTCTTGAATGCATTGGGATAAATCAAGGATGCCAGGATTGATCTGGGATAGACATCACTTTAGAGAGCTAGGGGAAAGCAATGAAATTCCAGTGGAGTAGGATGCTTAAGTCACTTTATGGAGTCACCAAAAAGTCACTAAAAAGATACATACTTGAGTACAATATTATAGTGGGAAGGATTTAGGCCTTGAAATCTCAGGAGAAAGCTGATTTCAAATCCTGATTCTCCTACTTAAAAGCTCTTTGACCATGGGTTAGTAACTTGATTTAGTTTCTTTTTCTGCAAACACAGTATTTACACACACACACACACACACACACACACACATACATGAAATTTCCAGGTGATTTGGCTTCCTCATTGGACTCCCAGTTCTATTTTAATAACCCCTTTTTCTTTCTGAGCAGTTGACTGCATTTCTTATTTTACTATAAGCATTAAGATTATCTGACATTATGTTCTTCAGTTAATCTCCTCTTCCCCTGAGAACCTCTGCATCTGATTTAATTCATCCTTTCCTTTTTAACTTTTACCTCATGAGACATCCTGGTGCTTGTTGCTATTCAGTCTTTTTTCAGTTATTTCCAGATCTTTGTGACCCTATATGGATTTTCCTTGGGAAAGATACTGTAATGATTTGTCATTTTCTTCTCCAGCTCATTTTATTGATGAAGAACTAAGGAATGAAGGGTTAAGTGACTTGTCCAAGGTCACACAGCTAATAAGTCTCCGAGGCAAGATTTGAATATAGAAGTTGTCTTCCCATCTTTGAGTCCAACAGACTATCCACTATGCCACTTAGCTGTCTTCTGTTTTTGTAATAGGACCTGCCAAATATCAGTCTGCCAAGAGTCAGAAGAACTTGGTTTAATTCAAGATAGGACATGTTTATCAATGGGATGAATAATTTTTCTTCTCCATGCCTCAATGTAGCCATGTCTAACAAGAAGATAAGGATCCTTATGAGGAGAAGCCTTTGTAATTATTAAAGATTTTCTTCCACCCCAGAGAGGTAACTGAGGTTTATTCATTGACTATGAAAAACTAAAACTATAGGAGTAGAAGAAACCAAAGAAATCTGAGAAGCCTCTTTGGAGGCTAATGGGAGGGAGAAGTAATTATTAACCAATTTTGCACCACATAGCTCAAGGATATCTCTATCTCCATAGTCCTTCAGGCAAAGTAACTCTGAAGCCATGTGTAACAAAGACTGAATTAATGGAGAAACAGGAAAAGTTCCTCTAGCAGTAGTTCCCAAACATTTTTGGCCTCCCGCCCCCTTTTCAGAAAAAATATTACTTAGCCAACTGGAAATTAATATTTTTTTAAAATTTTAATAGCAATTAATAGGAAAGATAAATGCACCTGTGGCCATCACCACTCTCCTGAATTGCTACAGCACCCACCAGGGGGTGGGAGCGCCCACTTTGGGAATCAGACTACAGTCTTGCTTTTAATATTTCCTAGCAGTGTGACACTGGGCAATCCTTTATTTAACCTTCTTATTCTCAGTTTTCTCATAAATACAATTGATTTATGGGTAGGGACCACTCACCAAATTAATATTCAAGTTAATATTGGGAAAGGGGAGAGGGGGTGCATTTTATAAAACTATCTCACCCTATGATAATCTTGGGAGTTAAGTGCTATTATTGTCACCTTTATTTTTCAGTTAAGGAAACTGAGGTTAAATGATTTGCCCAGAGACACATAGCTGGTGAGTATCTGAGGCCAAATTTTAACTCAAATATTCCTAGACCCAGGATTCTGTTTCACTGTGTCACCAAATGTCTGACAGGTAGAAGACCAAAGATAGAAGAGAAAGGACAATTTATGGTGTTTTCAAATGAGACAATGTATGTTGAGTAATTTATGAATTTTGAAATGGTTTATATGTATAGGAAATTGCCACTAAACCCATGATTCATATAGTCACAGGATAATTAACCAAACAGACATTCAGGACCAATGGAAAGCAGCTTCAGTTTAAGGAATATACTTGAAAGGAATAAAAAGTTCCCCGAGTTTCTTCAGTTTCATCCAATATGGTGACTTATGTTTAAGTATTAAATAAAGAAAAAATATTTTTTGAACATTAGAAAAAAAAACACCCTAAAATCAAGTCATTGTGATCTAGTAGATGGAGTATGGGTTTGCGAGTTGCAAAGACCAGAGTTCCAATCCTGTCTCTGATATGGAATAGATTTACTTTCCTCCTTATTCCTTATTCTTTACTCCTTATTAGTCTTAACCTTCTTCGTCCTCATCCCTATGATCTATGGTTCCCTTCAAGCCAGATCTCAGATACTGCCTCTTATATCAGGCCATTACTGATTCACCTAAGTGAGCTCCCTTCCCCCAAAAGACTAGTTATTTATTGCATATATGTATGTGTGCAAAAAGAGAATGAAAGGCATATGATATTAATATTTAATATAACATTTGCCATAATACAATATGTATGTATTATGTATGCATATGCACATATTCAAAGGGAGATTCATTGTATATTTTGTATTCTTCTCCTCTTGCCCCCAGTAAAATACAGAATCTCCTGAAAGGAAAAGTATTTTTAGTTTTGTCATCATATTCTGAGAGCCCCAGTACAGTGCCAGAAACTTGAGAGGGATTTAATAATTACTATTGAATTGGTAAACCATATTTTCATTCAAAACTTAAATTAAATGCTACCTCCCTGCTACTCACCCCACCCCTATATTATTGATCAGCCATTGGATAGATTCCTGAAAATACTTATAAGTGTACAATATTGTCTCCCGTTATAGAATGTAAGTTCCTTGAGGACAAGAGATGCTTCACCTTTCTCTTTGTATCCCAAGTGCTTGACATTTTGGCTGACATCAATTAGGCATTAAATAATATTAATCAATTGATCAATAAGAAGCCGTAGCATTCTTTTGACCATTAATTACTTGTACCATTAGCATGGACTTTATATTACCCAGGCTATAAAGTTCCTTCCTAGCCATCTTCACACTAAGTTCTTCTTAGTATAATCTCCTTTCCCCCTGGTCCTTCCAATTCTAGCTCTTAGAACAGAAATTAAATCATATTACTATTCATTTGATTAGAGAAATCATTCAATTGCCCAGTGGTTCCATTCAACATCTCTGAGGCTTGAAACCACAAAATACCCTACTTTACCCACCATTTGCCTAATGAGTTACTTTTCCCTATTAGAATTTAAGAGCCTTGAGGGCATGAAGTGCTTTAGTTGCTTATTCTGGTGTCTTTAATAAGTAGGTCTATGTCTGATATATAGTCAATGCTTTAATAATATTTAATTCAATTATGCAAAGTAACAGTCAAATTACTATCATTTTATAGAATAAATGCAAATTAAGATGATAAAAAAGAAAAATTAGGGGAATGATAACTATATTGTAGTCAAGATAAGTGAGAACCTAATTTAAATGACTTCTTGACTTACAGCATGAACAGTGATATAGCCAATGAGTAACTGAAGCCATTAGGATATGAGTTCAGCTGTTATTCCAATGCTTTTTCATGGCATGATTAAAATACCATAGGTAGAAGTCCCTGTGCTAAGCATTTACACAGCAAGATGGGCAACTTTACTAGATTGCAGAATGAATGGCTTGAGCAAGGTGAGTTTATGAAGTCTACTAGATATCATCCAGTTGGAAATGTCCAAGAGACAACTGGAAATTCAAGTTTGGTAGTTAAGTGATATCTTAGGGCTTCATGTGCATTTCTCCCAGTTGCTGTGACAATTCATTTTCTAGAAACTCTCAGCAAAAGTAATTCTTTTACTTTTACTAAAATGAACATTAGTGATGTGATCACAAAATTATATAATCTCAAAACTCTAAGGGATTTCAGAAGTCATCTAGAATAATCCATATATGAATAGAACCCCAATTCTCATATGCCAATCAAGAGGCCATCCAGCATCTCCAAAAGAGATATTATTCTTCCACTTCAAACAGTCTAGTAATACCTGTGTGGTTTACACAAGCTGTTTCCTATACTTGGTGCACCTTTTCTTCACAATTTTACCTAATGAAGTCTACCTCCTTGTCCATCATCCAGTTGGGGCATCACTGCCTCTGTGAAGTCTACTGGACGTCTCCTCTCACACCATGCACTGAAATGGTCCTTCTCTTCTAAAATCTTAAAATCCCAGTATCTCCTTAATCTCTACAGTATTCTAGCCAATATCTCCTTAATCTCTACAGTATTCTAGCCGATATCTCCTTAATCTCTACAGTATTCAAGTCCTTCTCTTCTAAAATCTTAAAATCTCAATATCTCCTTAATCTCTACAGTATTCTAGCTTATTTGTATGCAGGGGTGACATACTAGTTAGAGAGTGGGCCTTAAAATAAAAAAAAACATGAGTTCAAGTCCCATCTCTGATACCTATTGGCCATTTGATGTTCTTCTTGTCACTCAGGTTTGTAGTGTTCATCCAAGTAACTTTCTAAGACTATGAGTTGCAAAGAAGGTGCTACTTGAATTGGGAAATCAAATTTCTTCACCTGTGATTTTCTTATAGCACTAAAGTCATAGATCCAGTCCCTATCACAGCCATCTTTATTTGTGCACATATCACATATTAGATTGCAAAATCCAGGAGGGCAGGGACTTTGCCACTATCATTTTTACACTTCTTTCACCCAGCATAAGACTTTTCACCTTATAAGTACTTAATAATTATTGAATTATGACTAAGGATGAGGGAGGGAGTATCAAAAGAAATATCACACAACTAGTCAAAAAGGAAGCATTTACTATATGATTTCTTCCTTCAGGGAGTTTACAATCTATTTTAGGAGATAATAAATGTCTTTTAACATAAATATTTTAAAAAATCAGAAGTGTATTAAGTAACAAATGGGTGACTATGAGGGAAGTATCATAGATTAGGAAAAATTAAATTAACAAAGGTTGAGGGAAGTAGCTAGGGAACACCTCTTGAAGAACAGAATAAGACACTTCCTAAACTATCATAAGAGAAATTAGGATACCAATATAGACTTATTTTAAAGATAAAAATCTAATAGGGCAAAAATTAATTTCAAAAACAAAAAACATCAGAACCAGATGGATTTACAAGTATATTCTACCAAACATTTAAAACTAAAATAATCCCACTATTTAACAAATTATTCAAAATAATATTTACAAGAATATTAAGAAAATCCCTTTTATAAATCAAATATACTGGCCCTTAAACCAGGAAGAGCAAAACCAAAAATCTTATAGACCATGATTTCATTAATGAACATAGATACAAAATGCTAAATAAAATGTTAATTAGGAGACAACAAAAAATATCACCATGATTTTTCATTGGGATCAAATAGAATTCTTCCCAGAGATGCAGGGATGGTTTAATGTAAGAAAAACTATCAACACAATTGAATATATTAATAACAAAAATACAAAAATCATATGAGTATATCAAATGATTCAGAAAAAGACTTTTATAAAATGTAATATTAATTCCTGTTAAAAACAACAAACAACATTTCAAAAATTCTAGAGATTCAACTAATAAAGTTAGTGGAAACTAGGAACAATTTTAGCAAAATAGTAGGATAGAAGATAAATAAACATAATTCATCAGCATCAACAAAGTCCTGCAAGAAGAGACATCGTTACTCCATTTAAAGTGACTACAGACAGAATAAAGTACCTGGAATTATACCGAACAAGACAAACCAGGAACTACATGAACACAATGTTAAAATGCTATTTACACAAATAAAATCAAATTTAAATAATTGAAGAAAAAAATAATTGTTCATGGCTGGGCAGAGCCAAAATAATTAAAATAAAAATCCTACCTAAACTAATCTACTTGTTCAGTGCAATCTCAGTTAAATTACCAAAAATATTTTATTTTGCTCAAAAAAATAACAAAGTTCATTTGGAAAAATAAAAGATCAAGAATATCAAGTGAATTAATAAAAAGAAAGGGTAAAGGAAGGAAATCTAACAGTACCAGATTTCAAACTATATTATAAAGCAGTAATTATCAAAGCTATCAGGTACTGACTAAGAAACAGAAAGATCAGTGGAACAGAACATAAGTAATATTGGATTACAGTAATATTGTATTTGACAAAAGTATTGAACAAAATTTGGAGCTAAGAACTCACTATTTGGTAAAAATTGCTGGGACAATTAGGAAGTAGGTTAGCAGACACTAGGCATAGACTAATATCTTACACTATTCAATAAGATAAGATCAAAATGGAAATATGACCTAGACATAAAAGGAGATGTTACAGGAAAATTTAAATACAGGTAACATACTATTTATCAGATTTGTGAATAGGAGAGGAACTTATGAGTCAACAAGGGATGGAAAGTAAAATGCATAATTTTCATTATATTAAGCTAAAGAAATTTTGTAAAAATAAAACTGATATAACCAAGATTAGAAGGGAAGCAGAAAATTGGGGAAAATGTTATAGTTTCTCAAATAGAGGTTTCATATGTAAATATATACAGAATTTTGTCAAATCTATGTAATATGTTAATAAAAATATTTTACTATAACAATGTAATAAGAATAAAAGTCATCACCAAACTGGTAAATGGGCAAAATATATGTATAGATAGTTTTGGCATGAAGAAATTAAACCTTTATCAAAGCACATAAAAATGTTCTTAATTGATTGGAAAAATGCAAATCAAAACAGTTCTGAGATATCATTTCATACCTACCAGATCATCTAAAATAATAAAAGGGCAAAATGACAAATTTGCGCAGGGATGTGAAAAAATGGGGACAAATACACTGTTGGTGGAATTATGAATTGATCCAACCATTTTGCAGATCAGTATTTAATACTTAAAAACTTGTGGATGTCCATATCTGGAGAATGAAATAAAATATTAAAACTCAAAAGATATTTGATACATAAAATATGTAAAGAATCAATCTCCCTATATATATATGTGTATATATATATATATGTATATGTATATACACATGTTATTTTGTTGATTGATAGAAAGGCAGGAAAGAGGAGGGCTGAGATACCTGGGAATAAATTTTATTAAATAAGTAATTTTGAAAATAGAACTTGAGCGGGCAGCTAGCTGGCTAAGTGGATTGAGAGTCAGGCCAAGAGATGGGAGGTCCTGGGTTCAAATCTGGCCTCAGACACTTCCCAGCTGTGTGACCCTGGGCATGTCACTTTACCCCCATTGCCTAGCCTTTACCACTCCTCTGCCTTATAACCAATATGCAGTACTGATTCCAAGATGGAAAGTAAAGTTTTAAATATAAATAGAACTTGAAAAAATATACCTTGGGCAAATCACTACCTTTCATTATGATTTTATTTGCTATAAAACAAAATGAGGGAGGGGGCAGCTGGGTAGCTCAGTGGATTGAGAACCAGGCCTAGAGACAGGAGGTCCTAGGTTCAAATCCAGCCTCAGACACTTCCCAGCTGTGTGACCCTGGGCAAGTCACTTGACCCCCATTGCCTACCCTCACCAGTCTTCCACCTATAAGTCAATACACAGAAGTTAAGGGTTTAAAATAAAAAAAAAAATGAGGGGATTTTATTGTATTCTGTCCAGATTTATTTCAGGCTCTACATTCATAGACTTAGAGCAACTTCTTGTTTTAAAATCTTTACTTCTCATTTCAATTTTTCTGATCTCAAGTGTCAAAGAAATACAGAAAGAGAGGTGGGCTGTTCTTCAATTTTGTAATGTAAGGTCAGTTGACTGAGGTTCTTTTTGGGGTGGGTAGGTGGAAGGCATTTGTTTTCACCTTATTCTCTCATTTGTAAGTGATGGGACACAATGATTTCTGTTTGATTCTCAAGACCTGAGCATTTCTGTTACATGTCAAGAAGAAATAGAGAAAAAGCCAGGGTGACCTGAGTATGTTCCTTTAAGATAGTCTCTGGAACCATCATATTGTGGCTCACATAGATGTGGTACCCTGCACCCCTATTTAGCAATACTCCAGCTAGACAACAGGTCTAGCTGGCTGCCAGCCAGGAGTTGAGATAACTTTTATAGGAGCATGGAGATGGTGTAAGTGAATTCTGCTCTTTGATGTCTGACCCCTAGAATTCTTTGTAGAACTCCTCTAAAAATAGCCTGTGGGCATATTATTGCACTGTTGAAAAGTGAAGTAAAGGACATAGAGGATAAGGGGTGGGGGAGAGTTTAGAAATTCAAAATTTTTCAGTAGTAACTATAATATAATATAATAATATAATAATAATAAATGTAATATAATATAAATATAATAGCCATTTTGGAATTTAACACAATTATATTTTATTTTCTATCATAGTAAATTAATGTAGTTTACAAGCTTAAAGAACAAATCTTTGAGTTGATGTTGAAAAGTAACACAAGACTGGGGGGCGAAATGATCCAAATTAGTTATGAGTTTGTGGAGGAATTCATCTATATCCCTCAAATGAAATCAAAGAAATAGAAAATGGAAGGATTTCAGAGTGTACATCCTCAGCTGCTAATGAGGTGGTAGCTAGGGGCTGGCATCTCAGGGCATTCCTATGAATGTTCATTTTGAATTAAGCCAATGTAGCTCAAATTTTGAAGCCTATATTGTGGCTCACATAGATGTGGTACCCTGCACCCCTATTTAGCAATACTCCACAAAGCACAATCAACAGTGCCCATATGGGACCATAACATCTCCTCTGCATATGCCATTGACTTATTTATGTTTCTGTAGAAAGGGAGCACACTTCCTTTACTCACCACCTCTATCAGTCAGCTCTCCATCTGCATCGCATTAGCATTATCCTGGAGCTTGTAGACACTTATTAAATATTTGTTGGATTGTGTTTAATTACATTTCCCATCACAGCCATTGGTCACTGAGATGTTTAAGTAAGAGCATTGCCAAAAAATATCTATAATGTTTCATGCCCATGATTTGACTTCAAATTTGTTCAACCTTAATTTAAAACAACCCAAGAAACATTCATTAAGTATTTCCTTTATTCAAACTTCAAAGGAACTAAGTACATTGGTGGGGCTCCTCATCAGTGCTGAAAGGAAATCCTCAAGGAAGAGTAAAGAATCTGAATGAGTGGAGAAAGGAGCAGTAAGAGATTCAGAACTAATTCTAGTACCTTATCTAACAGACTCATCAGGTGACCTTGGAAGAGTCAAGGACTTTAGTGTCTCACCTATAAAATAAAAGAGACTAAATCTCTTAGTGGGACTAAGGAAGCCTTCCTGCTCTACTAGACTTTTATCATCCCTGATTATCTGATAAGGACAGTTTAGTTGCTAATGAAATAACAGGACAGGAAGATATTTTACCTCATGCTTCCAGCTCTGGATCCAGGAGCATGGAATTTATTATATATATTTCAAGACTCATTTCACACAAAAGAACCTCCCCCTCCCCTGAAACTTTGCAGATGCACAGAATTTATAAATTATGTCATATCAAAACACAAAAGGCCTCATTGGCTTCAGAACAGACAAAGGCCAAGGTTGAATTTTGACTGGGTTCTTATCAGAAAGCCAAGTCGGGGTGTATTTTTCTCAGGGTTGAATTGCCCCTGCTAAGGTTTTGGCTTTGGCTATATCAGGCTGCAGCATTCCTGGTCAAAGGGGAACAGTGTTAACCCTTTAAATTCAGGTTTGCTAGGAACTTAAAGCTCTTCAATAAGGCCACAATACTTTTCAACAAGAAATCACAAGGATCACAAAAGGGGTCAAAAGAGGAATCACAGATTTTTATCTATTCTTTTATTGGCTTCCCACACCAGACTATATTCTATGTGTTAGATTCCTCTCATTTCTACCATTTTCTTTTCACTATTCTAAACCCTCTTCCCATCATAGCACTACTGATTCTATGGCTGCAGTCCAAGTTCTGAGACTAGTTATGGCAGAGCTTATGTAATAAGTTGAACAAATAAGAGATGTTTTCCTCCAAAACAATATCATGAAAAGCGATCTCTTTTCAGTCACTAAGGATACAAGAAAAGTAGATGGAAGGAGTCTGAATATAGAGGGGAAATTTCCTGAGGGTGCATTTTTAATACCTAGACTGGATTATGATGGAAGTTTAAGGAATGTTCTTCTTTAGAAGATTTGAAAAGTTTGCTGTAATTCACCCTGAGACTGGAGATGATAATCCTATTTCCCATGCTAGTCACCTGGTTTCTGTTCCCTTATCAGTGCTCCTACACACCAACACCCCTGGCAACCCCCCACCCCTAAAGTGGTTGAGTCAGGTGCATTTGCAGCAATTGGAGAGCTGTTCTGAGTCACACTGTGAATTCAACAGAAAGAAGGATTTTGTAATGTTGTGCTAAAGCGGCTCCCATCTCTGTATTACCCCAACTGTGGGTGAAGAGATGAGAGAGGTCGATAGCTAGTCAGCTTAGCCAAGCTTGTACATACTTCTGAGAAAAAAGGAGGGAGTTTAGATCTGTAAACATGGAGGAGAAATAAAAAGAAGACTCAATCTCTAAGATGCTGTCAAATCCTGGAGCTTTGGAAGAAGCCAGAGTAGATGGGGACAAATCAGGAGGCTCTGTACAGGTGGGAAGAACCATAAAAGGCTAAGCTATATGCACATACTGCCTGCTCTGTTGTAGTTTCCTTTTATGTATCTTGGTCTAGGCCAGTGATGGGCAAACTTGTTAAAGAGGGGGCCAAAGGAAAGGAAATGTTCATCTGTCAGTCTGTTTCTGAGGCAACTCTTTTGAAGTTTCATTGTATTGTATCCTACTCATTGTATTCATCAGATTAGGAATTGGCTGGATAGAACATTTCAGGGGGCTGCATCTGGCCCATGGGCCATAGCTTGCCCATCACTGGTCTAGAGATTAAAATAATAGGAATATATTATGAGGGCACTGTAGCATCTGATGATATCTAATGGAGGAAAAGATATCAAATGCTTGGAGTCAATTTTAGGTTTTATCAGTACAAAAAGTCATTGAAAATATCACTAATTTTATGGACTTAAAAACATCATTTTCAGAAAATCACCTACATATACATAGCGGGCATCCTTGAGAAGGAAAATGGTTCCCTGCATAAAGGTCACCTTCACCCAGAAAACATTTTTACCATCACATAGTAGGCTGACATAGTTAGAGTGTGGGATCTCAGTACTTGGATTAATTTCTGATTAACAGAGTACTTTTTAAATATTTTAAAAATAAAAATCTTTATTTCATTAATTAATTTAGGATATTTTTCCATGGTTACATGATTCATGTTCTTTCCTTCCTCTCCAACCTCCCCAACCCCCCCTCCCCACTGTAGCCAATGCACAATTCCACTGGGTTTTACATGTATCATTGATCAAGACCTATTTCCATATTATTGATAATTGCACTAGGGGGATCACTTAGAGTCTACATCCCCAATCATATCTCCATCAATCCATGTTTTCAAGCACTTGTTTTTCTTCTAACAGAGTACTTTTGATTTGCTAGCACAAAGTGAAACCTTGATGGCTTCCCTCTAAATGGTGTCCCCTATCCCCAAGTTAAGATTATTCAAGTTTTCTTGAATGATAGAACAAAAGAGAGGATTTTCTTGTGTGCTTCTTTTATAGTTGCTGACTGAAGATGGACACATGCTCAATGTCTTGGCCATTGCTAAGAAGGAGATTGATGGCAGAAACAAAATCAGGAAAGCATTCTCTCTAAATGGAAAGACTATATAGACTGGCCTATTTGCTTCAAACATACTGGTTGCATCAAGTCATAGGATATCAAAAATGTCTGTAGCAACTCAAAAGAATCTAGGTTATCCTTCTACTATGGAAAATACAAGTAAATAAAAAATATCTAATATATATGATATTATTTAGAGATGGCTAAGTGGTGCCATAAATGGATCAGTGGGTTTGGAGCCAAGAAGATTGAGTTCACGTGCATCAGACACTCACTAGATGTATGACCTTGGGCGAATCACTTAACCCCTCTCAGCCTCAGTTTCCTCAATTATAAGAGAGGATAATAATAACACCTATCTCCTAGAATTATGAAAATCAAGTAGGATGCTGTTTGTAAAGTCTGAATAGTGTCCAGCACATAGCACATGCTTAAGTAATGTTTTTTTCTTCCTTCATTCAACAAGAATATTTTAGTTATTTACCTTTTTCCAGAGTCTGTGTTAGACACTAGAAATAAAAATCTAAGTATCATAGACGCATACATACAAACACAGAGACTTCACCCTCTAGGAGCATACATTCCAAAGGAGAAAAATACTTACCTAATATTATCTATTCAATAACATCCAGTGAAAGGGCACCAGGGTCAACTTCCTGAAGGCTGTGGATTTTGAGATGGACTTTGAAATAAGCTAGCTCTTCTATAAGATAGAAATGCAGGTGAGGAATGAGTTCATTTTAGATATGAGAGATTAGTCAAGGTAAGATCCACAAATATTAGATGGAGTGTAATGACCAGTGAAGTTCATGTAGGGCAATTTGCTTGGAATGTGGAGTGTGGGAAAGTATTAAAGGGGAAAAAGCATTTATTCATCTTTTACCAGGTGCCGAGCAAAGTGCTAAAAGCTTGGAATACAGACTGAAAATCATAGTAGTTCTTATTGTCAAAGAGCTCCCATTCTATCTCCAGGAGGCAACCCATAAAAGATGGCTCATATTCCCATTCAGTTAATGGCAGATGGAAAGTCCTGATGGTGCTTAGGCAATAAAGTATGAGGACTTCGGAGAGCACTGGCAGGCCAGCTGATTTCTTACCAATAATGAACTAGTTTGAAGTATTAAAGTAAAGTGAGTTTCTAGGATTCCTTGGAGGTTAGCATACAACTGGTAATGGCTGTCCAGTACAGGATGGGAATATGGTGATAAGAAAATGGTTAACTTGCTGAAGAAATCATTCCATGTCTCCTATCAGGTGTGGCTATTTTTTTTTCTTGCCACCCATTGTCACATTGAGGCCAGTAAAGGGAAGTTCTCTGGTCCTTTGCAATGGGGTCAGTATTAGTAATTGGTCCCAGTCATTTGTCTGGCAGTTGTAGGAAAATAATGTGGAATCAACCTTAGAAAGGTAATCTGGAGTCATATTGTAGAAGGCCAAATAGTCAAAAGGAAATATTTGTATATAATTATAGAGGGAAGATAGAGACCCTGGAGCTTTTTTGAGGAGAAGAGTGATATAATCTAGCCTGTAGAGATGGATAGGAAAGGTGTGGTTGGGCATGGGATTTACAGTTAGGAAGATTGAGTAGGAGGCAATTTCAACAGTTGGAGCTGAAACAATGAGCCCAACTAGATCCATGGCATTGTTAGTAGAGGAAAAGGGGACGTCACTTGGAGTGATGTTATAGATATAGAATGTACAGAACTTGGAAATGTACCATAGGGAATGAAGGTGAAGAGCAGAATTCCCATTTTGGGCTCTACTTTTATAAAGATCTTCTGTTTCTTCCTTAAATGCTTCAGTATTTATGACTTCTTTGGGCTGAGGAGCCTAGTAGATCACGCCAATCATGGCTACAACTTACCAATGGATGAACATTGGCATCTGGGTTATCTGGCTCTGCCTCAGTGGCTATGGTGATTTTGGCCACAAAGCTTATCAGTTGCAGTTCACAGATAAAAGTTGCCCTGGACAAGCCATGGCCCACATTGACACTTCAGGCATCGGAGTCTACCTATTAGAAATCAAGATTGAGGGGAGAGTTTCTTTACCCACAGATCAGAGAAATTCACTATGAAATGATCAATATAAATATCTCAAAGTTTCTAATGGTTTATCTTATATGTTGCAATGTTCAGAGATCTCCTAATAAGTAAAGCTGTCTTTAATTAGGGATATAAAAACAGAAAGGGCCTGAGAGGCCATTAAGTCAAACCACTCAGCATACAGAAGAGAAAAGGAAGTCGCAGAGAGCAGAGATAACTTGCTTAAGGACACACAGGTAGTAAACAGAGGAACAAGGATTGAACTCATGTCCTCTGGCTCCATACCGAGGACCCAATCCATTGTATCATCTTGACTAAGATACCAATGGACACATCCATGGAAGTCTTAAGAGAAAGTCTGACATATCACTTATGCAGATCAGAGACCATATATTTGGGAGAATATTCATTTTTTCTTTGATTTAATCCCCAAGTATTTATATAATATCTATTCTATATCAGATACTATGCCAACTGTTGGGGATGCAAGAGGTCCTGACCAAAAGGATCATATATTCTACTGGAGGGAAGGGGGAAAGAGAAAGGACCTTTACACAAATGAGTATATATGAAACATAAGGACAAGGGATTTCACTACTACAAGGAACTCCCACATGAGGAAACTCCCCCTAACTAGGAAGAAAAGCACTTTTTTTTCTCCAATGTATAGTTTGGAGAACTGAGGGATACCTATTTTTATGTATTCAATATGTGCCAGAATAAGAATTTGAATTATTCCTGGTTTCCTGGCTAACTTTCTATCTAATACCCCATACTGCGTCTTTAAATAAAATGTATAAGAAATAATAATTTGAAAAAAAAGGCACTGGTACTGATGAAAGCAGGATATCTCTGAGAGGGAAGCTAAAGATTCCAAGGGACAGTCATGGAGGGAGGATATTAGAGTGATGGGAGTAGTCTAAGCAAGGGCATGAAGTTGGATGATGGAATTTCATGAAGAGGGACCACGAACTAGGTTAGTTTGGCTACAATATAGAATGTGTGAGAGAGTCCATGGTATAATGAGCCTAAAAGGTCAATTGTAGTCATCTGGGCAAGGACCCTAAATTGATTACATCTGAAGTCCCTTCCAACGCTGAGATTCTGTGAGCCTGGCTTGATGATAAAACTGACAGGTTTGGGCATTGCTTTTTCCTGATAGAAAATGAATCTTGAGAGATGTGGCATGGATTCTGCTGCCCCTGCACATCTTCCACTGAAAAGATCAACATCAAAAAACTTTTCGTTAAGTCTGCTTTATGTAATTGGACAAAGGTCAGGAACAGATATGGTCAAAAGCAACAGCCAAGCTTAACCTGGGGAATGATGTTGAGGATGTGAGAATGGGGTAGAATATGGCTTTTGTGATTAGTATTTATGTGTCTGCCGGATTTACTGGCCAAGAGAGAGTGATGGATTAAACTGGAACACCTCAACCATATGGACATCAGCACTCAGAGAACTCCTGAGGGGAGGGGAGCTACAAAGGACACCTCGTGAGGAATGAGAGGAAAATGATTACATCATTGCACCAGAGGCATGCCTGTAGAATCACAAGTTCATATAGTAAAGAGTCCACCGAGGCCAGTTGGGTGAATGTCAACCTAACCTCAGCCAGAGCACCATTGATAATGTAAGAAATACATGGTCATGGGGGACGGAGGAAGAAAAACAGATATTAGAGAAGCTCATACATACAAGAGATAGTTCAGTGTAATGGAAAGTGAACAGATATTAGAGTTAGGGTACGGTTCAAGTCCTGTTTGCTTTCTTAGCCATGAGCTCATGAGTAATGATAGTAAGAACAATCACTGATGTATCAGGCACAGTGTAAGTGCTTTATAAATATTATCTCATTTGATCCTCAAAACCTCCCTAGAAAATAGGGGCTATTATTATCCCCATTTTGCAGATGAGGGAATTAAGACAAACTAAAATTAAATGACTTGCCAAAAGTCACACAATTAGTAAGTATCTGTGATTGAATTTAATCTAAGGTCTTCCTGACCCCTTCCCAGCATTCTATCCACTAGTGACCTCACTTCTTCAGGCAAATCTCTTGTCTCCAAGTATTAGTTTATTCATCTTTAAAAATCATTCAATAGGGGGCAGCTGGGTAGCTCAGTGGAGTGAGAGTCAGGCCTAGAGACAGGAGGTCCTAGGTTCAAACCCAGCCTCAGCCACTTTCCAGCTGTGTGACCCTGGGCAAGTCACTTGACCCCCATTGCCCACCCTTACCAATCTTCCACCTATGAGACAATACACCGAAGTACAAGGGTTTAAAAAAGTCATTCAATATTCAGTGATTTCTGACTCTTCATGACCCCCTTTGCGTCTGGCAAAGATACTGGAGTGGTTTGCCATTTTCTTCTCCAGCATATTTTACATATGAAGAAACTGAGGCAAACAGGTTTAGCAACTTACTCAGTGTCACATGGCTGATAATTTTCTGAGGCTATATTTGAACTCAATAAAATTAATATCCCTGTCTCCAGGACTGATGCTCCAGCCACTGTGCCACTTATGGGTTGGCCACATTGTTCAAATGCCAAACATATGTTTGCTTTAAAGACTATTTCATGGAGAACTCACATAAGGCAAGTGCTCACATGGAAGTCAGAAGAAACTATACAGGAATGCTCTCAAGTTCTCTCTAAAGAACTTTGTTAGCAACTGTGAGCAATGGAAGGCATTGGCTCTTGGCCTTCCTCCATGGTGTGCCCACATCAAAGAAGGTGCTGTGTTCCAGAAGCAAAGTGGAATTGCAGTGGCTCAAAAGAAATGTGAGAGGCACAAGTTTAGAAACATCCAAAGCCCAAATGTTCATACAGCCTCTTGGTGTACAACCTACGGTAGAACCTTCCAAGCTTGAATTTGTCACATAAGGCAAGGTTGGATGTACTGTGCATTGACCCCCAGTACAGTGATGTCATTCTGGTCCCTTTTGAATATGGAGAACAACAACCACCCACCAACCCATCTTCAAAAGGGTCAGATATTTCCTGCCTGCCCTATCTAATGGAGGTTTTTGGAGGACAACAGTGAGTTAACTGTGACATGCTATGGAAATGTGAGGATATTGAAGTACTAGAGCTTAAGGCATGAATGAATCAAGGCGATTTGCAAAGAACATGAAGTTTCCTTCAGTTAAATGATACTCTTCTGTAAACTGGAGGTTCCATTTCTTGTCTCCATACTTTTGCAATGGATGTTCCCTATTCCTGGAATGGACTTCTTTCTATCCAGTGAATTGAGTCCCTTCCTTTAAAATGGATCTCAGACCATATCTTCTAATATACACAAAATATTTCACAATATCTTCAACTACTGTTCTACTCTGTCCCCTAGTATCTTGCCTTTAACTACTTTTTGCATGTGTATGTGTACAGGAATATTCATAAATATGTAAAATATGTTATAATGTGATTTTTACACATCAGTTGTATATATGCTATGAACGTGTTATCTCTGCATTACAATGCATGCTTTTTGTGAGCAAAGGTCAGGGGGTTTATACACTGTTATGCAGAGGATGGCAGCATGGAATCCCTGCAAAATACAGGGTCAGCCTTACCCCTGGAATTCTGTATTTTGCAGGGATTCCATGCTGCCATCCTCTACATAACAATCCCCAGCACTTCTCATGGTGTCTGGCATACCATTGCTTCTCAATAAATACATGCTGATTGCTTGATTGGCTTGGGCCCAATGTCTAGGCATGTATGAGCTTACTTCTTTTGTGTTTTATACCTATTGAGCAGCCTGGAACCTGCCATTATACCACAAGGAGAAAAAGACCTTTTGGGGAATAGAGAAATAAATTAAAATTTAATTAATACTCTTCCCAAATGGTCAGGAGGCTGGAAAATTTCTTATCTCTACCTCAACCCCTATCTCTTTAGCTCTCTCTTTCCAAGAATTCTCCCCCTTCTCTCTTCCTCCCTGTCTTTATCCATCTTGTACCACTTATCTTTCTTTCCATTTCCCTGTAACTCTCTTTCTGGCTCTATCTCTATCTGCATCTGCATCTGTCTCTGTCTTTATATTATATTTATAACCATACCTATCTATATTCATAACAACTTATTGCTGAATCTGTTTTTTAGAGCAAAACTATGTTTTTATTAAGTGGCATCCTCAACAGGAAGCTGAGAGATTTCAGACTACTCAGAGTATATGAAGTGCCAAAACAATATCTGCTTAATATCAGTGTGCTCCATTGGATTGGATTGGATTGAAATGCACAATAAGAGTTGCTTTGGATGTGAAGACAGAAGGCACCGGTTTGAAGCTTGACTCTTCCTCTTACTATATTCTATCAGGTAAATCATTTCAAATCATTCAGTCTTAGGTCCCTCCTTTCAAAAATGAAAGGTTTAGACTAGAGGAAATCAGTAATTCCTTCTAGAAATAACATTCTGGGATGCTGAATGTGAGAAAGAAATTCATTAACTAAGAGATTTAGCATCAGGGTTGGGAGGTTTGACTGGTGTTCTCAGATCAATGGGGGAAAGATGAAGATTTTGGAGTGCCAAACAAGGAGATGGAGAGAGAGGAGACAAACCATGGTTAGAAATCAGATGCCAGGAGTGACTGTGGGTGCTTCGTTTAGTGCCTGGCACTGGATTTCTCAGGAACTTGCTGCTTACATCCATTTATACATATATGCCAAGATCCTTTCTGATTTTTAAATAGTCTTACTAAGCATCTCTTCTGGAGCTATCATCTCCAACTGCTTCTCTTCTAAAAATGTGAACTCCAAACTTGGAAATCCACTGGAGTCTGATATGTCTTCTTGACACCTATCTCATTGGGATCTGGACCTTCACCATATTCATACTTCTGAGTCTTCTCCAGGCTATTCGGAACCTTCTATTTCCCCCCATTTCTCCATTATGTATTGTCTTTCCCCATTAGAATGCAAGTTCTCTGAGAGCAGAGATATTCTCTCTTACTTATATCAGTTAACATTTTGCCTAGCACGTAGTAAATGTAAAATAAAAAATGTTCTATCCCTCCATCTATCAAGTAATCAATATATCTACCTACCTATCTATATCTTTATTTCTATTCATCTACCATCTGTTTTTCTATTTTTATCTCTCATCTATCTATCATTTCTATCTCTGCCTAATATGTGTCTGTCTGCCTATTATCTATCTATCTATCTATCTATCTATCTATCTATCTATCTATCTGTCTGTCTACCTTATGTAAAAGGATAATTTGGATGTCTGTTCAGCCTTTTGATGATAGAATACATAATTTACAATATGAAGTCAGAAGTAACTTTATTGTATTTGGGTAAATCCAACTTAAAATTATTCTTCTGGTCACAAATTTCCCCTGACATTAATCTCCCCGTTTTACTCAGACTATCTATTATAATAGCTAATGTTCATGATAGCATATTATGATTTGGAAAATAACTTTTTTTATAGTATCTCCTTTGAACCTCCCAATTCTGGTCTTTATTGCCTCTATTTTAATTGATAAAAATATAAAATCTCGTGGAGGCTAAATAACTCCATCATTTCACAGCCAGTGAGTTTCAGAGGTGGAAAAATGGCTCATGGGTCTCCTCTGAGGCCAAGTGCAGCTGGTTTTCCACTATGCCATAAGGGCTTTCTAAACACTTGGTATTTTGGTCTATAACTTAAGGCATTCATGACTTCTCTACTTCCCATCAGTACGTTATTTACTGATACGAAAAGGGGACTTTGGAAGAAAAAAAAACTCAGGACCAGAGGAGAGATGAAGAAATAAGAAAATGGTACTGACTTTTCTTGGTATGTTCTAGATCTTCAAGTGATAATTCATTAAAATATCTCTTCTCTAACTACCCTAAATTATATCCTTAAGGACTAAGGTTTGTGGGGTCAGCTGCATAGCTCAGTGGATTGAGAACCAGGCCTATAGATAGCTAGTCATAGGGTTCAAATCTGGCCTCAGACACTTCTTAGCTGTGTCTACATAGTATTGATTCTATAATGGAAGGTAAGGTTTAAAAATCCCTGCGCTTTCTGTGATGCTTTACAGTATACAAAATCCCTTCCTCATAGTCATTCATGTGTGATGGTGTGGGCATTGCTCCATTTTACAACTTTGGAGCCCAGGACTCTGAGGGGTGCCATTATTGATTCATTTCACAAAGATAGTAAGGATCAAAGACAGGATCAAACAGTTACATCTCCCAAAATAAAGATGTTTGCATTCTGCCCCAGTGCCTCTTTAAACTTCTCACCTATCAAATCTGCTTCAGAGAGAAAGAGACAAATAGAGCAAAAGCCACAGTCTGAAACAGAGACAAAAGGACAAAGACATAGAAAGACAGAACCAGATAGTCAGAGGCCAGTTAGCAGTGACATATGCAGAGACAAAGAAAAGAGGAGACAGAAGAAGACAGAAACAGAGTCAGAAGGAGAGAGAGAGGAAAGAGGGGAAGAGAAAAGGGAAGAGAAAAAGGGAGAGCCAAAGAGTCTGAGAGATGCTGAGGAAAGGAGAGAGGAGACTCAGTTATTCACTTGGGACAATTACTTAAGGAATATGGTTATATGATTTTTCAAGGTAACCAGTGTGCAACTATTCTAGCCATGCCTAAAGAGTGTCAGTGGGCTCCTGCTCATAGATTCCTTTAAGTGGAGTCTGAATGGCCATTTGTCAGGGCTCTTACAAAGAGGATTCTCAATCAGGTTTGGGCCAGGTTCCTCTGAGGGGCCTTCAAGCTCTCAGAGTCAATGATCCATGAACAGGAAGAGATCTGTAAAAACAGGGGCACAGTGGTGAGTCCACCAAGGACAAAATGTTTCCAGCTATTAAGCATCTCTCTTCCTAGAGTAGGAGCTGACCCTTGCAATGATGGTGTTAGAAACATTTTAATGGCAACCAGACAGAAGGGTTGGCATTCTTGCCCCCTACTAGTTCATTTCTTGACAAGAATAAGAAATGTGTGTCCAGAAATCAAAATTGATCTTAACGTTAATATTTCCATGAGCAGCTTTTCTCTACATTCTTTCCAAGGGCTTTTAGGAAGGGTGAGATGATAACATCATTTTCTATACATTGATGAGCCAAAGGATTTTTAATCTTAGGTATATGGGTAAGGGTTTCAGTGATGAAAATCACTGCCCACCATCTCTACACACCCTTCATTTCCCTTCCTTGTGCCACACCAGAAGTTTAACACTTGGGGATCATCTGATATTCTGGGACCCTCCTTGTATTCTCTGGATTCCACAAAGATGTCAGTGGAACACATGAACTACTAATCGGCCAATCAATTAATAATAAAAAAGTAGACTACTTTCTTATGCTATTGGTTGAAAATAGAACCAAAAAATGAAATGATCCTTGTCCTCAAAGAATTTGTGATCCATTGGAAGAAAGAGCAGAGACCCAAACACCAATTGAGAGACTAGAGCAGTGAGCAGCTAAGTGGCTTTCTCTGTGTCCCTCTGTATCAGTTGGATAAGACTAACACCAAGTGTTGCTGGCTCTAAGACTAAAATGCTAAACATTCTAACAGCATAACTCTCAACATAGGCCCAAGGAAGGGGCTTCATTGGTGAACCCACCCCACTTAAAATTAATGACATTTGCCAAGTAAGACGATTTCTCTATTGAGTTGTTGAATCAGATCTAAGTGTGAACAAGCCATTGCTCATCTTTGAATCCATCAAAGTCACCATGTGAGAGTCTTTGTCATGCTCTTTGTGCATAAAATAAAGAAGTCCCTGACTCAGACCCCTAGAGAAATACTCTGGGTCTGGAAATGGAGACGGAATATGATATATGAGCGAATAAGGGGCAACCAGCAAGAGGGTCCAAGATGATGAGGAAAGTTGAGAATTTGTTATAGGAAAATCATTGGAAGAATCTAGGGATATATCACCTAGGGAAGAGAAAAGTTGGCCTGATGAGATTCCTTTGAATATGGGGCTTTATATGGGACTATGGCATGGAAGTAAGGAATTGGAACTGATCCTCTGGGAGCCTTCTCTTCAAGGATCATCTCTAAATAAATAAATAAACACATAAACAAGCAGCCAAACAAATAAATAAATAAACAAATGAATAAATGAATAAATAAATACATGTGCATATAAATAAATAAATAAGTGAAAAGAAAAAAAAAAAGGGGACAGGTGGGTAGCTCAGTGGATTGAGAGCCAGGCCTAGAGACGAGAGGTCCTGGGTTCAAATCTGACCTCATATACATCCCAGCTGTGTGACCTTGGGCAAGTCACTCGACCCCTATTGCCTAGCCCTTATCACTCTTCTGCCTTAGAACCAATGCACTGTATTGATTCTAAGACGGAAGGTAATGGTTTAAAAATAAATAAATAAAAATAAATTTTAAAAAATCATCTTGAGTTTAATCTTCTTCCAGAGATCCTTCTTGATCACCTCAGTCATGAATAGCCACTCAAAATCATGAAATATCGATTGTGGTGTTTAATAAATGCTATATTTACTTATCTGATAACATATTGCATATTGCTACTTCACCAGCCCATTCCCTCATATGTACATAGGAAATTAAATCCAAGAACCTTGAAGGCAGGGACTGTTTTAGTTTTGTCTTCACATTCCCAACAAATAACAGTGTCTGGCACTTAATGCTTATTGATTGAATGACAAAATACCTTACAAGGGGGTATAAAGCTAAAAGCAAGAGGAAAATATAATAAAGAGGCATGTTTAGTAGGGGAGGAGGGGCTTAACAAACAAAACTGCCCAACGGACTGATGCTCTGCCATGAGAGTGAGTGATTCATTCATAATTTTAAGTCTCAAAACATATCTGGGGGACAACTTTTTTTTTAAACCCTTACCTTCCGTCTTGGAGTCAATACTGTGTATTGGCTCCTAGGTGGAAAAGTGGTAAGGGTAGGCAATGGGGGTCAAGTGACTTGCCCAGGGTCACACAGCTGGGAAGTATCTGAGGTCAGATTTGAACGCAGGACCTCCCATCTCTAGGGCTGGCTCTCAATCCACTGAGCTACCCAGCTACTCCCAGGGGACAACTTTTTAATATGATTTGGAGACACTCTCAGCTCAGTCACAGTTTAGACTCACTTCCTCTATATTCATGTCTAACCTTAAGATTTCTTTTTTAATTTTAAGGCATTATGAGGATCAGGAATGAACTAAGAGGGCTCTCCAGGAATAAGAAAGAGGCATGAAGAGTGAATGGCCGTTCCAACCAATGAAGTCACTCGGCAAAATAATGGTAGCTGGGAGGTCATTTCTTGAGTAGAGATGTGGTTGCCTTAAGCAAGGCACTAAGGACCAGGGGTAATTTGAGAGGAAGAATAATTCTCATCATTTGCAAGCTGACTCTTTTCTAGGTAGGAACATAAAGGCCACCCAAAGAAAGCCCCAGATGGAAATCAATTACAGGCACACAGAGAAGAGAAGTGCTTGGGGAGTTCTGAGATTGTTGTCTGCAGGAAAGCACGTTAAGAACAGGCTGCTATTTAGTGAACGCGACAGGGTCAAAATGTTTCTTCAGAAGAGGAAAGTGACAGATGAAATGATTTAGGGATTCTCAAGTAGCAAAGGAAAAGGAGGTGCTAATAGGAGAGGAGCAGGTTTGAAGAGAGAAGTCAGTGTGAACAGAGCGAAGGCCTGGTACTTATTGTGGGAGACAAACAGGAACATTTTTCAAGAGCTCAAAGAGAGGCAGGAAATGGGCGAAACAGACACAGTAATGACCCAAAGGGAGGTGTAGATGGCACAGATGGTAGCTAAAAGTCAGCTCCTTTTTGTCAGGCTCAGTAATAAAGTGAACGTGGTAAGCAGGACATTTCTCCCTAAAAGACTAGAGCTCGAGAAGCACTTGTGAGTGCTTTTGGTCACACTGAGTTTTAACAGACATGAAAGAAAGAATAAAATGGCTCCCCAGGACTATAGAGTCTGTCATTTCCTTATTTCTAGTTCTAGAAGTCAAAACTACCCAAAGAAAGTAATGGATGGTGGAACCAAATGGAAGAGTAAAGGGAAAGACTCTCCTAATCTCTCCCAAATGCCCCTCCAAACGATGTTAAAAGAATGCTTCAAAACAAGGTAAGGGACAGCCCAGCCAACAAAATGACATACGGACAGAGTTTTCTCTTCCCAAGACAACTCAGCAAGAAAGGTCTGTGACCCGAGGGTGAAAGTGAAGCTTAGGCCAGGGCAAGTCACACCCCAGTAAGAGAGCGAGAGATCATGAGGGCCATGACAGGGACTCAATCAGCAGTCACTTTCAGAGCTCTCAGCCCACACATGGTAAGGGGGTCTGAAAACTGGTAAGAAGACTACAGGGTACCCTTTGCTGGGCCTGAGTGCAGGGCATTGTCAGGTTTCCTATTTGCTATTCTGGGTTACAGTCTTAGGAAAAGGAGACACCCTGGCAGGAGCAGAGTCACTGGGCGGTTTCAGTGTGGAGATGAGTGCTTTTGATCACTCACAACCTTGGAGCCCAGGCCAGGAGAGCAATTACTACCTCTCTCTTTTGATCATACTAGTTTGAAAGTCCCCCAAACCTATAGTCCCCTAGAACTAATTCTGAAAACAGAAGCACAAAAAGCTTAAAGCTGGGGACAGTGCCCCTCCACACTGGAAACGGAGGTTAACTTTAACATAAATGTCAAGGGGTTGTTAGGTCACTCAGTGGGCCTGGAGACAAGAGGTCCTGGGTTCAAATCTGACCTTAGATACTTCCTAGCTGTATTACTCATGACAACTCACTTAACCCTGATTGCCTAGCCCTTACCACTCTTCTGCTTTGGAACCAATATTTAGTAACAATTCTAAAACAGAAGAAAGGAGTTTTGAAAACATGACTTAAAGGGGGCAGCTGGGTGGCTCAGTGGATTGAAAACCAGGCCCAGAGATGGGAGGTCCTAGGTTCAAATCTGGGCTCAGACACATCCCAGTTGTGTGACCCTAGGAAAATCACTTCACCCCATCGCCTAACCCTTACCACCCTTCTGCCTTGGAGTCAATACACAAGGTAAGAGCTATATAAACAAACAACAAATATATATATAAATATTTGTTATTAACAATAGTGAAGAGAAGAGAATAAGCACTTAGTAAATACCTACTATGAGCCAGGAACTATGCTTTTGAGATAATGGTTCTTATTATCTTCATTTTAAGTACAAGTTAAATAACAACAACAATTATAGTAGATAGTGATGACAATAATAACAGTGCTTGGGTGGTACTATGTCTGGGCCTAGGTATGTCTTTCTTGAATTTATGGTTTTGAAGCACTTCTCTGAATTCATTATCTAGCTTTAACTAGAGACTTTGTTTGCATCATTTTCTTCATAAGATGGAGAGGAAGATGTGCCTTTCTCTTTTAGAATGCAGTTGAGAAACTTAAGCTTAAATTCTTTTCAAGAGGGAGTTACATTCATATA
Organism: Gracilinanus agilis; assembly: GCF_016433145.1. NCBI lineage: Eukaryota > Metazoa > Chordata > Mammalia > Didelphimorphia > Didelphidae > Gracilinanus > Gracilinanus agilis. The sequence goes on along the minus strand of NC_058131.1, from coordinate 6,677,574 downwards.
TCAAGTATCCAACAAGTAAAACCCTTAGCTGCTTTCTCCCACAGAAGAAGAGTTGTCTCAGGCTAGAAAATAATATACTTTTCCTCTTCAGAAAAAGAGCCTAACTTATGGCACAAACAGAACTGAACTATGATCCAGTTCCTGGATTGTTCAATTGTGTTCAGATCACAACAGTATGTGGCATAACTTCCTTCTTCATGAGGAGTTTAAAACTTATTTCTGAATACACGGCTAGCACATGCATTTTTTCTTCTTTTAAAAGTATTATTCAAAATCATATGTTATTCATAGTAAGTTTTCGGTCCATTAAAACCCTTTGTTTTTGTTTATTTGATTGTTTTTCATATGAAACTGCATCAAGCCCCATATTTCCCCTACCCTTCATTTTAATTTCAGATCCCAAATTTAGGATTTGCATATATATATATATATATATATATATATATATATGAATTTTCTTAATCTTTCCCTCTGTCTCTTTAAGAGGCAAGAGAGCAAGATTTATAAGTAGAGCAGAACTGATAGGGATCAGTGAGCAAGAGCTGAAGATTCTATTTTCAAGGAGATGAGAGGAGCGATAAGGAAAGAACAGTTGGCAGTTAAGGTTCTTTTGCCTCTGGTTCTCAAGAGAGCAGGAGTTCTGCCTCTGCCCCTAGCAGTTGTAGCAGTTGAGTATTAACAGTTGGTTGGTAGAAACTGATCGAAGGAGTTTGTGAGTGGTGAATGTCTGATTATTTTGGAAGATAGGTAGTTAGTAAATCAGTTTTAGATAGTATAGGTTAGATAGGTCTGGTCTTGCTAGGAAAGAAGAACCTGTCCTCAGAAGACAGAAGTAGGCTTTTAGAAATTTTAAATAGTATTGGGAATTTAGGTATAGTCTTAGGTATTAGAATAATAATCTCCCTTTCCTCCTTTTCTATTTTCTATCTATACTTCTCAAATTAAACTAAATTATTTAAGTGCTCTCCTTACTTTTGTCAAACTCCTATTGTTTAACCCTTACAATCCATAAATATATGTATATATATATATGAATATATATATATATATATAACGCTATACAGTTCCAAATTATTCAGTAGCCTGTTGAGATCACCTTTCATACTTATACATTTAATAATAATGGCTATGTATGTAACTCCCTAATCTATATACCCAACTTCAATCTTCTTCCTGAACTTCCTTTATAACCAGAGACTTGTTGGACATACCCACCTAAATGCCCCATTAAAGTATGAAAAGGAATAAGTCAATAATGTGACTTGATTTCATCCCCTTAATATTCTTTTAATAGAATGTAAGCTTTGTGAAGACATGGTCTGCTTTGTTTTTATCTTTGTATTCCTTTGTGCATAGCACAGTGATTGACACAAAGGAGAGAATGAATAGGGTTAATTTGTGGATGGATTGATTCCAGTTCCAACCCTGAACCCAAACCTGATGCTCCTTTAGCCTTTTCTATATCAGTTATGTTCAGTGGCCCAGATTCAGAGCCCCAGGGTCATTCTTAACTCTTTATTTTCTCTCCCCCAAACTCTGTCCATATCTGCATTAGTTTATACAATTATTGGTTTATTGTGAACCAAATAGAAGGAAAATCTTCTCTTGGAAAATGATATAAGTTGCAACTGCTCATCCATGTTTTTTCTACACATGAACTCATCATGCCATGTTTGTCTATGGGTAGTAGCTGTGATAACATATAGTCTTATTTCTCATACTTCTGATTTTTAAAGGAATGAGAACAATTAGGTAAATGGGTTAATTAGGTGAATATCATTCTTTGGATATTCACCAGGAAAGACCAAGATGAGAGCAAGTAAGAAGTAATGCTTCAATAACACTTTAATAAGTTTCAGAGAGTATGGAGGCAAACAGTGTGGAGTACAGAAGTAAATGGAATGGGGACAAGGGAGAGAGTGGTGGAGGAAAGTAGGCAGAGGTAGGAAAGAAAATTGGGAGGAGGAGGGGAAAAATCAGTTGTGTAACCATGGAACAGAGTTGGGAGCAATCAGGTAACAACACCCTTAGCAAGTGGAGGTATACCTGGGGGCAGAAATTCAGGGTCCTATTTTTATAGAATTTGACAAGGCTAGACTAAGACTTCAGGTCACCTTAGTCTTAGTTCATTAATATATTCACATCATTTCAAAGTTATCAATAACACCTTGGAGTTAATTCATATGCAGAACATTGAGTGGGGGTATTGGTCTTATTACACATCTGAAGCTTATCTGAAGTTCACAGGCCATAAGCACTTAGAAGAACAGAGGAGCTGTTACATTAAGGCTTAGTTTTCTTCCCCTAATTTAGCACATACTCTCAGGATATGTATGCTATTTGTTAATTTATGATAAGTTGCCAGTGGCTCCTCTGCTCCCCTAATTTATGACACCATTTGTAGTTATGTTCTGTTAATTTATGGGCTATTCTGTCATTTATGTTTTCCTTTGCAATCTTACTTCTTCCTCTTGTTACCTTATACTAACTACTTATAAGCCTTCTTACCATACTGATCTGGGGCAGAGAGGGTGATCAGGGGGACCAGAACAAGATCTTGTTTTAACACAATCATTAATTAACACCCAGTTTTCTTTGATTCTTCCTCCCCATCTTTCCCACTCTTCCTCTCCTCTCCATTCTCATAGTCATAATGCTGGTTCTAGCCCATAGTATTTCTCACATGGATTACAGCAATAATTGAATGATTTATCTGAACGTTTATAGTCCTCTATTTATGAATATATCCTCCAAACTGTGGCCAAAAACAATCTCCCTAAGTCCCTAAAAATAATATCTATCGCTAGCATTTATATTGGAGAAAGAAATGGCAAACCACTCCAGCATTATCTTTGCCAAGAAAACTCCATGAACAATATTGGCATACATACAATTGAAAAACAATAGCAGTAGCAACATTAATACAGGGTGTGAATGTTTGCAAAGCTTATGAGGAAAATTTTATTTAATCCTTGCAATGAACTCTGGGAATGCAGGAAGCCATCAAAGCCCATGACGTGTAGCACAGCTCGTCGTCATTTCTGGAACCCGCAAAGAAGGTGTCAAAAGGATGGAAATTTCTCCCTCATTTTCTCCTATGTGAGTCTTTTCTCAGTAGCATTCACTTGTATTAAAACTATTGCAATCAGTATCCTTATTCAGCCCCAGCGAGACACAAAATACAATACGGGTTCATGGCAAGAACAACCACAGTCACAGACTATACATTATCCCAAAATAAAACCCTAAACAAACCGCCATGACACAGAAACTTCCCCTAGAAGTCATTTCACAACAAACCAGTATATAGTGAGATAATGTTAAAGATTTTGAATCTCTAACTCAGATTCCCATACACAGGTGCCTGCAAGAACAGACCAGAACAGTCTCCAAGTCTCCCCCCGCTCAGATCCAATTTGGTACAGTAATTTAATATAAAAGAACAATGAATGAAATATGAAAAATTGTCTCCCATGAAAAGTCCCATACGTTCTCACCACTGTAGGCCAAGAGATACGTCAAACACACCTAACACATTGTCTCCAAAGATAAGATGTATGGTGGGAATGGAATTCATGCCAACATTGATGAAGTCTTGAAAAAAATGATATAAAAATTAAAATCAGCAGATGGCACGTCAGATCAGCCACTGCAAACCTACTGGGTCTCTGGCTCTTCTCACTCCATTTTCGCTCAATTGTCCCACCACCAAGGGGAACCAGACTCCTGGTAATCCCCCTTCTACCACCCAGCAGGGGAAGTCAGTGCTTTTATTATCTCCATTTTACAAGAGTAAATGGAGGCCCACAGAGCTTAAGTGACTTGTCCAGGGGCACACAGTCACCAAGGATCAGGGAACAGATCTGAATTTATCTTCCAGATTCCAGATCCAGAGATCTACCAATTGTGCCAGCAGCTGCTTAGACTTCATCTTACAATTTCCCTGCTCAAAAAGCTTTAGCAAGTAGATCCTATTTCCTCTAGGATTAAATTCAGCCACCTTCCCCTATCATTTAAAACCTACCTCTACCTCCCACCTGCCTTTCCAGATTTATTTCATACTACTTCCCTTCAGATATCCTGCTTTACAATGATCTGCTGCTCTGGGTATCCTGATTTACTTTTTTGTCACCTCAGGACCTTTCAATCATGTTCCCACTCTACCTCCTCTAAGAAGTCCTCCTTGAAACTCCCCAGTTAATTATCTTTCCTTCAATTTGCCCTGTATATGCATTTTTAGGAATATGTTACATTTCCCCAGTAGAATACAAGTTCCCTGAGGTCTAGGACTACTTCTTTGAAAGCTGACCTTATGTATAAAACAGGATCTCAGATATACTTTGGGTGCTACTTTGGGTTTAGTATCTGGTTATTTCTTTCATCAATTATCTCCACTGCTCAACTAGAAGAATATGCATTTAGTCCCTTATAATGCATCACATAGACTTGTGTTTGAACCCTTCTCAAAGACCAGTGCTCTATTAATACATCTCTGAGGCATCTCAAACAACATTCTTGTCATTTTACTGATGGGGAAACCAAAGTTCAGTGGTGAGTTTTGTTTGTTTGTTTGTTTGTTTGCTTGAGGACACACAATCGAGAAGTTTTGGAGCCAAGGTTCAAATCCAGATCACTTGACATAAAGACTGCTCACTCTGACCACAGTAAACCACAATATGGTGCTTCTCAAGAGCTTAGCCAAGCCATGGAGTTCAGATTTTGAGCCAGGGGTTCCTGGAAGCACAGTATCACCTCCATGGACCATAACAGCCACAAACACATTTTCTTTGCTTGTAAATCAGTCATCACCATGAGTAAATTTTTGATGTAGCCTTTCAGAAATATTCACTGGCTCGCTTGCTATTTGGAGATGGAATGTTTGCACAATATATTCTTTCATTTAGCATTCTGTCCTATGAAATTGAAAGCTGGTGTTAGAAAATGGTTATTTGCAAAGACAAAAAGTCAGAAAGAGACATCTGTGATAGAGGAGAAGATGCTGCCCTGGAGCCCATGTGAATAAAACACCACTGGTGGGATCAGTAGTGGCAGTGACAGAAAGAACAGCAGCTTTAAGAACTCAAAAACCAAAGACAATTAGGGTACCCAGCAAGTAGTTAGAAAGGAAGTACAAAGTAGCTCATGTGTAAACAGTAGACGTATGACCAAATTCTGTTTGGCAAATCCATTACCCATTCCTTCTTCCGGGTAATATTACAAGGACAGAGATAAGTACTTTCAGTCAAGGGAGTAGAAATTCTAAAAGGCAGAATTACTTCTGACCCCATGTGTTCAATTATCCTGATTTAATAATATGATTTCCAGTCCCAAAGGAAGAGGTATCCTGAGGAATAGTATCTATTACCTTCCCAAGGAATCAGATGCCCTTCCTGGTTAAGAACTGGAATTCAGATCCAAAGAGCAGAGAACAGATTTCTCCCCAGGTCATAAAAACTGAAAACTATCCCATAGTTCCAAACCCCCAAATATGGCTCTTAAAATAGCTGTGTGAAAAAGGCTGAAGCTTGAGACAAAGTCCCTCTTCAGCCTGCAATATGGGAATGAGCCTGCTATTAAAATAAAGCTCCGATGAAGAAATAGGATGGAAAATGAGTGAGACATTAAAATCTACTGTGAAACTGCTAGGAAAATTAATATACAAATTCAGAAAACATCAAAGAAGTCAGCTAGAAACAAAGCCTCAAATGGAAAACAAAACAAAACAAACAAACACAAATTAGTGAAGAATACAAGAAACTAGAGGAGAAGAAAACAGGATGGAGAGAAAGGAAGTTAGTTACATTATCTGTGAAATGTAAATAGGATGAACTCACCTATATGAATGGAAATTCATAGCAGAATGGATTAGAAGTTAGAATTCAACATCTTGTTTAAGAGAAATACATCTGAAAGAGAGAAACACATACCAAGTAAAAATGAGGGATTAAAGCAGAGTCATGCTTTGGATGAAGTAAAAAGGCACAGGTAACAATTATGATTTCAGACAAAACTAAGGCAAAAATACACCTAATTAAAAAGAAAAAGAAGGAAAATACATATTGCCAAAAGGAATTATAAACAATGAAGCAATATCATTACTAAACATATATGCACCAAATGGCATAGCATCCAAATTCTTAAAAGAAAAGTTGAATTAAATATAGAAAACAAAAATAGTAAAAACAAATTCTTCAGCTTTTTCCTCTTAGAATTAGATAAATCTAATCACAAAATTAGATAAATCTAATCACAAAAAGAAGTCACAGAGTTGAATAGAATTTAGAAAATATAGGCATGATAATCCTCAAGAGAAAATGTAATAGAATAGAATAGAAAGGAGTATATTTTTTTTTCTGAGCTATACATGGCATCTTCACAAAAACTGACCATGTTTGAGAACATAAAAATCTCACAAATACAGAAAAGCAGGAATATTCAGTACATCTTTTTTGTGTCCTAATGCAATAGTTAAATTTATTAAGGGTAATAGAAATATAGATTAAAAACTAATTGTAAACTACACATTCTAACCAAAATGAATAAGTGAGTCAAAGAACAAATCATAGAATGAGTAAATACTTTCATTAAAGAGAATGACAACAATGAGATGACATACCAAAATTTGTGTGATATAGCAAAAGGATACTTGGGGGATAATTTATATCTCTTAAATCAATAAAACAAAGTAAATGAATAGCAATGAATTGCACATGCAACTAAAAAATTAGATAAAATAAAATCCCCAATTAAACACTAAAATAAAAATCCTGAAAATGAAAAAAGAGATTAATAAAATTAAGAGTAAGAAAACTATTGAACTAATAAATAAAACCAAGAATGTGTTTTCAGAAACAAAGAAATAAAACAGATGATCTATTCATTAATTTAAGTAAAAAAGAAAGAAGAAATGCAAATTACACGTCTCAAAAATGAAAAGGGCAAATTCACCACCAATGAAGAGGAAATTAAAGCAATTATTAGAAGCTATTTTGTTCAATTGTATGCCAATGAATCTGATAATATAACTGAAATGAATGAATATTTATACAAATGTAAACTGCTCAGATTAACAGAAGAGGAAATAGAATACTTAGATAAAATTGTTAGTAAAGGAAATTGAATAAACTTTCAAAGAGCTCCCTTAGAAAAAATCATCTGAGGAAACTAGGTATCACAGTGGATTTAGTACCAGCTCTGGAGTCAGGAGGACTTGGGTTCAAATTTCACCTCATATACTTCTTAGCTGTGTGACCCTGGGAAAGTCATTTAACCTCTTCTGTCTAACTCTAACCACTCATCTGTGGTATCAATTCTAAGATAGAAGATACGGACTTTTAAAAAAAAATAAAAAATCAACATACCAGATTGATTCACAAGAAAACTGTATGGGCCCGTTAATGAACAATTAATCCCAATATTATGTCATCTACTTGAAAGAAAGAAAAAAAATGAATGAATCTTATCAAATTCCCTTTATGACACAAATATGGTGCTGATACCTAGACAAGGAAAAGTAAAAATAGAGAAATAAATTTAATGAGTAACTTATTTAATACCATTGCAAATATTGAAATGAAATACTAGCAAGGAGATTACAACAATAAATCATACACAATGACAAGGTGGGCTTTATAACAGTAATGAAGGACCAGTTCAATATTAATTAAACTATCAGCATAATTGACCCTATTTATAACAATAACTATAAAGTTCTCCTGATTATATTAATAAATGCAGAAAAAGCATTTTAATAAAAACAATAGAAAAGTTTTTTTGAGAAAACATGATACCTATTCCTATTAAGAATACTGGAAAGCTAAAAAATCAATAGAACCATTTTGAAAATGATAAGTGGTATCTTTCTAGACCCAAGAGTAAGCATTATCTGTAATGGTGATGAACTCGAATGCTTCCCATTAAGATCAAATGTGAAGGAAAATGTGTATTATCATTATTATTGTTCAATATTAAATTAGAAATAGGAATTAGAGGAATAAGGGAAGAAAAATAAAGGGAAGGAATAAAATTAGGGAAAAAGAAAATAAAACTATCACTCTTTGCAAATGATATGATGGCATTGAATAATCCTAGAAAATAATTTTTAAAAAATACTAGCAGAAATAATTAACAACTTCATTAAAGTTGCACAATATAAAATAATCCCATATAGATCATTAGAATCACTATATGTTACCAACAAGACCTCTCAGGAAGAGAAAAAAAGAGAAATTCCCTTTTAAGTAATCATAGGCAATTTAAAATATTTGCAATTCTATCTGCCAAGACAAACTCAGGGATTATATTAACCCAATGACAAAACACTTTTCAAACAAATAAAGTTTGATCTAAATAACTGGAGAATATCAATTGCTCATGAGTAGTCTGTGCCAATACAATACCAAGGATGATGCAACCTAAATTAATTTATGTATTCAGTGCCATGCCAATCAAACCCCTAAAGAAAAGGAAGAGCAAAGAAGAGAAAAGTAAAATTATAGGTCAAATTTATTAATGAATAAAGATGTGAAAACTTAAATAAAATATTATCCAGGAGATTCCAACAATGTATCATGAAGATTATACATTATAACCTAACAATATTTACACCAGTGATAAAGGCAAGGTTAATACGAGGAAAACTAGAAACATAATTATTTATTCAAAAGGAAATTATTAAAATCATATGATTACATCATAATGCAGAAAAATCTTTTGACATAACACAACACTCATTCCTATTAAAACACTTGAAAGTACAGATATAAGTGCGTTTTTCCTTAGAATGGTAAAAAGTATACACTTAAAATCATCAGAAAATAGTATTCATAATAGTGATAAGTAAAAAAAGTTTCCCTATTAGATCAGGAATGAAATAAGGATACCCATTATCATCAATATTAATGAATATGATATCAGAAATGCTAGCAATTACAATAAGAGAAGTAAAAGAAATTGAAGGAATCAGAATGGGTGAAGAAGTAATAAAATTATCTCTTTTTTCACACAATATGATGGTGTGTGTGTGTGTGTGTGTGTGTGTGTGTGTGTGTGTATATGTAATCCTTAGGCTTTTCTATATATATGTATCGAAACAAATATTCAACTAAAATTAATTGAAACTCTCAATAATTTCAGCAAGATAGCAAGATATAAAATAAATTCACACAAATCATCAGCATTTCTATAGATCACCAAAAATGTTGTTAAAAAAGAGATGGTGTGAGATAACCCATTTAATATAAACTTAGATAGAATAAAACATCTAGCAAAATACTTCCAAATCAAACCCTGAAACTACATGAAAATAATTATGAAACATTTTTTACATAAAAAATCAGATTTTTAAAAGTTGGAGGAATATTAATCATGAATGGGCAGAGCCAATATAATTAAAATGACAAGCCTACTTAAACTAATCTACCTTATCCAATACAATCCCAATTAAATTACAAAAATATATATATTGAATTACAAAAATAATAACAAAATTCATTTGAAAAAACAAAATGTCAGGAATATCGAAGGAATTAACTTTTAAAATGTGAAGGAAAGGGGCAGCTGGGTAGCTCAGTGGATTGAGAGCCAGGCCTAGAGACAGGAGGTCCTAGGTTCAAGTCCTTCCCAGCTGTGTGACCCTGGGCAAGTCACTTGACCCCCATTGCCTACCCTTACCAATCTTCCACCTATAAGTCAATACACAGAAGTTAAGGGTTTAAAATTTAAAAAAAAATGTGAAGGAAAGAGGTCTAGCAGTACCAGAATTTAAACTGTATTTTAAAAAATGTGAATATCAAAACTATTTGGTACTGGCTAAGAAATAGAAAAAATAAATCAGTTGAACAGAGCAGACATACCACAAATAGTTGAAAAATATTATATCATTTTGACAAAAGTAAAATTCCAGTTTGTGGAGTAAGAATTCCTTTAAGAATATAAAAGATAAGAATTCAGAGTCATTGAAGCTCCTTAAGTTTGATGATACCCATTCTTTACTCATGAAAATTTAGAAGCTATATTCAGGAATAGTTTGGAGAGGAAAGGGATTAGAGACAAGGAGATGGAGATAGAAGCTTTTATAATAATCCAGGCTAGAAGGGATGGATGCCTAAAATGAAGTGATGGACATATGAACAAAGAGTAGATGATTGCTTAAGAGAAATTATGGAGGTGAAATATATGAATTAGAATTTAATTGGATAAAGGGGGAAATGGAAAAGAATGAGGGAAAGACTCTCTACAACCTGTTGGTGGACATAAAGGAACCTCAGCCTCTTAGTCAAGATTGAAAGGGGAATTTGAGAGCTTTTTAATTGAGTAAAACAATGGAAGTGATTTACCAGTGAAAACCCAAACTCTTAGTTAGACCCAGGTATGTAAATTGAAGGCAGCTGATTGAATAGTGTTTAATGTCTTCTCAAGTTCCAAATTTAAGACTTTGTAATCACTAATAAAATGCAAGTCAGAAGTCTTTGGTCACATTCTAAGACACTTTCCTAAATATGATAGGATTAGTGAGTTTCAAATACATTTATAAAAATAGTCACTTACAATCAGAGAATGGAGGACACTGGACACTTCAGAATTTAAAATGCATATCACATAGAGGGCAAAAGAGAAGCAATTGTTGGCAAGGAGCAGATTGCCACACAGTAAATTCCTGCAGAATAAAATAGAATTTCCCCAATAAGATTTTAAGACATCTTTCCAATATGACTCCAGGGTAGCTTTCTGTGACTGTCACACGTTAATCTTCTGTGCCCTTTATGTCCCAAGCTGGGACGTGATTTTTCCACTGTCTGTATTCCTTAGTTGGGATATATTCCTTTTTCTTTGACTCACAAGCATGCAAGTGTAAGAGCTTAGAATCACAAGTCTCTAGCTGGAAAGGACCTCTGAGGTCTCCTTATTCAACCTCCTCATTTTTTCAGATGGAGGAACACATGACTTAAGTAACTGGCCCAAGTCACACAGAAAGTAAGTGGAAAGGCTATGAAAACATAAGTCAGCACTCTTAAACATTGCACCTGTTGCCTCCTTGAGGGGCATAAATGAGATAATGTGTGTAAAGTGCTATAAAAATGGTAGTTACTATTATAAAGCCATGAGAATCAATAGAGATCACTTTTCTAAAACAATTCACAGAGCTTGGCATGGAACTGTCACATTGTTATGGCAACAATAATATTTCCTTCTCTTCCCTTTCCTATTATTTATTCTCCTACTTCTCCTCCTCCTAATACTAGTCATATTCCTCCTCCTCTGATCATCACCATACACCACCATCACTACAAAAAGTGTTTTTCCTTCCTCTGAAGGAAATCATATGAAGCATTTAAAAATATTCTTATTTTATAATTTAGTTACTTGGAAGATATGAATTCCAAATAGCTGAGAAAATAATGTGCAACCAAGGCTCAAAACCACATTGAGGCATTTCTGTCTCACTGGATGATGGAGGTCGAGGCCAATTTCATCCCCAGTTTCCAAATGGATATTTATTTGACAACAACTGAATTAATTTTAAAATGTCTACCATTAGGTTCACTGTGCTTCCTGCCCTAGAGTATGTTTGTAAATATTTAACATCAGACCTCCCTCTCCCCCCCAAAAGCACTTAAGTTTAAATTTTATTGTTATTAATATTATAATCTTTTATCTATCTTATTTTTTTCTGTCTAGACAAGCAAAAAATACTAAATCAAGGCCCTGATTTGTAGCACTTGCCAATTCATGAGGTATAAATCCTCACAAAAATTTAACAAATAGCTCTCCATGAGTCAGTAGGAAGTAGCTCTGAAACACTGTTGGACTTTTTCCTCTTCTTACCTTTGGTGATAAAGGAGTGTGGGTCTCAGGAAAACAAAAAAGAAAACTAACCACCCAGGAAGTCAGCAAGATTGTATTTACATAGTGCTCTTTTTAATATGATTTTCTATAGATATTAAAATAATGTAATAGCTATATAGTTTTCATATCACTTCATGAGCACTTAGATCATCAAAAAAGCTTGGGAGAGTAAAATTATTATCCCCATTTTATAGATAAGGTGTAACAATCTAAGAAACACATTTCTCAAGGTCACAAAGCAAGTATCTGAGGCAGGATTTGAACTCAGGTTTGGTGACTCTAAAAGGAGTGCGCTAGCCTACACACCACCTAGGAGCCTCTGCCACCATTTGAATTGACAGAGAGGGCTAGCACGTGTGTTGTGAGAGCTTGTGGAGCCCCTTTAAGGGCTGCTTATCCACCTTTGATGTCTTCATTTCACCCATCTCTCATTTGTGCCACCAAGAAGCTGTAGCAACTGAATTAGCCACACCAAAAGAATTAGCCACACAATCTCAATAGGTCAGCTAAACCTAGTTGAGAGTACTGGCAGGTTTTGAACCCACTGGTGAATTAGCAGAATGTCTATTCCAAGCATATAAAGACTTCTCCCAGCATAATGAGCAGATAATAGCAACTAGTTCCAATTTGGATAAAGTTAGCCGAAGCAGTTGTGATGGAATACATAGAGCTCAACAAGACTTTGAAGATATCAAGGTCATCCACTGCAGCCCCAGACCATTTCCAGTCCTCCTGGATTTTGTCTGATGAGGGGACTTCAGTGACTCTGGAAGAGAATGAGGCAGACAACATTTTGCAACTCTGTCTCCATTAAATCCTATCCAGGGTTAAATCAAGACATCATCCTATGACACCACTGGTGGCATCAAAAATAAAGGAAGAACAACAACAAAGTAGGGCAATGAACAACTCTTATTCCTCACCAGACATAGAATTCTGTCCTTAATGACATAAAAGCCCCCTCTTTGGCCTCATATTTTCTGAGTTTCAGATCAGAGCATCATCCCAATGTGAGTACTTATATCCTGTTCAGAGAATTTAAAGTGTCTGGGGCTGGGAGGAGGGAGTTAAATGTTATGAGCAACTGCTCCATCCCTGCTGATCTCTGGACTTAGTCCATGTGGGAGGCATTGACCTTGACCATCATATATTGAACCCTGAAATCATGTCTGTGAGTGAAAGCGCCTGCATATGCATTCTACAGCAGCCTCTAAGTTGAAGTCTTTTCCCAGTGGTTGTAATAGAAAATAATAGGACTTGGACAACTTCATGTCACATTATATTCTCCCTTCATGTATTCACTTCTACATCTGTGAAATCTCTCCTACTCCTTCCCTCCTCTCCATTTCCACAACTGCGAGTCACATCCAGGACCTCATGACCACACTCTTGGACTATTGGCTTAAACCCCTATGCAGTCTCTCTGCTTCAAGCCTCCATCTTTGACTCCTCCAATCTAGCCTCCATTGATTTGCTCAAATGATGCCCCTGCTGGTATGACCGTGTCACTTTCTGGTTCAATAAGCTCCAGTAGCTCCTATTGTTCCAGTATTGAGTATCAATTCCTCTTAGAACCCTCCCTAACCTGGCATCATCCTCCCTTTCCAACATTAGTTACACTATATTCTCTTGCATGAGGATAATTATAGGACCTACTTCCCTCACTTGTTGTAAGGTTCACATGATGTAATATTTATAAAATGCTTAGCACAATACCCGGTATATTGTGGACAGTTAATAATCATCACCACCACCACCCCATCAATACACTAATATCATGGGACATTCAAAGTTGCCTAATTTGTATTTGGGAAACATGTCACTCCACTTCCCATCATCATGCCTTCACCCAGGCTGTCTGTCTCCCATGTTTTGAAAGTACTTCCTCTTAATTTGTTCCTATTAGAATTCTCTTCAAGTTTCACACCAGGAACCATTTTCTAGATGAAGTTTTTCCTGCTTCTTACAGATACAATAGTCTCAATCGTTTCCCCATATCACTGTTGTCAATGTTTTTTTTTTCTTTTTCCCATGTGTTGTACATATCTATTCATTTACATATTTTTCCCTAAGTGGCTCCTTGTGGAGCTTCACACACTACTCTGAAAAAAAAGAAAAGTATTTTCTTCTTTAGAATATACATTCCCATTTTTTTTTATACAAGCATAACTTGGAGGCCTTGATTATCCACTTCTGGAAGCTCTCCAGTTACCTATTTCAGTGGACTTTCTAAAAGTGCAAGGGCCAGAACTGAACATCATAACCTAAGTACTGGCTCGCCAAATTGGCATATGGTGACGTAACAATGTCTTTCCTCTAAGAATCCATGAACTGCTAATGTCAACCACATTACGCTGTTGGCATGTATTGAGATTGCAATCTACTAAAACTCCCAGAATTATTTTTTTTTGTTTTGAGATGAAGGATAGACCCATTGGTCCCCCATTGTATACCTATGAAGTTTATTTCTTAAACATAATGATAGGAATTTATGCAGAATTTTTATCAGTGGCAGTTTGTTCATTTGGTACACACCCACTAGTGTCTAGTCTGCTATAGTCTTTGGAGATCCTTATTCCCACTCAGTGTGTGAACTATGAAAATATTTGTCATCTAGTACTTTTAGAAGGACATAATCTATGTCTTTCTCCAAATCAATGATTAAAAATATTCAGGAACAGAAGATGAATCAGAGATACAGAGACACTGCAATGGAGACCCCTTTTCCAAATGGCATTCAATCTCTGATAATTACTCCTTAAGCTGGGTCATTCAAATAATTCCAATTCAATCTAACTATAGAATCACCTCTGCTCCACTTTTCCATATTTTCCATGAGAATACAATTTGAAATTTTAACCTTATAAGTCCTTCTGCCCCTGTTGCTCCCTTCTCCCTCTGGTGAGTTCCTCATGGAAGTATCATTTTGAGGAAGGCAAAGCCCAAGTCAGATTCTCTGAATTTCAGCACTATGCTTCAACTGACTTCTCCTTCCACCCTTGACACTCCTTTCTCCTACAGGTGAATTCTTTCTAGAATTCTTATTTTGAACAAGGTCCCAGTGTAGCCATGATTCATTTTTTTTTGGACTTCATTTAACCTGCCTGAATCTGGATAGATTCCTTCATATCCCATCCCACTTTTTAGTTCTCTCTTAGGTTTTGTCATTCTCCATTGGAATGCAAGCTCCTTGAGGGCAATGAGTGTCTTTCTTTTTATTTCTATTTATGTCTGACAATGTTTCATACCCAGAAAACATTTATATAATTCTTCATTTGATTTGCTAAATATTGGTAAGTTATATTTACAACATCCCCTAATCTTCCTGCATAATAAGCCTGTCAGCAAAGGCAATGATCTTTACAAACTTCATTTTCATCATCTAAAACAGATATTGAACTATTTTCCCAGCCATCTTTATATGGTTATGATTTGGGGAAAAAATTGACAAAGTAACGCTCCAAAAATGTGTGCTCATTTTGAGTAATAAAGGTCACTTGGTATCACAGTGGCTACTACATTACAGAGCAATAAGACCTGGGTTTGATCCAGTCTCAAGCATGTATGAAATGGGTGAGTCATTTAACCTCCACCTACCTCAGTTCCCCTATTTATGGAAAGAAAAAAATAAAATCTAACTCCAAGAGTTATTCTGTCAATAAAAATGAAATATTGGTAAAGTGCTTTGCAAACCCTAAAACATTATCCTAATCTTGTTAGTAACAATAATAATGCCATTATGATCTGTCATACCTAAGTTACATAACCTACCTTATGTCAATAGCAACCCCTTCATTGAAAATCTTCCCGATGCCTCATTTCTAGTAAGAAAGAGACCAAAGAAAATAGCAAACACATTTTATATGCAGTTTGGGGCTAAGCAAAAATCAGACAGCTTGGTTATAGTTTGGCTAAGAGTCTTTTCTTTAATTAGCTCTAATTTACTGTCCAGCCCCATGGTTATTAAATCTTATTAGAATGAGTCACAGGGCTCTCCAGATTAATGGACAAGATGGAAAAGATATTTCAAGGATAAGAAAAAAAAGAAAAACACTCATACTTGGAAATTCATCCAAAAGAGCCCCTCCTTTGGATGACACACATTCTCCAACATCCAAGGATAGGATAATACCAAATATAGATTATGTCTAAAGTACCATTGGCCTATCTAATTGAAACATTCTTGAATCAAATTCTGAATATCCCCTGCTTCTCTAAAAAGGAAATTATTTTAACATTCTGACCAAAAAACATCCCTCCTCATTTGTGCCCAATAAGAAGTTACCTAAAAGATTTTTCTTTAAATCAAGGAAGGAAATACGAATTTTAGAATTTCTATTCTTTTTTAGGAATAATTGTGCTGGGTGAAGAAATAGTAAACTCACTTTTAAGCTATTATAATTAAAATTCTCTGGAGACTTTATCTTTGTTCATCACTACTTATGTAAAAAATCAAGCTTAGGCCATTGAAAGAAAAAGCACCAGGTACATGTGGTGGACTACTCTTTTAGCTACCTTCTCTCCATACCTGCTGTACTGGCCCAAAGCACATGGCTCCTTAGTCCCTGATTCTAAGAGAAGAACACAATTTCCCCTTCCCTCTACCAGTTTATGTTCTTTGTGATGTCCTTTTCCCAAGTGTCTTTGATCAGAGGACTCAGACTTCAACAGGACAGGAGATGGGTCTTCCAGAAGCCAAGAGTCAATGCCATTTAATGTTTCGAATGGCTGCACAACACATGTGCCCCCTTCTTCACCTGACTGCACCTAGCTCAGTTAATTGCTTCATCATTCAAGAGGCTTGTTTACAGATGGAAAAAAAAACATGAACAAACTTGTCTCCACCTTGCTTCAGTAAGGGGGGAGAATGAAGTTCATAGCTTTAGTCTTAAGATAATTATTTTTCTCCTTTAAAAATCTAAAAATTGTCTTGGTGTACCAAAAAGGACTTGAGATTAATACAAACTTTCCACAAAATTAACATTAAAATACTTGTTCTGATGCAATAATGTCTTAAAAAATGAGAACTACAGACAGCATTTCAGAGTGAATAGGGATATAAGAGATGATCAGTGATGTAGATGATGCTTAAAAGTTTCCAAAAGGATTTCCAAGTATCTCTTTTTTTACTCAAAATTCTTGGAGTTAAAAGATATTATGATCTCTATTTTACCTATGAAGAGCTTGAATCAGTGAAAATATAAGTTATTTGCCTACACTGACAATACCAGTGGACAGCTAGGTGGTCCAGTGGATAAAGCACACTGGCAAGGTGTTGGCAAGGTATGACTTCAAATTCATCCTCAGATAATATTAGCTGTTTAATTTGAACTCTTATTTTCCTCCATGCCTAATCTGAAAAATGGTAATACACTGGAAAAGGAAATGGAAAACCATACCAATACAGTTGCCAAAAGAATATCATGGAAAAGTCCATGGGGGGGGGGGCAGCTGGGTAGCTCAGTGGATTGAAAGCCAGGCCTAGAGACAGGAGGTCCTAGGTTCAAATCCGTCCTCAGACACTTCCCAGCTGTGTGACCCTGGGCAAGTCACTTGACCCCCATTGCCTACCCTTACCACTCTTCCACCTATAAGTCAATACGCAGAAGTTAAGGGTTTAAAAGAAAAGAAAAGAAAAGAAAAGAAAAAGAAAAGTCCATGAGGTTATAAAAAGCCAGACAAAACTGAAATACTGAACAACACTGCTTGTAAAAATAAAGAGGGGGATTTGAACACAAGCCTCCCTAACCCCAAATCCAGTGATCTATGCACTATACCACTACCTAGATCTAGTCTAACCCCATACCAAAAGAAGAGTCCTCACTATACCCTTCCTTACAACTGGGCATCCTGCCTCTAGACCAATAATGAAAAACAATCTGCCCTAGGGAAATAGCACTAATGCTTAGGCCAGAGATTTTCTTGACATCAAAACTAATCTGGAAAAATGATCACAAATTATCACCTATTAGCCTAGTAGAATAAAATGATTGATTTAGAACTGGGTAGTAGTCAGATCCAATAAGTTCTTAATTTTAGGAAACCATTGCACAGAGATGAAATAATTTGTTCAGGGTCAAATCAATAGTCTTGGGTAAAATTTGAACCCAGATCTTTCTTACTCCAAGTCCAAACCCCCATCTACCATGTAATTTTTCTATAATTTGTATCCATTGCTCCCAGTTCTGCCTTCCGGGTTGAGCAGAAATGGACATTTCAAAGAATTTCAGAATTAGAAGAGACTTCAGAATCCATCCAGTTCAGCCCCCTTGACAGTATGACCCTGAACTGGTCATCCATATTTTGCCTAAAGACCCTCAGTAAGGCACCATGTTGACATAGAACTAGAAATGGAATGAAATCATAGGATCTGGGTGAAACTAACACTCTGAAAACTCATTTGTCAGTGGAAAGAATATCTGTGTAACAAAGATTTTGACAGGATCCATAAATTCTGGTCTGGAAAAATCTGTTACTATGCAATATCCTAAAGATAAGGGAGTTGTGAGGACAATTAAGAAACCTCGGAACAGAACATTTAAAACAATTTATTTTACTACAAAAATATCATCCCATTGAATAAATATCTTGGGTACATTCAAAAGTACATAAGCAATATTATGGAGGGTGAAAGTATTCTAGCTTTAGGATTCTCTCATTGATACAGACAGCTCTGGGTTTGTAGTCAAAGATCCTGAGTTCAAATTATTGCCTATTTGATTTACTTCCCATGTGATTGGGCACACTCTTAGAGAGCGGTCTTCAAGAGACCTTCCCACACACAGAGACATAATGTTGATGAGACCCTTCCCTTGAATAAATTTAGTATGTAGTTTGTAAATATTTATATTTTTCATGTTGGGTTTTTTCCAATTTGAGAGGGGGAGAGGAATAGAAAAAGGAAAGTGAAGAGGGATGGGTGAGGGAAGGTGGATAGGAGAAGGGGAGGGTTCCTTCTTATTGGAGGGCTTCAAGCTGATGCTGGATGACCTCTTTTCATATATGGTGCTTAAGGAGATCTTTTTCCAGGTGTGTGTTGAGCTTCAGAGTGAATAAGAGCTCCTTTATCTTAAAAATGCTGTCCCATACTGCCCAAATCTGTGCCTAATGTGTTAATTACCAGACATTTATTAAGTGCTTATTCTTATACATGCCAAGTATATTGCATTATCCGAGGACAAAAAAGCAGAAGTGAGTAAACTCACTCCAGAGGCTTACAGACAAGTGGTCAAAAGCAATACCTACATATATGTGATTATGGAGAAATCATTTACCTTCTCTCAGACACAATTCCTCATCAGTAAAATAAGAAAAGGGATAGAATTTAACTCACAGGCACATGGTGAAGTTCTAATGAGATAATGTATGGAAAGCACTTTGTAAACCTTATGCCACGGTATAAACTGTTAGCTATTACAATAAGATCACTGGCATTCTAATCTTAAATATATACAAGCTGAAAGCAATGTGGTCATGGGGGCTAAGTGATCGGGAAGGGTCTTAAAGAGAAGGAAGAAGATGGGACTAAAAATAACTAGGAGGTTCTCCTAGGCAGTGGTGAAATCTGTTCCATCTGGGACAGGAAGGATGTTTGGATAGATGAGAGGAGAAAGACAGAGTATTTATAAGAAAGACACCCCATAGTTCTGGTTAGTGAAAAGGGCATTCTACTCTTTGGCATCCATTTGAACATTAAGATCTCACTGATCTCCCCACACCAAGATCAAGACGTCTCTTTGTGTTCTGATGGCCTCAAACTGTCAAAGCCTCAGACCCTTAAGAAGCAGTCAATCCCTTTATATCTCGAAATAAAAATGAAAAGGAGCTGGGCAGGTTGGTCTGAGGCTTGAGAGCCAAAGAGGTCAGGGAGCCCTTGTTATTGGCAAGCTCTGAGCCCCAGGCCATGTACGTTCAGAAACCCATCTGTAAACTCATCATAGTCTCTCTTTGGGGCCTAGTTCTAACTTTATTGCTTCTTCTATTGTACTTCATGTAGCTTTGAGCTTGTGGGTAACATGTAATATGGACCTGGCGGATGGAATATATCTCTATCTTTCAAGTATGTGTCCAGGTAGGTTAAGAGCAGCTCATGATCAGGCTGGCTTCAGAGAAATGTGTATTTCATCCACAGCAACTCTTGAAGACCATCAAATAAGAATGGGGGAAGGGACTGATCACAGGGCGAGCTAGCCTTCATCAAGAGTCAATCATGACAGATAGAATTTACTTCCTTTTTCTAAAATAAGCTTACGACTTAAAGAGAGAGATCTCTCACTGGCCTAAGGAATGGCTTCCTAACAATAACTAGTCAAAGACAGAATGAATCTTTAGAATGTATTGAGGACTTCCAAGTTAAGATGGCTGCAGAGTAGAAGCAGGGCGCTTATCTCTCCTAAACAACCTACACATGATACCTCAAAAGGACACAAAAAACAAATCCAGATGAACAAAGGGACCCCCACAATAGGGCACAGAACTGAAGGTAGGTGGGATTTTGGCATTTCCATGCTATCAGGGGGTGAAATAGCTCTCACTAAAACGTGAGCTGATCAACCCCCCACACACACACACACACCTACCACCTATAGTGCAAAAGCCAGCACATAAGAGTTAGACCAAGCTTGAGGCATTCACTAAGTTCTTGGCAGCTACCTGGGACCACCAGGGACTGGCTCCAGAGAGCAGCAAGTCTTAAGAGTCCAAGAGGCTAAAGAACGCAGATTTTGAACAGGGACCTTGAGCAAGGACCTTGCATGCGGACTTAGGCAGAGGGGTGCCAGACTATGGAAGCAGCACACTGACTCTTTTTTTTAAACCCTTAACGTCTGTGTATTGGTTCCTAGATGGAAGAGTGGTAAGGGTGGGCAATGGAGGTCAAGTGACTTGCCCAGGGTCATACATCTGGGAAGTGTCTGAGGCCAGATTTCAACTTAGAACCTCCCATCTCTAGGCCTAACTCTCAATCCACTGAGCTACCCAGCTGCCCCTATGCTAAGACTCTTAAATAAGCCTTGGGCATAGGAGTAAGCAAGGGGACCACCAGGATGCTTGATGCTGAGAAAAGCTAGACTTGAGACCCCAGGAACCTAAAGAGTGCAGACCTTGGGTGCAAGGATAAAGTTGAGAGAGTACCACTGTGCTGTGACTCAGTCAAAAACTGCTCCACAGCTCTATAGACAGAGAGCCTGCTTGTCTCACACAGACTTCTGAGAAAGAAAATTTGCATAATAATAATGGCAAGTAATGTCCAAGAACTACCAAAGAGAAAGAATAAGAAGAAAGCTTTAACACTTGATAACTTTTACACAGAAAAAATCCAGACAACGGAGCAGACATCAGAGGAAAAACAAGTAATACATCCAAACCTTCCCCAAAAAAATGAAAATTGGTCACAAGTTCTTGAAGAGTTCAAATCTGAGATCATGAGAAAGATGGAAGAGATTTGACAAGAAAAGTGGGAAATAGCTCAAAAGTAAATTAACAGTTTAAAAGACAGAAACTCCAAATTGGAAAAAGATGCCTCCAAATCAAAAGAATTGATGAGCAAATTGTAGACTAAAATTAAACAGCCGGAAAATAGGATAGACCAAATTGAAAAGGAAAATGAAAAGATTATAGCAGAAAACCAGTCTCTAAAGACCAGAATTCGGCAAGTAGAAGCCAATGATCTCTCAAGAGAGCAAGAACTAATAAAGCAAAATCAAAAGAATGACAAAATTGAAGGAAACATGAAATATCTCAAAGACAGGATGACAGATCAAGAAAACAGGTCTAGAAGAGACATCATTGAGACTCATTGGTGTTCCTGAAAAATCAGAAATTAACAGAAATTTGGACACCATAATACAAGAAATTATCCAAGAAATCTGCCCTGATGTTCTTCAACAAGAAGGCAAAATAGACATTGAAAGGATCCATAGATCACCCTCTACTCTAAAAACTCAAAAGTCAACCCCCAGGAATATAATTGCCAAACTCAAGAGTTTCCAAGTTAATGAAAAATTATTACAAGAAGCCATTAAGAGACAATTCAGATATCAAGGACCACCAGTCAGGATTACACAAGATCTGGCACCCTCCTCGCTAAAAGACCACAAGTTATGGAATATGGTATTTAGAAAGGCAAGAGATTTGGGGCTACAACCAAGGATCACTGACCCATCAAAACTGACTATATACTTCTAGGGGAAAGTATGGGTATTCAACAAGATAGAAGATTTCCAAGTATTTGTAAAGAAGAGAGCAGACTAAATGGAAAGTTTGATATCCAACAACAAAAATCAAGAGAAAAATGAAAAGGTAAATAAGAAACAGAGGGGAAAGAAGGAAAACTCTTATCTGTAAATTTTCTTCTTTAAGGATTTCAATAAGATCAAATTATTTGCATTCCCATATGGAAAAATGTTATGTGTAATTTTCAAAAATTGTATTCACTATTGTAGTAATTAGAAGAATTATTCATAGGAAGAGGTTGGAGTACTAAATGGTCTAAGATGTAAGGGGGGGAGGGGAGGAAGGCAGGGTATAGTAGATGGCACCAAGAGAAACTTGAATGGAATGTATTGAGTTCTCCATTTCTGGAAATCTTAAAAGAAATTCTCTCTCTGCTGACCTGCTTCTCCTAGCTATATCATCATCCTTCACACTAGACTTGAGAATTCCCAGGTCCTGAAGAAGTGAATCCATTCATTTTTTTTACTTTATACCCTAAGGTATAACCCTGTTGGTTGGTGAATGAGTATATACAAAGGCTCAGTTACATATTATCTCTACTAGCTGGCTGCCTACACTAGACAAGTAAATTTATGCACCTTTAACTTCATTCTCCAAACCTTCTAGCCAAAACGGTGAAACACATCACCATCTGCCTTTTACTTCTACTGCCTATCACTTATTGCTCCCTGAAATAACCCAGGAGAAATCCCCTTCCAGGTTCAAAATCCCCTTCTACATGAGGTCTTCATCTATTAGAATGTACATTCTTTGGAGGCAGGAACTCTCTCTCTCTCTCTCTCTCTCTCTCTCTCTCTCTCTCTCTCTCTCTCTCTCTCTCTCTCTCTCAATATCCACAACCCCAATTGCTCAACAGAGTGGCTACCACACAGTAATGTACAATTATCTTATAATACTAGGTTTAAAATCTTTTTAGAGAGATTTTTAGGATAAGAAACTTGCTACCTCCCTGAATGAAGAAAGTGAACTTTTTGGAGAAGGCAACATGAAGATGCCTGCAGAAACCACACACTGCACCAAAAGATCCAGAATGAACTTTGGGATATAGTGAATTGACCTTTGGAGTTTTGAATGTATTTACTTTTCTTTTATTTTTTTAGAATATTTTTCCATGATTTCCATGATTCATGTTCTTTCCTTCTCACCCCAAATCTCCCCTCCCTCCCTGTTGCCAATGCACAGTTCCACTGGGTTTTACATGTATCATTGAACAAGACATATGTCCATATTATTGATAGTTGCACAATCATATCCCTGTCAACCCATGTGTTCAAGCAGTTGTTTTTCTTCTGTCCTTCTACTCCCACAGTTCTTTCTCTGAATATGAATAGTGTTCTTTCTCATAAGTCCCTCAGAATTGTTCTGGATCATTGCATTGCTGCTAGTACAGAAGTCCATTATACTCAATTGCACCACAGTATATCAGTCTCTGTGTATAAGAGAGTGATATACTGTGTATATACTCTGCATCAATTCCTAGAGGTCATTCCAATGCACATGGAATTCCTCCAGTTAATTATTCCTTTGAGCACAATAGTATTCCATCACCAACAGACACCACAATTTGTTCAGCCATTCTCAATTGAAGGACATTCCCTCATTTTCCAATTTTTTGCCACCACAAAGAGCATGTCAATAAATATTTCTGTACAGATCTTTTCCCCTATGACCTCTTTGGGGTATAAACCCAGCAGTGGTATGTCTGGATCAAAGGGTAGATAGTCTTTTATAACCCTTTGGGCATAGTTCCAAACTGCCATCCAGAATGGTTGGATCAATTCACAACTCCACCAGCAATACATTAATGTCTCAATTTTGTCACATCCCCTCCAACATTCACCACTTTCCTTTGCTGTCATGTTAGCTAATTTGATAGGTGTGAAGTGGTACCTCAGAGTTGTTTTGATTTGCATTTCTCTAATTATAAGAGATTTAGAACACTCTGTCATGTGGTTGTTGATAGTTTTGATTTCTTTATCTGAAAATTGCCTATTCATGTCCCTTGCCCATTTATCAATTGGGGAATGGCTTGATTTTTTTGTACAATTGATTTAGGTCCCTATATATTTGATTAATTAGACCTTTGTAAGATTTTTGTTAAAAAGATTTTTCCTCAATTTGTTTCTTCCCTTCTAATTTTGGTTGCATTGGTTTTGTTTGAACAAAACCTTTTTAATTTTATGTAATCAAAATAAATTATTTTAAATTTTGTATTTTTTCTAACTCTTTCTTGATTGAATGCATTTATTTTGAATGTAAACTCTAATGCCAAAGGGGACTGCCCCTTAATTGGCTTTTTGTCAATGTGTCTAGCAATCATTGGTTTTATTCTCTTTCTCTTTTATTTCCCTTTTCCCAAGTTTATTATAATTTCTCCTTAGAAAGTAAAATATTGCATGTACCTCTAGTTAAAAAGCTTTAGAGTTATAAGTCGGTTATGTGTACTGATTCATTGGGGAAATGAGGATTGTAAATCTGGCAGATTTCTACATACGCATTTCCCAATGGAATCAGAGGGGGGATTGTGTAAGTAGAATTGGCTACCCAGGATTCTCTCTTCCAGCATCCCATTTATGTATCTACCTTATGTAACTAACATAGGGAAGATATAAGTTTTGTGTAGATCTGCCCTTATTCTTCTTCCTAGAATGTGGCTTGGGATAGTAGGGGGAAAGCTTGGCAGGAAAGTTTACTCATGTGGTCATACTTAAGTTTTGTACTTCTATCTTTTATTTCTTCTACTTCAAGTCATTACTAATAAATCGTATAAAATATGATACTTGGAGTTATTGGATATTAATTTAAACCTTACAGTAAGTATTTAACAAATATATTTTCATTCCTTAATTTACTAATTTTGGATCTGGGAATCCATTGTTATTATCTTGCCAATGACTAACTTCCCTCCAGCAAAGTAGATAAAGATTCATTCTTCAATTTATAGCCTGAGTCATCTGTGGCTCAGCACTGAGACATATGATTTGCTCAAGGCCATGCATTGTTATAATAAGTCATCTTTGCATTTTCCACTACCATTACTATCATCAATTATTAATATGAGTCAATCAATTAAGGATAATTTATTAAGCTCTTAGGATGTGCTAGTCACTGTGCTAAAAATTGGAGATTGTAACTCCTTCTTTGTTTTTGAAGAAGGCCAGTGACAACTGTTATAAGAAAAACATAGATTAGGATTTATTATAGTTAATGCAAAAGCAGACCAGACAAAAGCTGACAGAGCTGAACATTCCAAACCTGGAATGCTGCAGAGGGACCTTTCACAGAGACTCTATCTGATGGCAGTTGGCTTTTGGGAGTTAGAGTTTAGCAATTGACTGAAGAGCCTGTGGATTTGGGGTTATCTCTGTGCCTTGAGAAGTGTATTCAAGATCATCTCTCAAGCCCAAAGAAGTTGAGATTATGATTAGAGTGTTATCTCTGGTGGACATACAGATGTATCTTTCTCCCTGACTTCCCCAGTGGATTTACTTGGCTGTTTACCTGGAGTTTCAGAGACCTGATCCAGCTTGAAAACCATCCAGTGGTTTCATCCATTCTCTTTGAGATTCCCAGAAATCCCTATTTTATCAGTCCTGCCTAAGCTGGTTACTTATAGTTAGTGTTAGAGAAGCCATTTTCCTATCCAACATTCTATTGGCAGTTACCCATAGACATTTAGAGCCAGTTGATACTCTTACCTCCACTTCCTATCCCTGGTCCTTTATTAAACCTTTTTTTTATAAAAGCTTCCTTGACTTCTCCTTCCCAGATTATAAGAACCCAATGTTAAATTACACCATTTCCCTGGCTGTGCTTGGTTTTCTGTAAATTTGTTATTTCCCCAGATAAGTTTGTGATAGTGTGTTACCTATCCCCAAGTCAGTGAGGAATAATTTTACCCTGCTATACTTGTATTTCCCTTCTAATACCCTACTTATTCCCAGTTACTTATTTCACATCACAGGAGATCTCTTGACTTGTGCATGAATTTGATTTACGTGAGGAAGAGTTGCAGGGAGTCATCAGCCTCACTCTCTCTTCTGGATCCATTGAAGTCCAGTGGAAAAACAAAAATCAGGATGACTGGTAATATCTGGGGCTGCAGTGTATGACCTTAGCATCTTTGATGATGTCTGTCAAAGCTCTAAGGGTTCCACAGTGCCTAATTCAGTGACTTCTGTGGCCATTGAGGGGGAAATATTCTCATTTCAACCTGTTCTGCCAGAAGTTTTCACATACCCAGGAAAGATATTACCTTAACTCACCAATAAGCTTGAGGTTTGTCAGTTACCCTCAACCTTTTTTAGCCTTTCTGCTATGATGGTTTAACTGGGGTATAGCAACTGTGGAGAAACATGCTGAGGGTTAGGTGAAGATAGAGATCAAAAGTGGATAAGCAGTCCTGAAAATGGCACAGCAAGCCCTCACACAAGAGGTGCTAGTCCTCCATGAATATCCCATAGGAGCATTGGGGTTTAAAAAAAGAGAGAGAAAACAAGTTCCCTTGAGGGTAGGGAGAACATATAAAAACAACATTGTACAAACAATATTTAGAGGGTGTAAAGGAGAAATAATCTTAGAGAGAAAACATTAGCTGGAAATGGGAAGGGCAGATTGTCTTTCCAAAGGTGAAATTTGAGTTGAATCATGTCCCATGAAGCCAGGGAAGCCAGGAGGCAGAGGTGAAAAAGGAGGTCATTTGAAGAATGGCCACCAATAATGAAAAAGCTTGGAGTTGGGAGATAATAATAATAATAATAATAATAATAATAATAGTTATATAATGTGTACTATGTGTTAGGCAATGTACTAAGCTTTTTACTCTTATCTTCTCATTTGATCCTTATCAGAGGAGGCAGGTGCTGTTATTATCCCCATTATATAAATGAGGAAATTGAAGCAAACAGAAGTGGCCAGCCCAAAAAGCACATAAGTATATGAGGTAGAATTTGAACTCATGTCTTCTTAACCAAAAACCTTCAGTTCTATCCACTGCACTGCTCATCTGTCTGAATGGAAGTGATAGGAAGAGTCCCAGTGTCACAACATCAGAGTATATAGGGAAGAATATGTAGTAGGAAGACAAGAAAGGTAAGAAAGGGTCCAGTTGTGAAAGGTTTTAAAGATTAAACAGAAAAAAATTTATAATTGATCCTCAGGGTAATAGTGAGCTACTGAAGTCTATAGAATATTGAGGGACATGACATGTTTAGACCTACACTTTAGAAAAATCTCTTTGGCAGCTGAATGAAAGATGGGCTGTGAAAAGATCTGAGGCAAGGAGACAACCCAACAGGCTATCACAAGAATCCAGGTGGCAAATGATGAGGTCTTATGCTAAAGTTGTGGCAGTGTCAGAAAAATGAAAGGGATATAGATAGATAGATAGACAGACAGACAGACATAGATAAACCTCTATATATGTGTGTTAATGCATATGTGTGTGATAAATTGCATTTTATTAGATTAAGACTATTGAGGACTTGATTCTAGCTGTGAGAAAATGTTCTATAGATAGTTTTTCATCCAATATTTGTCACAAGTCCTACCCAGCTATTGTCTAACTTCCATAGTTCACTTCCCACCACAACCTCTTGGTCATCTTTGTAGGAGTAATATCGTATTCTGGGAATCTTTGATTCATGACCAATTAAGTTGCTAATAAGAAGATGACTAAATAATGATTTTTAAAAATGTTTAGGATCACCCAGTTTTGAAAATCCTTGGCAAGGTCACTCCTAATAAAAGCTACCTCCTTAGGCTTCAGGTTCATCTTTTATAAAACAGTAGGTTTAGGTCCTGTATTTCAGGATTCTGCAAGACAAACTTCAAAGTCATCCAGCTACTGGAAACAGGTACCAAAAAAGGAGAGGAAGAAAATCCCCCTATATTCAAGGCATAGTCCTATACATAATGTTGGTGCACATCCTCTCAGCTCTTGACACTCTCTTTCCATGGCAAAGAACATAATGCTATTATATGAATTCTGTACATACTAAGAGAATGTAAGGAACTCCAGGGCAGGTACTGGTTTACTTGTTTTTTTCTCTTGACCTCCATTAAGCAACCCATTTTCTGACCCATTGCAGATACAATAAAAGCTTATTGAATTCATTAATAAGATTCCAGCTCCAACATTCTATGTTGCTCTGTTGTTCAATCATTTTTCAGCCATGACTGACTCTTTGTGACCCAATTCAGGGGTTTCTTGGCAAAGATTCTAGAGTTGTTTGTCATTTCCTTCTCCAGCTTGTTTTACAAATAAGGAAACTGAAAGAAAATTAGAGTAAGTGACTTGACCAGGGTCACACAGCTATCAAGGGTCAGAGGCCAGATTTGAACTCAGAAAATTCATCAGAAATATGAATTGTCTCAGAGGAAGAACTGTGGGAGGAGAAATACAAAAGAAAAACAACTGCTTGAACACATGGGCTGATGGGGATATTATTGGGGATGTAGACACTAAACGATAACTCTAGTCCAATTATCAATAATGTGAAATTAGGTCTTGATCAATGATACATGTAAAACCCAATGGAATTGTGTGATGGCTAAGGGGGGTTGAGGGGTTTGGGTGAGAGGGAAAGAACATGAAATATGTAACTATGGGGAAAATATTCAAAATACAAACAACAAAAAAAGAAAGATGATTTGTCCTGACTTCAGGCTTAGCCCTCTATTTACTACACTAACAAGCTTCCCCCTCTCTTTTCTAGTCTTTCATGGCTGCTATGAAATGTGTCCTGATAAAAAGTCACCCCCAGTTCTGAAAATTTGGGGTCCTATAATTAGTGCCCCTGAGAGATAAATCAATTAATACCCAGATAAATTGATGAACAGACAGATGGATGGATGGATGGATGGAAGGACAAATGGATGGATGGATGGATGGATAGATAGATAGACAGATAGATAGATAAATAGATAGATAGATAAATGGAAAGTCAAAGGCAGACAGACATAGATAGAGAGGCAGAATAGAAAGAGGTGAATGGATAAAAATTAGAAAACTAGATGTTATAAATATACATATACATATGTGAGTGTGTATAGATTTGTATTGGACATCACTTTATTTCCTTTACAAAATTAAGAAACAAAAACAAGCATTCCCATGGACACAAAGGAAACAATGATTTTATTAAGGTCTCCATTAGCTACTACACTGAGGGCCACAGCTTTAATTCTCTAAGTCAATTACACATATGACTATCTGAATACAAAGCTGTAACATTCCCCATGGGCAATGGAAAGTAATAAATTATTTGTGATTTTTTTTGAAGCTTTAAGCACTCACATCCTGCTAAATTAAATCCTGCTCCCGGGTGTTGTAAGCTGCTGTTTGCCAAAGCAGCCTGCATCTTGTCAATAAGAGTTCCGTAAATCCCAGTGGGTGTATGCAGTAATGTAACGAGGTAACTGATGGGAAGATTAGAAAAGAGCCATCCATCATACAGTCTGCTTCGGCTTCTCTGACCGCCAATGGGAAGAGTCAAAGATGGAGATGGGGACAATTAGGATATTCCCAAAGAATCTGTGGGACAGAATAATAGGTATATGCTTGCTTTTTTCTTATTTGCTTCTTTTAAAAAAACTTATCTTTCATCTTAAACTCAATATTGAATATCAATCCCAAAGTAGGCAATGAAGGTAAAGTGACTTGCATAGGGTCACACAGCTAGGAAGTGTCTCAGGTCAAATTTGAACCTAGAACATCTCAACTCCAGGCCTGGACCACCATCCACTGAGCCACCTACCTGCCCCTGTATATGTTTCAAAGACAAAAGGTCGATTTTGACCATATATCCAATGGACAAGTCTCTATTCCTTGTGGTGATGAGTTAATAGCATTGTTGTTTATTATAAGAACTATGGATTCTTTTATTCTCCTAGAGCTAACTCTTGTCAGAGTAGATACTTCAGAACAGAGACCATTAGAGCTGTGTAGGACACTAGTTCCCATATCTCTACTTTAGCAAAAACCTGAAATTTGTACCACCCTCAAGAGTGATCTAGAAATTCACTGAACATCTACACAGAAGAAAGAAACGTCTTCCATGATCCTTCTCTGCTACCCGAATAGCTAGTGGGCTCTCATTGGGGAACAGTCTAGATGTCCTGAGGTAAATAGAGGTACCTTGACTTGCCAAGGGACTACCGGCTACGATATTTTCAGAGGCAGCATTTAATCCAGATTTACTTAACTTTTAAACCTTTATCAGATTCCTGTGATTCCATGTTTAGCAAAGAGGAGAAACTGAGGCTCAGAGAGTATGTGTGTGTGTGTGTGTGTGTGTGTGTATGTATATATATATATATATATATATATATATATATATATATAGA
>NC_058131.1:6468020-6646785 GCF_016433145.1 Gracilinanus agilis | reverse complement strand
ATAGATATAGATATAGATATAGATATAGATATAGATATAGATATAGATATAGATATAGATATATGATAGACGACAGAGCTAGACAAGAGTATCAAAGCAAACAAGGTTCATATCCTGCCTTAGCCACTCATTTACTTGGTGAGCATGGAGAAATCATCTCCCCTCTCAAACTATGTTCCTAATTTTCAAATAGGGGCACCACTACCTGTCCTATCTATAATAATTCCCAGGACTGGTGGGAAGAAAATATTTTATAAAACTCTTATAAGCAATCTAGAAATATGAGAGCTCATTCTTCAATCTGGCATCTAATTCATTTCTATTAGGCCCTTGCCAGGGCCAAATATAAAGGAACATGTCATCAGTCACTTTGTTAAGCTGCTGACCAAATCACCCGAACTAATCATTTCTTTTCTCTTGCCTCTCACTCTTGTTCTCCCAACACAAGCATTATTGACGACAATCCTTTGGAGATGGAGAACAAGGATGGAGAATGCCAATGGTTTTCTTTGGAGGGTTCATTTTTCAGAATTATTGTTCAGAGATTTGTTGAGCAAGGCTCTTTCCTAATATAAACAAAGGGATGAGCATTTATCATAAATGCTGAATTCGATACTTCAAGGATGCATGGTTACATCATTCTTCCATCTCTACAGACCCCAGACTCTATGTCTGCACAGGCTCTTGACCATGTCTGGCATACCCTTCCTCCTCTCCCTCACAACTTAGAATCCCTAGTTTCTTTCAAGGTTTAATTTAATGTCACCTCCTACTTGAGAACTTTCCTGAATTCTTCTAGTTGTTAGCATTAAACTTCCACCATAATTTTGCATTTCCTTTACATATATGTAAAGTGATACCTTGACACGCAAGTTTAATTTGTTCCATGGCCAAGCTTGTAATTCAATTTGTTCTTGTGTCAAATCAAACTTCCCCATTTAAATGAATGAAAATGCAATTAATTCATTCCAGTCCCCCAAAAACACATGACGTTTTGTTTTACACATGTGCTTTTAAATACAAAAATGTACTTTACAAATAAGAAATAAATATATTTATAGATAAGAAGAAAGAATGCAAAGACATAAACTTGTTTATGAAATGTTATTTACCTTCCAGGTCAGGCAAAGATGCTGGCAAAGAAGGCTTTCATTCTGCGCACTACTGCTTAACATAACTTACTCTCTGCACAAGTAGCTCTACAATTAAATGCAAAATTAACCTTGCACATTATTTATGATATATAACTTTATTGCTAAACTTAATTCCTTTTTGTTTACTTAATTATTATGATTTTCTTCATTGGATTTTGGCTGTTTTGCTCCATTTTCCTTGATTTCACTTAGAGGCTGTTTCAACCAAAAACTTTTCCGTGGAAGTTTGTTTCTTTCTCCCCTTCAGAACTTTTCAATAATGTGTGAAACAATGTCATTACACGGCTCCAATGCACAGCCTGTTGCAACTTTCTCTGCATGTGTCTCTTCAATAAACTGTTTAATATTTTTCCAAATCCTCAGCATTTCCTTAAGTGGGCTTATACTGATTACCTCATCAAACTCAGGTTCCTCCCCACTAATTTCCTGCAAAACCTCCCTATCCTGCTGCTGCTGTAACTCCTTCAATTCCTCCATCATCAACCCATGGTTAAAAGTTAAGAAATTTGCCCCCAAAAAACTGATAATAAAAATAAATTAAAATAAAATAATAAACTTAAAAATAAATAAATGAAATGAAATAAAAAAATAAATAAAATGAAATGAAATGAAAATAAACAAACATAAATAAATGATAGAAATAAAAATAAAATAAAGAAGAAATTCAATACAGATGCTCACATGACCAGATAAACACTGAACAAATGAGACAGCCTCGTATAACTTGGGAAACCAAATGTTCAGCAGGCTATCTAGTGGAGGGTGGCGGAAGCTCATGATTCAAATAGCCGCATTGCTCATGACTTAATTTGCTCCTGTATTGAGGTGCCATTGTATTATTTTTTTTTCTTTTAAACCTTTACCTTCCATCTTGGAATCACTACTAGGTATTGCCTCCAAGGCAGAAGAGTGTTAAGAGTAGGCAATGGGGGTCAAATGACTTGCCCAGGGTCACACATCTGGGAAGTGTCTGAGGCCAGATTTGAACCTAGGACCTCCTGTCTCTAGGCCTGGCTCTCAATCCATTGAGCTACCCAGCTGCCCCTGCCATTGTATTCTTAATATTATTTGTTTATTAATCTGGGTATAGTTTGACCTTTCCATATGCCACTCCATAAAAGAATGTAAACTCCTTGAATTCATGCCATATGTGGATCATTTGAAGGAAATAATATTTGATCTGGTGTATAGAAGACATGAGGTGGACATCATAATTGTGTTCAAATATTTGAAGAGATTACTTACAGAAGAGGAAGAAGAATTATTTTCTTTGACTTCCAAGAGCTGAACAAGAAATCGGAACAAAACCTCACACATCAATTTGGGCTGGATGTGAGGGAAAAAAATCTAAAATTTATAATTGTTCCAGTGTGAAATAGATAGTTTTGAGAAGTGACAAATATCCTTTTGCTGATGGTCTGGAAGCAAAATGTAAATAATTCCTAGTCAAGTATATTACAATTGAGATTTCCTAACCCCTTTTACACTTCTTTATTACTGGCAAGGACATCACCATCCTCCTGATAACCCAGACTTGCAGCCTGCTCTTCCTTCCCTGTCCTTCCCCCTCACTTTCCACTTTCCACTTTCCTCCCATCCCATCCTCTCTCTTCTCATCTCCTCTGCTCTTAATATTTTTTTTTATTCTAGAGAAAGACTAACTGCTTATTTGACTCAGTTTCTCAGCTATAACATGGGGATAATAATATGTACCTCCCAGAGTTGTTGTGAGGATGAAATGTGAAAACATAATAAAAATTACTGAACACAGTCCTTGGCACATAGTAGATGCTATATAATCTTCTCTTTCCTTACCTCTACCTTGAATGTTATTTGGTTATTATTTGGGCAATCATCATAAGACTAAGAGTAGCCTTTGAGAAATAATGCAGTTAGTAATCTCTGGCATTTGTCAGTGGATGTTTGAGTTTTTGTTTGATGGAGAGATCTCAGTTTCTGGGGGCAAACTGTATTTGGTACTTCAGACATCCATGATTTAACTAAAAATGTGTATCCTTTGTGGCGAAATTGGAATCTTTGCTGTTCCCTATGCCTAAAATGCCCTTCCTTTTTATACCCAATGTCCTAGATGTATATCTGTGTGTGTGTGTGTGTGTGTGTTAAATTCTTTTTGTCTATGCAAAAAGATCTTTCTAAATCTTAAGTGCTTCATGCCTTTGTTCAAAGTCACTGTGCCTTTTTGTGGTAAAAACTTTAATTTCTCCCTCCAGTAATCAGACTTCTTGTGATTATTTACCCTTCTCCCTCCCTGCTATAACATTCACCTTAACTAAGGCTGGTTGAAGGGAACAATAAATGCTTAAGCTTGATAGTTTTCTTCCTAGATTTGAACATTTTTTTTTCTCAGATGGAAGAAACAACAAGGGGTGGCAGTTAAAATGGGGATAATTAGGCTTGATGTAAGGAAAACCTTCCCAACAAAGAGAGTTGCCCCAAAACAGAATTGTCAGAAAAAACTTCATCTTGACATCCTGGTTAAGATGGCCACTGAGTAAAAAGCAGCTGCATAACCTCTCCTAACTGAAACATACAGGACTCCTCAAAAAGACATAAAAACAAATCCAGAGGAATGAAGGGACTCCACAACAGGGCGCAGCATTGAAGGTACATGGAATTGGGGCATTTCCATGCTATAAAGGGGAGAAACAGCTCTCACTAAAATGCAAGCTGAGCAATCCCCTCCCCAACCCCACACCACCTACAGTGCCAAAGCCAGCGCAGAAGAGCTAGAGCAAGCTTGGGGCACCCATTAAGTCTTTTGAAGCTACCTGGGGTCACCAGGGCCTGTTCCTGAGAGCAGCAAGACTTAAGACCCCAAGAAGCTAAAGAACGCATGCAGAATTTGAACGCAGACCCTGAGCGCAGGCGCAAGCGCAGGCTCTTGAGACCACGGATCCTGAGCGCAGGACCAGACTCGGATCCTGAGCACAGAAGTGGACCTTGAGTGAGGACCCAGTGCAGAGGGGTGCATGACTGTGGAAACAGTGCCCTGAAACTATTAAAGGAGCCTCAGACAGAGGAACAAACAAAGGGGCCACCAGGAGGCTTGACTTTAAGAACGAGATCTGAGACTTCAGGAGCCTAGAGAGCGCAAACGGACTCTGGGCATGAGGAAAAACCTGAGAGGGCACAGGGCTAACAATGGCAAGCCATCCTCAAGAACCCCAAAAGAGAAAGATCATCAAGAAGAAATCTGTAACACTGGACAACTTTTACACAGAGAAAGTCCAGACAGCAGAGCAAACAACAGAGGAGAACAAACAAGTAATCACATCCAAACCTTCCCAAAATAATGAAAACTGGTCACAAGCTATTGAAGAGTTCAAATCTGAGATGATGAGAAAGATGGAAGAGATATGGCAAGAAAATAACAGTTTAAAAGGCAGAATTTCACAATTGGAAAGTGAGGTAAGTCAACTGAAGACCAGAAATGACCAGATTGAAAAGGAAAACCAAAAGATTATAACTGAAAACCAGTCCCTACAGGCTGGGATTGAGCAATTAGAAGCTAATGAGCTCTCAAGACAGCAAGAACAAATAAAACAAAGTCAAAAGATTGATAAAAATAGAAGGAAACATGAAATATCTCAATGAGAAATTGACAGATCAAGAAAACAGGGCTAGAAGAGACAATTTGAGAATCATTGGTCTTCCTGAAAAAGCAGAAATTAATAGAAATTTGGACTCCATACTAAAAGAAATTATTCAGCAAAATTGCCTTGAAGTTCTACAACAAGAGGGCAATATAGACATTGAAAGGATCCATAGATCACCCTCTACAGTAGACCCAGAAAAGACAAAGCCCAGGAATATAATAGCCAAATTCAAGAGCTTCCAAGTAAAATAAAAAAAATCTTACAAGAAGCCAGAAAGAGACAATTCAAATATCAAGGGGCACCAATCAGGATCACACAGGATCTGGCAGCCTCCACACTAAAAGACCGCAAGGCTTGGAATATGATATTCAGAAAGGCAAGAGAGCTGGCCTTCAGCCACGGATCAACTACCCATCAAAACTAACCATATACTTCTAGGGGAAAGTATGGGCATTCAAGAAAAAATTGAAGATTTCCAAGTATTTGCCCAGAAAAGACCAGGACTAAATGGAAAGTTTAATATCCAACCACAAAAATCGAGAGAAACATGAAAAGGTAAATAAGAAACAGAGGGGAAAGAAAGAAAACTCAGAATTTTTAAATTTGCCTTTTTAAGGGCCTCAATAAGATCTAATTATCTGTATTCCTATGTGGAGAAATGCTATGTATAATTCTCTGTAGTGAACTCTATTCACTATTATAGTATTCACTATTATAGTAATCAGAAGAATAATTCATAGGGAGAGGGTGGAATACAAAATGGTCTAAGATGATATGGGGGGTGATGAAGTAGGGGGTGAATAGTAGGGTACACCTAGAGAAACTTGAGTGAATAAGAAAAATAGGGTATTCTATTACACACAAAGAGGGCATGGGAAGGGGAGGGGACAAATACTATTAGAAGAAGAAGAGGAAGAGATCATTAAGAGGTAATATTTAAACCTTACACTCAGTGTAAGCAACTGGGAGAGGGAAGAGTAGCTACATTATCCATTGGGATATAAAACTCTATCTAACACTACTGAGAAAATCAGAAGGGATAAACCAAGGGGAGCAGGGGAGTGGGGAGGTCAAAAAAGGGAGGGGAGAAGAAAGGGGAGGGAATTCATTAGACCTTTAAAAATAAAAAGAGGGGAATAATAAGGGAGTGGGTAAAAAGGGAAGTTAATCAAGGGAGGGGATAAGGGATCTTTTGGGCATCAAATGAGAAAAAGAAGGCAGGAGTAGCAATTGTGATTTCTGATAAAACCAAAGTAAAAATATGATTAAAAAAGACAGGGAAGGTCATTACATCCTGATTAAAGGCAGTATAAACAATGAGGAAATAACATTGCTCAATATGTACACACCAAGAGGTATAGCATCCAAATTCATAAAGGAGAAACTGGCAGAGCTCAAGAAAGAAATAGATAGTAAAACCATAATAGTGGGAGATCTAAACATTCCTCTTTCAGATCTAGATAAATCAAACCAAAAAATAAATAAGAAAGAGATAAGAGAGGTGAATGAAGTCCTAGAAAAATTAGATTTAATTGATATGTGGAGAAAAATAAATAGGGACAAAAAGGAATACACCTTCTTTTCAGCTGCACATGGTACATTCACAAAGATTGACCATGTAATAGGGCATAGGAACATTGCAAACAAATGCAAAAGAACAGATATAATAAATGTAACCTTCTCAGATCATAATGCAATAAAAATAATAATTTGTAAGGGCACCTGGGCAGGCAAATCAAAAACCAATTGGAAATTAAGCAATATGATTCTCAAAAACCAGTTAGTCAAAGAAGAAATCATAGAAACAATCAACAATTTCATTGAAGAGAATGACAATGATGAGACATCCTACCAAACTCTGTGGGATGCAGCCAAGGCAGTACTCAGGGGGAAATTTATAACCTTGAGTGCATATATTAACAAATTAAGGAGGGCAGAGATTAATGAATTGGTCATGCAACTCAAAAAACTAGAAAGCGAGTATATTAAAAATCCCCAGATGAAAACTAAATTAGAAATTCTAAAAATTAAGGGAGAAATTAATAAAAAATCAAAAATAAAAGAACTATTGAATTAATAAATAAGACTAGAATCTGGTATTTTGAAAAAAACAGATAAAATAGACAAAGTACTAGTGAATCTAATAAAAAAAAGGAAAGAAGAAAACCAAATTGGCAGTATCAGAGATGAAAAGGAAGACCTCACCTCTATTGAAGGGAAATTAAGGCAATCATTAAAAACTATTTTGCCCAATTATATGGCAACAAATATAACAATTTAGAAGATATGGATGAATATTTACGAAAATATAAATTACCTAGATTAACAGCAGAAGAAATAGAATACCTAAATAATCTCATATCAGAAAAAGAAATTGAACAAGCCATCAAAGAACTCCCTAAGAAAAAATCACCAGGACCTGATGGATTCACAAGTGAATTCTATCAGACATTTAAAGAGCAACTAATCCCAATACTATACAAATTATTTGATATGATAAGCAAAGAAGGAGTCCTACCAAATTCCTTTTATGACACAAATATGGTACTGATTCCAAAACCAGGCAGACCAAAAACAGAGAAAGAAAACTATAGATCAATCTCCCTAATGAACATAGATGCAAAAATCCTAAATAGAATACTAGCAAATAGACTCTAGCAAGTAATTAAGATCATCCACCATGATCAGGTGGGATTTATACCAGGAATGCAAGGGTGGTTCAACATTAGGAAAATCATCCACATAATTGACCATATCAACAGTCTAACAAACAAAAATCACATGATTATTTCAATAGATGCTGAAAAAGCCTTTGACAAAATACAGCATCCATTCCTATTGAAAACACTGAAAAGTATAGGAATAGAAGGATCTTTCCTAAAATAATAAACAGTATAATACCTAAAACCATCAACAAACATCATATGCAATGGGGATAAATTAGAAGCCTTCCCAATAATATCAGGAGTAAAACAAGGATGCCCGTTATCACCTCTACTATTCAACATAGTACTAGAAACACTAGCAGTAGCAATTAGAGAAGAAAAAGAAATTGAAGGTATCAAAATAGGCAATGAGGAGACTAAGCTATCACTCTTTGCAGATGATATGATGGTATTCTTAAAAAATCCTAGAGAATCAACGAAGAGGCTCGTAGAAATAATCAACAACTTTATCAAAGTTGCAGGATACAAAATAAATGCACATAAATCATCAGCATTTCTATACATTTCCAACATATTAGAGCAGCAAGAAGTAGAAAGAGAAACACCATTTAAACTCACCCTAGACAATATAAAATACTTTGGAATCTATCTACCAAAACAAACACAGCAATTATATGAAAACAACTACAAAACACTTTCCAAA
Source organism: Gracilinanus agilis (assembly GCF_016433145.1). NCBI lineage: Eukaryota > Metazoa > Chordata > Mammalia > Didelphimorphia > Didelphidae > Gracilinanus > Gracilinanus agilis. The sequence continues at coordinate 6,638,645 of NC_058131.1, read as the reverse complement.
CAAATAAAACTGTATCTCAACAATTGGAAAGCCATTGATTGCTCATGGGTAGGATGAGCTAACATAATAAAAATGACCATTATACCCAAATTAATTTATCTATTTAGGGCTATACCTATCAAACTACCAAAAAACTTCTTTACTGAATTAGGAAAAACTATAACAAACTTCATATGGAATAAAAAAAGGTCAAGAATATCAAGGGAAATAATGAAAAAAATGTGAAGGAAGTACCAGATATTAAACTATACTATAAAGCAGCAGTCATCAAAACAATTTGGTACTGGCTAAGAGATAGAAGGGAGGATCAGTCGAATAGACTTGGGGTTAATGACATCAGCAAGACAGTGTATGATAAACCCAAAGAGCCCAACTTTTGGGACATGAATCCACTATTTGACAAAAACTGCTGGGAAATTTGGAAAAAAATATGGGAAAGATTAGGTTTAGATCAACATCTCACACCCTACACCAAGATAAATTCAGAATGGGTGAATGACCTGAACATAAAGAGGGAAACTATAAATAAGCTAAGTGAACACAAGATAGTATACCTATCAGATCTCTGGGAAAGGAAAGATTTTAAAACCAAGCAAGAGTTAGAGAAAATTACAAAATGTAAATTAAATGGTTTTGATTATATCAAGCTAAAAAGCTTTTGTACAAACAAAAACAATGTAGTCAAAATCAGAAGGGAAACAACAAATTGGGAAAAAATCTTTATAACAAAAAACTCTGACAGGGGTCTAATTATTCAAATATACAAGGAGTTAAATCAATTGTATAAAAAAATCAAGCCATTCCCCAATTGATAAATGGGCAAGAGACATGAATAGGCAATTTTCAGGTAAAGAAATCAAAAGTATCAATAAGCACATGAGAAAGTGTTCTAAATCTCTAATAATTAGAGAAATGCAAATCAAAACAACTCTGAGGTACCACCTCATGCCTAGCAAATTGGCTAAAATGATAGCAGGGGAAAGTAATGAATGTTGGAGGGGATGTGGCAAAATTGGGACATTAATGCATTGCTGGTGGAGGTGTTTAATGCTAACAACTAGAAGTGCGGTTCATGTGCCTGACACTGATGCAAAGGATGAATAGGATACAAAAGAAAGCAAAAAAAAAATAGTCCCTTCCCTTGAGCAACTCACAAGGTATTTGGGGAGACCATCTACAAACAACTAAACAAATAAAATATGTACAAGATAATCTGGAGAGCATCAGAGAAGGAACAACAGATTTAAAGGGCATCCAAAACAGGATTCCCAGAGAAATCAGTATTTTATTTGGCATTTTAAGGAGAGCAAAAATGGATCCCAAACCTCTAGCCATGAGACCCGTGGACAGAAGGGGGGCCCAAGATTGTTGGAAGAATGCGGGCAGTGGGGGGGAATGGAATTGACCATGTTTTACCTTCCATTTTATAGTCAGTACTATGAATTGGCTCCTAGGCAGAAGAGTGCTGTAAGGGCTAGGCAATGGGAGTTAAGTGACTTGCCCAGGGTCACATAGCTAGGAAGTGTCTGAGGCCAGAATTGAACCTAGGACCTCCAGTCTCTAGGTCTGATTCTCAATCCACCGAGTCACCTAGCTGCCCAAAAATGTAGGAGGCAGAAATGAGAAGGGAGAATATTCCAGGGATGGGCACCAGAGAGTGAAAATGCTTATAGACAACAGATGAGGTATCTTGTTCAAGGGACAGTAAGTAGATTTCTGTCACTGAATTGTTGAATGTACAGATGGAGAAGGTGAATGCTAGATGTAAGAAGTGGAAACATACAATAGTCCTGGTTATAAAAGGTACTGAATGTCAAAAAGAGGGCTTGAGATTCAATCTTGGAAGTGCTGGAGCTGCACTGAAATGTATTGAGTTACAGGGTAATATAGTCAGACCTCTATTTCAAGAAGAACATTTTTTAAACCCTTACCTTGGTGTTGGAGTCAATACTATGTATTGGCTCCAAGGCAGAAGAGTGGTAAGGGTTAGGCAATGGGTGTTAAATGACTTACCCAGGGTCACACAGCTAGGACGTGTCTGAGGACGGACTTGATCCTAGGACCTCCCATCTCTAGGCCTGACTCTCAATCCACTGAGCCACCCAGCTGCCCCCAGGAACATCATTTTGACAGATGATGAGCTCTTAGAGGTAGAGTTGTATGAAGGAGGAGGCAGCAAACATTCATTAAGCATCTCTTATGTCTTTAACACCCTGATGAATGCTTTTCAAGTTTTCTCTCATTTGATCCTCACAACTGCAAGGTAGATGCTATTATGAAACACATTTTCACTGAGGAAACCAAGGATGGTAGAGAGCAAGAGATTTGCCTAGGATCATATAACTGGTAAATGTTGAAGCTAAATTTTTACTCAGATCTTATGGATCCTAGACACAGAACTCTAACCACTGCACTACCCTCAGAGGAGCACATAAGTGCTACAGTCCTTGGCAACAAATTGAATATGTGGGATGAGAAAAATTGAAGTGTTAATTGGGGGATGACAACAATGTTTTAAACCTGGGAGATTGAGAGGGTAGTGTTGGGCTTTTTAGGAACAGAGAAATTTGGAAGATGCTAAGGTTTGGGAGGTAAGATAATAAATCAAGATTCAGATGTCTTGAGTTTAAGATGCTTACAGGAGATTTGGTTTGAAATGTCTGAAAGTTAATTGGAAATGCAAGACTAGAGGTCAGCTGAGTCATTAGGGCAGTGTTAGTAGATTTGAGAAAAATGAGTATAAATAAAGTGTTAGAATTAGGGTCAGAAACTGATGAGATCACTACATGAAAGAATGTAGAGAGAGAATAAAAGAAATCCAAGGTCAGAACCCTGTGTGACATTCACAATTTGTGGTATTGACCTAGATGAAAATGCCAGACTGAAAAGGAGTGATTATAGGTAGGAGGATAAACAGAGGAAAGTCAACAATCCTAAATATTTTGAATTAAGAGCCAAGTAATGCACCAGTTTCAGGGAAGATGTCCTATAGGAAATCCAGAAGAAAATAAAATAGGAAGGAGGCAAGGGAGATTTAGGAAAGAAGGTGACATACCCAGTTTTCATACATTGAGCTTGAGGTGTGAATAAGACATGTCTGGTGATGTTCAGCAATATTGAAGAATAGCTGAAGACCACACATCCTCTCCTGTTTTACACTTCTTTTTGTGCTTAAGGACCATGTGCAAAGGACCATGCATTTAGTGAGTATTTAGTATGTATTTGTCTAATGAGTCCATGGACGGAGAATTGCATTAGGAAGATTAATCTAAAAACTCTGAACAAGACAGAAAGACACAAGATGTAAAGAGATCATTGAAGCTCCCATGATAGGTCAAGTGGAAAGTAATGAGGGTTTGAACTAAGGAAATGATGGTGAAAGAGAGAAGGGGAAACTATTAGGGATATTATTGAAGTAGACTTGCCAGTTCTTGATGTTTAATTAAATGAGAAGGAAGGGGAAGATGGGTGAGTCAAAGAGCACCATGCTTGATATCTATGATCAAAGTAGCAAAAAAGTCACAAATATCTCTCACTCTCCCCTCTAATCTACTTCACTAAACCGTCACTTGACAGAAATTCAGAAAACCATTTGGACAGCAGAGTCAAGATGGTAGAATAGAAATAAGAACTCATCTGGACTCTCCAAAAACTCCCCTCCAAACAATTTTGCAATAAAGCCTCTAACTGTATTCAGGATCGAAAGTGCAAACAAAATATTGGGACAAAATTTACTCAAACCAAAACAAGTTGGGGTTAGCAGAAAAGGTTTCTCCCATCAGGATCAAGCCTCAATTCGGCAGAAGGCTCTATCTATGGCAATGCCAGCAGTCAACCTTGGAGTCAATTGCACAGCAATACCAGTAGCTACTTAATATATTAAATCATAGATGTTAAGTGGTTTGGACAATGTATCATAAAGAGATTAAAGAGGCCCTTGGCTGGTACTAAGTTTAGGAGCCTGTTGCATTACCATTCACTGCAGAATTCCAGGTCAGAGTTCCAGGGGAAAGTGGAAGTTTAAAAATACTCTGAATAAAATAACTCCTTGAAGAGTAAAATTGGCCAAATAGAAAGAGAAACACAAAGGAAGAAAAAAAAACTTCTTAAAAATTAGAATCAAGCAAATGGAAGCCAATGACTCCATAAACAATGAGACAAAATAAACAAATAGAAAGAAATCTGAAATGCCTCACTGAAAAAAATAGCACACCTGGAAAATGGATCTAGGAGATATGATTTAAGATTCATTGAATTGATAGTTACAATATATGTTTAAAGAGCATTGATACCATATTACAAGAAATAATCAGAGAAAACTGCCCTGATACCCTCAAACAAGAAAGGAAATTAGAAATTGAATAAATCCACTGCTCACTTCCAGAAAAAGGCACTAAAATAAGACATTCCAGGAGTATGATAGACAAATTAAAAAAAAAAAAAACAAACTCCTAGACCAAGGAAAATTTACTGCAAGCATCCAGAAGAAAACAATTCAAAATATCAAGAGTCCACAATCAGGATTGCACAAGACGTGATAGCTTCTACACTAAATGACCAGAAGGCATGTACTATAATATACTGAAATGCAAAAGATATAGGACTACCTCCAAGAATAACATACTCAGAAAAATAGAGTACTATTATCTAGGAGTTAAAAGTTATATTTAATGAAATATAAGGTTTCCATACATTTCTGACAAAAATATCGAAGCTTTAAAGAAACTTTGAAGAGCAAATTTAGCACTCAAGCATAAGAAAGTAAAAAGAAAAGTTAAAACATAAGTTTTAGTAATGACGAATTGAGTGTATTCATACCTGAGAATGAAGTAATAACTGAAATACTTATGATACTTAGGGTACTTAAAGTACTTAAAATAACTAAAGCATTTAAGATACTTAAAATTTTTATCACTATTAGAGCAGTGAGAAGGAGCAAATATAGAAATAAAAAGGGAGTAAGCTAAATAGAATGAATTGGTATCCAAAAAATAATAATCAATGGACAGGAAAAAAAACACACAGAGAGAAGCGAAAATGATAGGCTAAGATGGCAAATTATCTCACATGAAGAAGTACATCAGAATCAGTAAGTAGAGGAGAAGATTGGGAGATGGTGATTAATGCTTGAACTTTACCCTCATCAAGATTAGTTCAAAGTGGAAATAACACCTACACTCAGCTATAGAAGTCTATCTTACCCTATTGTGAATTAGGAGCCAAAGGGTGAATAAAATAAGGGAGGGGAGGGGGGATGGACAAAAAGGAGAGAGAATTGGAGGAGGTAGTGATCAGAAGCAAAATATTTGTGAATAAGAAAAGGATGAAAGGAGAGAAAGAGAAGGATAATAGACAATAAGAAGAAAGGAAACACAAAATTGGTAATAATAACTGTGAATATAAATGTGAATTTGAAATCACCCATAAAAGATAAGAGGATAGCAGAATGGATTTAAAAAAAAATCCCACAATATCTGCATACAAGAAAAACATTTAAAGCAGCTAGACACATACAGAATAAAAGTAAGGGGCAGAAGCAGAATATATTATGCCTCAGTTATAGAGGAAAAAGGAAAACCAGCAATTATGATCTCAGACAAAGCAAAAATAAAAATTGATCTAATCAGAAAAGATGAGAAAAAATTACATTTTGATAAAAAGTCAATACAGACAATAAAACATTGTATAGTATTGAACAAGTCAAAGAAATAATCAGTAATGTTACTAAAGAGAATGAAAATCAGGAGACAACAAACCAAAACTTTTGGGATGTAACAAAAGCTGTATATAGGGGGAAATTTATATCTCTAAATACTTATAACAATAAAATAGAGAAAGAGCAGATAATAAATTGGATATGCAACTTACAAAAAGATAAATGAAATTTAAAATACTCACTTAAATACCACCTGGAAATCCTGAAGATTAAAGAAGAGATTAAAAATGAAAGTTTAAAAATTGTACTAATAAATAAGAGGAGCTGCTTTAAGAAAAAATTAATAAAGTAGAACAATTTAAGTTAATTTGATTAAAAAATACAAATTAATCATATCAAAAATAAAAAAAAAACAAAAATTAGATTTAGATCAACATCTCATATCCTATGCCAAGATAGCTTCAAAATGGGTATATGACTTAAACATGAAGTGATATTATGAGTAAATTAGAAGAATACATAATAACCTACCTTTCAGATCTATGGAGAAGTGAAGAATTTAATACCAAACAAGAGCTACATTACAAGATATAAAATGAATAATTTTGATTATATTAAATTCAAAAGGTTTTGTACAAACAAAACCAATGTAACCAACATTAAAAGAGAAGCAAATAACTGGGGAGAAAAGTTATAACCAATTTCTCTGATAAAGCTTTCATTTCTCAAATATATTTAAAAAACTAAGTAAAATTTATAAGAAACCAAGCCATTGCCCAATTGACAAATGGGCAAGATATATGAATAGGCAGTTCTTAGAGGAAGAAACCAAAGTTATTAATAATCATGTGAAAAAAATGTTCTAAATCTTTCCTGATTAGAGAAATGAAAATAAAAACAACTCTGAGGTACCTAACAGATTTCCCTGTATGACAGAAAAGGAAAATAATAAATTTTGGAATGAACATGGCAAAATGGGACATTAATTCATTGCTGGTGGAGTTGTCAATTGATCCAACCATTCTCAAAGGCAATTTGGAATTATGCTCAAAGGGTTTTAGAAGAATGCATGCCTTTTAATCCAGCCATACCACTACTAGGTCTATATCCCAAAGAGATTAAAAAATGGTCATGGACCTGTTTATACAAAGATATTTATGGATGCATTTTTTGCGGTAACAAAAAATTGGAAACTGAGATGATATCCCTTGCCTGGGGAATGACTGAACAAATGAGGTATAAGATTGTGATGGAATACTATTGTGCTATAAATAATGATGAAATGGTTGATTTCTATAAGACTGGAATGACCTACATGAACTGATGCAGAGTGAACTAAGTAGAACCAGGAGTATATTGTACACAGTAACTGAAACTTTGTAGGATGATCAAATGTAATAGAATTTGCTACTAATAGCAATACAATGATACAGGACAATTCCAAGGGACTTATAAAAAGAATGCTATCCACATCTAGATGAAAGAACTGTTGGAATAGAAATGCAGAAGAAAATATGATTTATCACTTGTTTATTTGGATATATGATTTGGGGTTTTGGTTTAAAAGTATTACTCTATTTTAAAAATGAACAATATGGAATAGGTTTTGAATGAAAATATATATAAAACCCAGTGGAATTTGCTTGTCAGCTATGGGAGAGGGGAAAGGAAGAGGAGAAGAAGACAACATGAATCATATAATCTTGGAAAATTTATGTGTAGATTTGTTACTGGAATAAAATAAAGACTTATTTTTAAATGAAAAAGATGAAATCACAATCAATAAAGAAGAAATTAAAACAATTATTAGAAGTTATTTCACCCAACTATGTGCTAATAAATCTAATAATCTAAGTGAAATAGATGAATATTTGTAAAAATATAAATTCACCAGATAAACAAAAGAGGAACTAGAATACTTAAATACCTATCACAGAAAAATGAATTGAACAAATTATCAAATAATTCTCTTAGAAAAAAGGCCTCAGCACATGATGAATTCAGAAGTTAATTCTACCAAACATTCAAATAACAATTAATTCCAATACTACAAGAAAAATTCAGAAAAATATAGGAAGAAGGAATTCTTACAAATTTCTTTTATGACACAATATGGGACTTTTATCTAAACCAGGAAGAGCTAAAAGAGAAAAAGAAAATTATAGAAAAATCTCCCTAATGCATATTGATGCAAAAATTTTTAAATAAGATATTTGATTAGAAGATTGTGTAAAGATGAAAGAGTAGGATGTGAGAATGCATTAATCTCAAAACTTTTCCAAAGACAATCAAACATAAGGCTCCAAAATCAATGCTAAAAGATGAATAGCTAGAAATCCAAAGTGAAGAGGACATTGGAACAAAGCCAAGGCATGGGAGGAAAGTATTTATCCTTCCTACTGTGTTAGTGGAAATTTGGGATTCATTTGAGCCGTAAATATTTTTATATATGACATAAACTTCCTGTGGATGTTTAGGGGTCTTTGAAACTATTTATATCCGTCTATATCCATTTTAATCATTACACTAGAGACTGTCTCACCTGATGGGAGCTTGAAGTGCCAATATCCTTGAGTACATTCCCTAGAATCAATAATTTGTGGTAGTTCTCTGCTTTGTGTGGGAGCCTATGCCCCAGTGGTAGATATAAAGGGAGTCAACAGGCAGCAAGTCCTAAGAGTGACCATGTGGGCTACAGCCTCACTGTCTGAAGTCTCTACTCACTAACAATTCAAGAGTTGGAAGTTGTACCAGAGAAGGATTTTGGGGACACTGTGCAGCCACAACTCTGTCTCAGGTTGCAGCATTAGGAGAAAAGGAGCGAGTAGGGAGAGCACACTGGGAAGTGTAGTTTCTTAAAGGAAAGGGGAATGCTGACAATGGTCACCACTAAAAGAGTAGAGTTTTTGGCTGCTATTTGAAGAGAGAGGTGATCTGGTGCTGATAGACAGCTGGACATCAAATGGAGTGGAGCAGTTTACTTCCCATTGGCAGGCAGAACTGCCAAGCAGGCCCTAGTTGGAGCACTAGAGGTCAATCACAGACTGGGATGTAAAATGGGGGAACTTGGCACTACACCTGACCCTGGATTATAGAAATTAGAAGAACTAAATAGGGTTCAGGAATTAACAACTATTTTAAAAAATTATGAAATCTGAGGCATTATCCCCCACATCCTGGGAACAGAACCCAACTCTAGTATAAAATGAACAATTAAGCCTATTGGCCACTCAAATTTTTAAAAAGAGCAAGCAAAAGAAAAAGAAACCACCTATAAATATCTACTATGGGGAGAAAGAGCAGGATTCAAATTCAGAGGACAGTGAAGTTAAAACATCTGCTTCTGAAACAGTTAAGAAAAATATCAAATAATAACCATCCACAAAAGAGTTTTTAGAAGAGTTTTAAAAAAACTCCAAAACTCAAATATTGGATGAGGAAATTAGAGAAAAATATAAAAAGAAAATTATGAAAGAAATGTCATCCAATTGGAAAAAGAAATCTAAGAACTCATGAGAAAAAAAAGCAATTCTTTAAAATTAGGATGCTAATGACTTTCTAAGGCAACCAAAAATAATAAAGCAAAATTAAATTGAATTAAAAATATAAATAATATGAAATATTATAAAACAACTGATCTGGAAAATAGAATATGGAGAAAAATATAAAAAATTATTGAACAGCTGGTAAATTATAGCAAAATAAAGAGTATAGACATTATACCCCAATATATTATCAAGGAAAATTGCCCAGAAGTTTTAAAACCAGAGGGTAAAATACAAATTGCAAGATTCTACCAATCATCATCAGGAAGAGATACCAAGAAAATTAACGGGAGTATCATTGCTAAGTTCTATAACTCCCAGGGTAAGGAGAAAATACTACAAACAATGAGAAATAAAATACTTGAATACTATGGAGATATATTTAGAATAACACAAGACTTAGCATCTTCAAAATCAAAAGAAAACAAAGGGCATGGACCACAATATTTTGCAGAGCAAAAGAGCTGGGTTTCCAACAAAGAATAACTGAATCAGCTAAGTATATTTATACAAGGGGGGAAATGGACATTTCACAACATAAAGGAATTTTAAGTATTTTTGAGAAAGAACAGAACTCATTAGAAAATTCGTTCTATAAGAACTGTAAGAAGGTAAACAAGAAAGACCAATTATAAGGGATTAGAAAAGAAGGAGGAAGAGAAAGAATTGCTATTTTGATTTTTTTCTTAAATTTCATGTTGAGAAAATAATGAGATCAAAATGCATTGGTGGGACAATAAAACTATTTAATTTTTAATTTATAATAGCTAGCATTTAAATAAAAGTATAAATTATATAAAGTACTTAACACATATTGCTTTATTTTGTACTAATAATAACCCTGAGAGATAAGTGGCAATAGTATCCCCATTTTAAAGATGAAGAAACTTAGGCAACCAGAAGCTAAGTAACTTGCTCAAAAATGGAATTTGAATTCATGTCTTCCTAACTGCAGATGCAATGTTCTATCTTCTACTTCTTCTATGCAACTGGAAATTTATCCTTATCCTCTCACAGGACCAAATATTTCCAGGTTTCTATTTCTCAAAAAGAAAAAGAATGGAAAAAAATTGTTAGAAATGTGTTTTTATCTTGCCTTAAAACTCTGCCACCCTCTTCTATGATGTTCTTCTAATCTGTAGAAATCAAAATGGATGGGTTGGTTAGAGGCAACTGAAATTTCTGATCTTTAACCTACTTGCCTTCAGCTATAAATCACTATCTTGACTCTCTCTAGTTCTTGATGCCTATCTCTGCCAGAAAAAATAAAAGTGTTGATATCATCTACGAGAATTAATTTTATCCCTCAGTTATCTCACAGAATTTTCTGGTCTCTCTGCTAAAGCCCTTGTTCAGACCCTCATCACCAGTGTCTTTATTAGAAACCTCCTAACAACTTTTTTGGGTCTCATGTCTGTAGACAATAAAGAGTACTAAAATAGCCCTCCTTGACTTTGGATTGTGGCACTGAGTCTTCTATGGCAGCCATTTATTGCAGATAAGTTTTCCTTTATTGAAGACTCTGTTGTAGATGTTTGGGATAACAAATTATGAAGCAACAACTGTAAAATGCCAGCTGCCATTGTCGTAAAGGAAGGAGAAGCCATTCATCAGTGCTCTCATAGACTCCACAGGGTGCACCTGCTCTCCTTGAATGAGAAGCCACCAGCTATCAGGTTTAATAAGGAGAGATGGGAAATACAAAATGATGCTATCTCTGAGCCTGGGCTTCAATTCCATCTCAGCAAGTGCAGACAGACACAAATGTTCCATCTTGTTTATTAAAGAAGCGAGGAATATAAGAAGCTGGGAATGATTATATAACCAGGGACTAAGGAAAAGGGCTGTTTTCAGGCATTTGGATAGTGTCAAGGATTTTACATTCAATACCTATTTTGTTTTGTTTTTTAACACAACAGCCAAACAATAGAAATAACATGATCTTAAACAGCAGTAAGAGCTAGTGTCAAAACAGAGAAAGTCAATAACCTTACAAAAAGATAAAATATTTATACAGAGAAAAATGTTTATAGCATCATTTCCAATAACAAAGAACTGAAAAAAAGGGAATGTTTGTCAGTCAGTCAACAAACATTTATTAAGTATCTCCCAGGTAGTGTGCTAAGCACATGGATACAATAAAAGGTCCTTAAAGAAGTCACGTCCAAATGTATGATACAAGATGTAAATAAATGTATGATACAAGATGTACATAATTAGGTGTATAAAAGATATATAGAATAGATAGAAAATAAACTCTGAGAGAAAACACTAGAAGTGGGAGAAAGGGAAAGAGACGGGGATAAGCTTCACACACAAGATAGTATTTGAGGAGCTGAGGTTTTATGGGAATCAGGAAAGCTGAGAGGTTGATGAGAGGAGGCAAAGCATTAAATTGCACAGCAACTAGATAACATCTGAATAAATGATGGTAAGTAAATAGAATGAAATATAATTGCTCTAAAAGAAATAACAAAGAGGAGGTTTAGTAGAAACTTGGGCAAATATATTCACCAAACCTAAGTGAAATTACAAAGAAGATTAATTCATACAATAATCAAAATAGTGTAAAGGAAAAGAACTTGGAAGGACTTCAGGACTTTGATTAATTCATCAGTTAGAACTGACCATAAGAATGATGATGAAGCTGATTCCCTCTGGATGACAAAAACTAGAGGTGCAGAAAGATATAAACATTCAGACATAGTGAACATGCTGATCTTGTGTATTTGAATATATTTATTTCATTATAAGAGGACATTTGATACAGTGGGGTTCCACTCTGTGGAAACTGTCAAGTAGAGGCTGGGCAATCAGTAAAGAATGATAATGTGGGATTTCCCATTAAATATGATTTTAACTAGAAAGTTTATGAGGTCTTCAACATTTCTAAAATTCTATGCTTTGGGATCTAATTGAAATGAGGAGTTTGTGGTTAGTCATAGAGAAAAAAAGGAAGGAAGGAAGGAAGGAACAGAGGAAGGAAGGAAGGAAATCATGAATTGTTCTGGATGAGGAAATTCATCCTGCCAGACCCAACCATTGGTGATGAAAGAAAGAAAAAAGGGTGGAAAGGAAGAAAAGAGAAATGGAGAAAAGGCAACGATTATCCATTAAATAATTTTGAAATGCACATAAGAAAACAGAGTGAATTTGAGGAGACACAAAAATAGAGAATTTTTTTCACTACCACATTAAATTTAATATACAGTTAAGTAAGAGAAATATTCAGTTATATATACATATATATTTAATTTTATTATTTGTTCTTTCTATATTTAAATGACATCTGCTAATTTTTTAACTTAATAATTAAAAGGAATTTTAAAAACTCCTCTATCATCTCAGTTTGCTTTTTGCCATCTGAAGACTCAATGGCCCCCCTTTTCCCCAAATTATATTGAATATAACATCTTATATAAAGACTATTAGGTAGCCTCTCAGCTGAATTCTGAGGGGCAGAACTAAGCCAAGAAGAATATTACATTAGCCAAATATATACTCCAAACATCTCATATTACAGATGAAGAAACTGAGGTACAGAGAAAAGGGATATCTGTAAAGTTGTGCAGGTTCATAAAAATGCAAATCTGTATGTCAAAGTCAGGATATTTTACCGCAGACCTCATTACTCCTTCCAATACCAATATCCCCCCTTACACAAACACACCAATTCACTTGCTTTTTCAACTGTTTCAGGTCATATCTAATTACAAGCCTAGAAATACCTGCAGAAGAGGCTTTAATTAATGCTTTAAGGGGAATGAGAAGTGAACCAAATTTGCACAGCGAGGCCTTGATCTTCTGCAAATTGCTTTAGTTTGAGGAGGACATTTGCAAGGAGAGCAAGAGATTACATTATCTAACCAAGTTTTACATTTCAGTCTTCCTGGGTTAATGATGCTATTAGACCCATTTTTTCCCCCTGTGAGCTAACCAGGACTCCATTTTACCAGATGCAGGTGAATGGACCATTTTTATTTAACTTGATATATTCAATTTCTTCCCCAAATAAAGCACAGCCAGTCAATTGCTGGATAATACGGGCTATAAATTCTCTCCGATTCATTCTGATTAAAAATGTCTAACATTTTATCTTATAGTCAGATTAAAAGCCCACTGAATTTTCCAGTTACTTTCAGCCAATGGCATGGCATGAATTACCTTTTCTGCACCAAAAATCTCCTGCTGCTTTCCTCACATATGTGAAAGAAGAGGTTGAGGAGAGGAGGCTTCAGCAGTGCCCATTGTTTCTGAATATAGCCAGCCAGGGACTATGAGATGTAGAGTACTGAGCTTCAAGTCAGCTATCCTTGGAATCTTGTCTTCGCTCTACTAACTTACCATCTGTGTGCTTTTTAGGGTCACTCCCACCCTCAGAGCCTCAGTTCCTTCATCTAGGAAATGGGGGTAATATTGTAATGATATAATAGAAATAATTCTGTTTTTTGAGTCAGTAGACACAGCTATCACTTCCAAACCTAATACTTAATAGCTAGTAGATAGACATACAGGCAGATCTATATTTAAGGTTTATAAAGGATTTTCTTGGTTTTCTTTTGCTGCTAGTACCATCCCCCTGGGATTAACTCCCATTTATATCTCAGACTCATATAACTGTTTGTACATTGTCTTTTTCATTAGATTGTTAGTTTCTGGATGGGAAACACTGATTTGTTTGTTCTTCATTTCTTCAGTGCTTAGTACAATTGTTGGCACACAAGTGATTAATAAATGCTTATTTATTGATTAATTAATTGATCAACCTTCAAGTTTGTCCTCTTTAAAATGAAACTACAATTGAGACTCTGCTAGTTCCAGATTAAGACCAGTGTTTCACAGATTCAAACCAAGTGGTGTCTCAATTGGATCCTCATGTTATAGAAAGGGAACCTGAAGCCCAATCACTTAATTAATCAATCAACAAACATTTATTAAATAGTTGTTTTATTTCTGGCAAATATACTGTCCAGAAATAAGTTAAAAGTATTTTCTTGTAGTTTTTTTTTTGGGGGGGGGAAATTGCTTCAAAGGAATACCAAAAATGCCAGTGTATTAAAGGGAGAGAAACTCTCATTATTGGGGACATATTAGATTAGTTGAAGAACAAATACATATTTGCAGTTAACATTATGTGTATGGAAAGATTCTCTTTGAATCCTTGAAAAGTATGTGGGTTTGATGTCCCTTAATTCCAAATAATTGTTTTTTGAGCTATTATTGATTCCAGGATCATGAAGTCATAGATTTTGATTTTTCAAAGGACATAGGTGGACCAAAAAGTCCAGCCCATTGTGGAGAGGAGGGGCTTTATTTTTGCAGCAAATAAACCATTTGTCTACCTTTACATGTGTCCTAAGTGAAAGTAGGGAGTTTTGAAATCAGGGCCTCTAAATCCAAATCCAACTTTTGGATGGGACAATCTTGCAGTCGGGGAAGGCTTAATTTAAAATTGATAATATATACTTGTTCTGTGCTTTCAGACAAGTGACTTAATAGCCAAATATCCAAGGAAATTCTCTAAGGCATTTAAGTTACAGTGGTTGTCCAACTGCAGTTGATAAAGAAAATTTCATTGATAGAAATCACCTCCTACATTCATGGCCTTTATGCTGGTGCCATTATTGTCATTGTAACCTTGAACTGAATTTTGCTAGTATCACAAAATTAGAGATATAATGGACCTCGGTGGCCATGAAATCCAATCTTATCATTTTGAGGATAAAGATATGAGAATGCAATGAGTTCAGTAATTTCCTAAAAGGTCACATAGCAAACAAAGCTATTGATGAAGTCATAGACTGATATCCATCCATTCTGAAGAACTATTTGCAACTTTGGCCCAAAGGGCTATAAAACTCTATGTGGTCTTTGACCCAGAAATACCACTACCTAGTTTGTGTCACAAAGAAATCAAAATAAAAAGGATAAGGATGTTCATGTACAAAAATATTAATAAAAGTTTTTCTGTTGTGGCCAAAAAAAGAAATCAAGGGGATTCTCATCAATTGATGAATGGCTAAACAAGTTGTGATATGTGATCAAGATGGATTTGGGTGAAGTAGAGTAGCAAAGTTATAAGCCTCACTCCCTTCCAGAAACATCAAAGTTCAATGGCATTACAAAAATCAGGATCACTGAAGATGGCCTACGACTCAGTGGAGGATGTTTGTGTATTAGACATCTGACCAAGCTCTAAATGCTCCAGAGTCTGCTTCAACTGTCTTCATCATTCTTGGAACAAATTGTTTTGATGCATCCATTCTGTCCAGGGAAATCTTTTCATGCTTGGGGTAGACATCACTAAAACACCAATAGGTTTGTCATGGAATTGCATTGTGCTGTAAGGGATGATAAGCATGATGCTTTCAGAAAAACAATAACAATGGAAAGACTTGTATGAACTGATGAAAATTGCATTGAGGAGAAACAATAGCACATCATATATATTAACAGCAATACTTTAGGACAGTGATGGGCAACCTTTTGAGCTTGGTGTGTCAAAATTCACCAAAAAAATGAGCGTCACTCAGGTGGTGTGTCACTTCCAGAAAAAAGCATAATTTTGTGATATTTATAGTTTAAATAACAAAAATGTATAATTATAATATATACCTGTGTTTAATGAACCAAAATAGGTAAATTAACGTAGGTACAATTGTCATCTATAGTGCACAGAGTGTCTACACTACATTACAGCAAATGTTTCATCCTTGGCATGCAGCCGCATGTCATCAAAAATGGCTACATGTGTCAGTGCTGACACATGTGCCATAGGTTTGCCATAACCATTTTAAGAAGATCAACTCTGAATGGCTTGACTATTCTCACCAAGACAATGTCAAAGTATCTATGATGAAAAATACTATCCATCTCCAAAATAGAACTGATGGAGTCTGAAAAGAGATCAAATCATTTTTTTTAGTTTTATTTTTCTTGGAATTTTTTTTTGGTTTGTGTTTTCTTTTACAATAGAACTTATATAATGTGCTTTGTGTGACTATATATATATATAATATATATGTTACATATATATATTATATATATATATATATACAAATATCAAATTGTTTGTCTTCTCAATGAGGAGAGAGAGAATTTGGAATTAAAAGTTTTACAAAATAATGTTAAAATTGTTTTATGTGTCTTTGGAAAAAATAAGATATTTATTTAAAAATTAAAAATATATAGAAGAAGCAAGAGATGGAGATGAGAAGACAGAGCATTTCAGCTAATAGAGACAGCTAATGCAAAGGCTTCAAGTTGTGAGATGGCACATTGAAAGAGGGGAACATGAAATAGGCCTGTGTTGCTAATCGTCATTAGTTTCATAGTCATGATCAAATCATTGAGCCTTGCTGAGCCTCAATGTCCTCATCAATAAAAAAGGCATGATACATATACATTATCTAGAGTCAGGGAAATTAACCTTAATTTCCAAAAGGAAAGGGAATTCTTGTGGAACAATGTAGTGTAATGGAAAGAGAGCTGGATTTGGAACTAAAGAGTCAAAGTTTTCAGATCTTGTCTCTGATGCTAATTCTCTGTGACTTTCTGTAAATCTGTGGTGTTTATTTTATTCAACTATAATATGAGAGGGTTGATGTTGATCACTTCTGGGTTTCCTTCAAGCTCTAGATGTTGGATTTTAGCATTATTATGGGAGAGTTTTACTTTGCTGTCCTGCTTTTCTGAAGTAATTATAGATATGGATGCCCTTTGCTAACCTTAGCTGCAGGAAGCAGTACATCCTCCAAAGCCCTATTGCATTTCAGTTACCACTTGTCCTAAATGCCATTCCCCCTTCCCTCCCTCCCTAGTAACTTGACTTTTGCCTTCCTCCCTTCTTTCTGCCTGGTATTCCTTAGTGCTACCTTTCCATCAGCTTTAGCTTTACCTTCAATCCTGAATGACAGACTTATAAAAGAATCCAATTAGAAGCCAGTTAATGAGCACCCCAAGGGTCCCTCTAATGGACAAATGGCTGTTGATTTCCATCTTCCAAATGAAGAAAAAGCCTGCAAGTCAAGACAGAGTCTGAGAACAAGAGTACACTAATTGAATGAGACAAACACCTGGGCTCTAAGATATGCATTTGTTTATGTGTATTAATCCAACAGCTTTTTAAAAGGGCAAAATGTCTGAAATGTGTTAATTGTCTAGTAAAGGAAAGAGACTTTTACTAAAGATGAACAAGATGAGCCATTAGTGAAAAAATAGTAGCCTCCTTCCCAGTTTATTACACCTTCCCACATTTCTTATTTGGTGATAATAGTATTTAGAGATGGAGAGCCTCTTCCCCACCCCCATTCATTGTTTTTAAGAACTAAGAGAAAAACCAAAAATTGGTCAATAAGTGAAAGATTTCCATGACGACAAAATCCCAGGATGGTCATCTGTGAAATACAGGGGTGGATGTCATTGACACTGGTTGAGAAAACATTTCCGGTAATGAAATCAAAGATATTTGAGTCTGGAAGGACCCTAGTGATGAATTAATTCATGTTTAAAGAATAAAAATAATATAGTATACAGGAAAGGACCCAACCCAGCGACTCCTCAAGTTTAAATTTGATTTCTAGCATCCCCCTCATGCTAATACATAAGGCACTTTGCCACTGAAGAACATGCAAATTAAGAGTGCTGGACTAGGACACTTCTAAGGACTCTTCCAGTTCTAAAGATATCCACATAAAACCAAAGATCAGAGAGGGTAAATAATACTTTCAGGACCACATTAATAAGAAGTGGCAGAAGTAAGTTCTAAACCATGGTCCTCTGACTTTATGTCCACCATTCCTTCTATTTCACTATACTTTCTACTCCTTATCTAAAAATATTTTAGAACAATCTTCATAAGTGTTATGATATGGGATTATGGTGTGTTATTTAAAATCACTTGGGATACTTGGAACTACACTTCCCGTGATCCCCAACAGGTTTCCTGTTTTGGATTACATATTCAAGGTGAGGGATAGCTTTAAATAGGGGGAAGTGACTTTGAACTTCCTCTTTAGCTACCTGAGCGCGTGAAGATAGGAAAGGTAAAATGGCTGAGGTGATGTCGGAATAGGTTTCTTACAGGCACGGGGTCAATTTATCTCTATCAGCATGGCTTTTATTAAAATACTATTCTCCCCTTTAATGTTGGCCCTCATCATTTTCAATAATGACAATGGAAATAGATTCATGGGGAGTAATTTACATTCATTTGTATAGCTAGGTTAAAAAATATTATGTACACAGTAATGGAGAGTCTGTCTATTGGCTTTAAAAATAATCAACTCTTCTCAAGTTCCTGCAGAGCTAATCAGCATTATTCTCCTGTGAAGCCCCTAGTAAAGGGCCCCAGCAGCTGTATTTGAGTACAGAACATCTCTCTGTCCAGATGGACTACTGGGATACTGTAGTGACTGATCCTTATTAAAGGTACATTGACTGATTTAATTTTATTAATCTCTCCTTTGATTTTCAGCATTTCTAATTTACTGTTTAATTAGGGATTTTAATTTGTTCCTTTTCTACCTTTTTTAGTTGCAAACCCAATTTATTGATCTGTTCTTTCTCTATTTTCTTAATGTAAACATTTAGAGATATAAATTGCCTCTTAAGTACTGCTTTGGATGCATCCCAAAAATTTTGGTATGTTGTCTCTTTATTGTCATTCTCTATAATGAAATTTTTGATTATTCCTTTGATTTATTCTTTGGCCCACTTATTCTTTTTGATAAAATTTTAAATTTCCAAATAAATGTTAAATCTTTTTATCCCTCTAACCCTTTATTTTCTGTACTTTTTATAGTAGTATGGTCTGAAAAGAATGCATTTGATATTTCTGCTTTTGGTTGTGAAGGTTCATTGCCAACAAGATCACATTATGTTTGCTTTGAGGAACCAATATTGCATATTGCAGTTCCAGAATCCAAAAATACATAGGCATGAATCTAGGTTTGAAAATGAGTTTCATTTCAATCAAGAGAAATGGAAAGTGATGTTCTTCAGGCCCACTCCCCTCCAAAAAAAATTCTTCACAATAAAAATTTGAGAATCGTCTATCCATAAACCTGTTTCTTCGAAAGGAGAACTGGGCATTTTAGTAGATTAAAAGGTCAATGAAAATTAACAGCATAATACAACAGCCCCAAATGTCTAATGTAATCTTAAGCTATATTAAGTTCAACTCCTAAATCTATGATCTTCCTAGTTTGCTCCATTTATTCTCTCATCCCCAGGCTAGTACAAAAGAGTTTTTAATATTTTATGGATTTTTAATAATAAAACACTAAAATGAGAAAAAAAGTTCCTCTACACAAGAAAGGAAATTGGTTTCAGTGTTAATCTGGGCAAATCACTTCCTTTTTCTGCATGCCAGATAGGTCTCTATACTATAAATTGCATAAAAGGTACTTACCTGCAATGGGTAAGAGTAGCTTCCTTACCCAGAAATTTCCTGCTTAGATTAAGGTTATATAAAGGGGAAAAGATCAAACAAAAAGTTCAAGGCAAAAAAATCCCAAACTGAGGAAATTATGAGATTGTATGTAGGGCCCACAACCCCTGTGGATGGAATTTGAAGTGACAATGAAATTCCAGATGGCATAAGTTGGGGGCCAAAATATATTTCTATCTGAGAGGTCAAAGGATTAGAATTTAATTAAAGTGTCTTAGATTTGGTATTTGAGATTTTATTGATAATTTTGGAGAAATCGGTTACAGTGGAGTAATGATGCTGGAAGTCATATTATTGAGAGTTTAGAATAGATTGAGAAGAGAGGGCATGGAATCATCTCAATGACTTTTGAATATCTTGTCTGTCAGATGGTTGGAGTTGGAACTATTTTCAGGCAAAACTCATCAGGGGCCTTTTAAGTAGGATGTCAGTGCCTTTCATCCTTTAACCATAAATTGTTCTCTCTCTACATTCTATGATATTCACCTCCCTTTCAATCATATCACCATGCTATGCATGATGTGTTTCAAATGAAGAAGAAAAGCATTCTCCTTAGAAAAGACCAATGGAGGAGAACCAATTTGTGAGTGATGTATTTGTTTCAATTCTAAATAGAGAAATTTAAAAGGAAACTTGGGACTGAAAGGAATGTTCTATCTCATAATACATCCCCTAAGAGTAAGAATCCTTGCATAGATTAGGGGATTCTTCTAACTCTAGAATGTTGGTTTCTTAAAAAAAAAAAAACAAAAAAAAAACAATTTCTGTCTTAGAAAGGACATGAAATTTTTCTTGGAATCTTTGATCTCCTAATGAATGCAATGCAGATCTCTTTACTGATAGACAAGATCTTCCAAATATAATCACAGTGAAATCTGACCTATCCTTTCTCAGTAGTAGCTGAGAACATTTCATATTCTTCCATCCCATTTGTGGAAGAAAGATATAAAAAGCCTATAAGGACTTTGGGGTTAGAATTTATTTAGAAATAAATTTCTAGTAACTGAGCTAATGTAAAAATTTTCTGTTCTTGAACTCAAGAAATATTTTGATAAATCTACATTAAGAAAATTACTTTGCTCCTAATAATAATAATAATAATAATAATAATAGTAGTAGTAGTAGTAGTAGGGAGGCAAGATAACTCTTAAATTCATAATAGCATTTTAGCGCATCTAGTAACTAATATTTAAAGTTTGAGAAAAAAGGAGGGGAAGATTTCCATAGAAATTACATTCTAATTCTCCAATATCCATTTATCACATTGCTTAATCTGTCCTACCACCATGAGGATGACAATACCCACTCCACTTTTCTGCTTTATATTTCTTTTTTTTTTAAAGTATGAATGATTAATCAACATTTTTAATACAAGGAAATAACATCATAATTTCTTTCCCTATGACTCCCTTCAATATCCTGGTAGACTAGACTGAAAATCTTGCTTCCATTTCTGCAACTACCATACCTGGCTTCCTCAGCCCCATCCATAGAAGACCCATTCTTCCAATATTTTATCCTACTGATCCCTTCCATTTTTCCCTCTGACCGTGTTTTATTTTTAACCATTGCCCTTCAGATTATACTTGTGTCTCACTCCTTCCCCAACCCCAGAAATTGAAATGGGATGGTATCAGAAGATACTGGGTCTCTGATTTCCTTGGCATAAATAATCCCCATAGTAACCCCGCCTCAAAATATAGATGGGCAACTCCTTGAAGTTTCTTTTCTTAAATAGTTCCTGAGGGACACTGAGAAGTTGGAATCCATTGCGTAGGGTCATATAAACAACACAAGTCAGAAACAGGACTTTAGACCATGGTTTCCATCATTCTATTCTCCATGCCATGCTGCTGCTTCTTTATATTTGCTGTAAAAATACTTGAAATGTACAATATCAACATGATAATTTCCCCCTGTAGACTATTAACCTCTAGAGGACAAGGAAGGAGATATATTTTTATATCTTTTTCTTTATTTTTTTAAACTCTTAACTTCTGTCTCAGAACAGGGTATTGATTCTAAGGCAGAAGGGCAGTAAGGGCTAGGCAATGAGGGTTAGGTCACTTGCCCAGGGTCACACAACTAGGAAGTATTTGAGGTCACATTTGAACCCAGGACCTTCCATCTCTGGACCTAGCTCTCAATCCACTGAGCCCACCTATCTGCCCCCTCCTATTTTTTTCATAAAAAACAACAGCTAGCATTTCTTAAATGTTCCAAGACTTGCAAAGATCTTTATAAATATTATGTCATCTGATAGTCACAAAATCCTTGGGAGTTTAGTGCTATTGTCTCTTCTTTACAGATGAGGAAACTGAGACTGAGAAAAATTAGGTAACTGACACCTATCACAAGCACTTACTAAGGGTCTTATGTGAATTCATCTATTGTGCATTTACAGGTTTTCTTCCCTTACTCCTAATTTCTAAGAAAAAGATTTTTCTTCCATTTTCTAAGACCTACTCCCATTCCTGGATTCTTGATACATTTCCCCTACTGTGTCTTCAGAGAATTTACTCCATCTATCATTGCTCTTTTCTCTCATCTTCAATCTTTCCTTATCTGTTGGTTCTTTCCTTGCTACCTACAAACATGCTCAGGATTACTTCGTACTTAAAAAGAACAGCATTCATTTGACACTGATATTCCCTCCATCTATCACTCTCTATCTCTCCTCTTAACTGATGAAGACACAGAAAGAATTATCTTCACTAGCTACCTCCACATTCTTGCATTCCATTCACTCCTGAGTACCATAAAATATGGCTAAAATCCAAACTAATCTATCAAAATTACTCTCACTACGCTTAGTAACAATCTCTTAATTGCTAAATCTAATGTCTTTTGACTGTCTTTATATGGCTTTACAGCAGTTCTCTTTTTTATACCATTAACAAACTCCACCTCTGCCTGACCACGCTTTCCTTCCTAAATCTCACACCACTGCCAACTAGCCAGTCAATCAATAAACATTTAGTAATTGCTTGGAATATGCCAGGAACACTGTTCAGTGCTGGGGAGATGAAGAAATGCTATCACGCTATCTCTCTCCTCTTCTCACCTCAACTCTTTGAAAAACACATCTCTACTCGATCCTATTATATCTTCTTATCTCTTTCTCTTCTAAACCCTCTTTAATCTGACTTCCAACATAGTCACTCCACTGAAACTTGTCTCTATAATTACCAGTAAAACCTTTGTTGTCAAATCGAAGAGATTTTGCTCAACTCTAAAACTCTTTGACCTAGCAAAAACGGACAGTTCCTGAATATTCTGTTCTCCCTCAGTTTTCATGACACAGCTCTTTCTTGATTCTCCTATTTTTCTGACTGATTCTTCTCAGTTATCTGCTTGAACCTCATCCACTTTATTATCTGTGGATGCTCCTCAAGGTTTTTCCTTGGACTGTCTCATTAGCTCCCATGGGATTACTTATCACTTCTATTAAGATGATTCCTAGATACTCATTTCAAATCCTAGTCTCTATTAAGAGCCATATCACACCACCAGTTG
The DNA here is from genome assembly GCF_016433145.1 of Gracilinanus agilis. NCBI lineage: Eukaryota > Metazoa > Chordata > Mammalia > Didelphimorphia > Didelphidae > Gracilinanus > Gracilinanus agilis. The sequence goes on along the minus strand of NC_058131.1, from coordinate 6,615,478 downwards.
TTTACTAGACATTTGGAAGTGGATGTCCTTGATAGCATGTCAAATACTAGAATTCATTATTTTTCCACCAAAACCATTATATTATGAACTATTCTATTTACCACTGAAGGTACAACCATTCTTGCAGTTGTTGAGGTTCACAAGTTGGTGTCATCTTAAACTCTGCACACTTTTCAGCCTTCAATTCCAGGGAGTTGTACCACCTTGCATGCCTACCTTCTATCTCTCTTCTCAAATTACACAATTCATTATCCTTGCCCATGCTTTCATTATCTTTCCCTTTCACTATTGCAGTAGCCTCATAACATAATTTCTTTACAGTGGATGATCTTCCCTCCTTTTTTGACTTGCCATCTACACAGCTCTTGCCAAGTCCAGCCTTTCATTCAAGGACATCTGCATCTGTCGATTTCTGGAGCTTGGTACATGTGGCCTCATAGGGAACTGCTGTGTGGAAGCAGTCAGCTTCCTCTGGCTATGGGCAGATGGCAATCAGGGGTCCTTCCTGGGATTTCACTGCCTCCAAGCTATGATGCTGTCTCTCTTTTGGCTTAACTGAAAATGAACAAGTTTTTTGGCAGTGGTGAATTGGCAGTGAGTCTAGGAAGCTTCATGATCCAGTTTTCCAGCACTGACTGAAAGCAACATCCTCCCACTGATCTAACAAGACGACAGATGTGAGGAGTAGCAGAGGGAGCTGATGTGTGTTGCCGGGTAATGACGCTGGGTCTAGGCCAATTTTCACTTTATTTTAGATCAACTCTCGGGGAAGTCCCACTTCATATTTGACAAGTTAACTCGTAAAATCATAAGGAAGGGCTAGACATTGAAATAATTGGAATTCTTTTTTTCCAAAGACCTTGTGTAAAATTTCAGATGACCCCTAAGTACAACAATAACAATTTTAATGATATTTGGATATGTCGAGGACTTGTCATTGAATGTGAGTCAACAGTCCCTCCACTGATATAGAGAAGAGGATATAGATTATTGTTCCTGAGTCCAGAAGGACTTGGATTTGAACATTTACTAGCTGTGTGACCATGAGTAAATTAACTCCTCTGTCTGATTTTGGTTTCTCTTTCTTTTTCTTCACCATCATCATCATATCACCATATCAAAATACTAATAATGGCTATTTTACATATTTATACATAATTATGAAACATGTATAAGTACATAAATCTGTATAAATATGTTATGTGTGCACATAAACAAAAATGAGAGATTACCATTGTTTTGATGCAATTATAGTATTGTTATTATTTTCCCACATGAGTCCTCACCTGATTTGTGTCATGTCAAAATAGAGTTGACCCTTGGAATTTTTTTTCTTTTCTTAATTACTTTTTACCAGAATAAATGTCAATACAATTTTTAATAATTATTTTCTGACATTTTGCAATCAATATTCTCTCTCTCTCCCTTCTACCTCAATCCACTCTCCAAGAAGGTGGGTAATATGACATAGCTTGTGCATATGCTATAATGTAATACATATTTCCTGTTTGACATGTTGTGAAACAAGACCCATGTTGCTTACACTAGAGAAAAATTCATGGAGGAAGGAAAGTGAAGAGTGATATGCTTTGATCTGTGGACATTTGCATTTCAAACTCCATGATAACAGAGGAAAAGTTGAGGCAGGCCCTGCAGCAAAGGCTTTAAGGCTTGGTTATTTTTTCATCATCTTTAATAAGGTTTTGAAAAAAAATGTCTCATCCCCATAGTATTGAAGGAAGGAAAGGAAGCAGACATTTATTAAGCATCTGTTATAGGGCAGGCACTGTGCTAAGTGTTCTGAAAATATTATCTTATGTCATCCTCACAACAGGTGGGCTCTTCAATAACAGATAATTCCTTTGGATGTAACAGTTCATGAAAAGATAACTCTGGCAATATCATCTCTGGAGTGTTATGGAAGCTTCCATGCAATACCTTGTAAGAGTTTCATAGGCAAAACTGGCTCACTTTCAAACAAGAGTGCTTGAGCACAGAGGGGGCTAGGGACCACCTCATGTGTTAAGAGATTAAGGGACTCAGATCTAGAGATCTACTATCTAGACCTTGTGTGGGGAGTGGGGAGTGGATGATGGTCCTTTCTGTGCTGCCCTGCTCAGATCGCATCTGTAGGATGTTATTCATTCCTGAGTATCACAATTCAGGGAAGACAGTAAGTATTCATGCACTTGCTCCATAGAGGTCACTTTCCCAGAAGAGCAATCACAAAGGGAAGGGGCACAAATCCACGCCATATGAAGATGACTTTCAAATAGGAATACTGGGGATGTTCTGCCTGGAAAATTGAAGACTCAACCTGAAGGATGGCATAACTGTCTGTCTCTCTGTTGTTTGTTTGTTTTATTTAAGCATTTTTCCATGGTAACATGACTCATGTTCTTTCCCTCCCCCCTCCCAGAGACAACAAGCAATTCCACTGGGTTATATATGTATTATCACTCAATAGCCATTTCCATATTAACCATTTTTCTAATAATCTTTTAAAAACCAATACCCATATAAACAAGTGAAAAATCAAATGTTTTCCTTCTGCATTTCTATTCCCACAGTTCTTTCTCACAATGTGGATAGCATTCCTTCTCATAAGTCCCTTGGGATTGTCCTGGATCATTGCATTATTATCAGTAGCAAAGTCAGTTACATATGATCATCCCACAAAGTTTCAGTCTCTGTGTACAATTTTCTCCTGGTTCTGTTTATTTCACTCTGCATCAGTTCATGGAGGTTTCTCCACCTTATATGGAAATCAAGCAGTTCATCATTCTTTTAGCACAATAGTATTCCATCCCCATCAGATACCACAATTTGTTCAGCCATTCCCCAATCAAGGGACATCCCCTCATTTTCCAATTTTTTTGCCAGTACAAAGAGAGCAGCTATGAATATTTTTGTACAGGTATCTTCTGCTATTGTGTCTTTGGGGTATAAACGCAGCAGAGATATGGCTGCATCAAAGGACATGCAGTCTTTTAAAGCCCTTTGGGCATAATTCCAAATTACCTTCCAGAATGGTTGGATCAATTCATAGCTCCACCAGCAATACATTGGTGTTCCAATTTTGCCACATCCCTTCCAACATATATTACTTTCCTTTTCTATCATATTGGCCACTCTACTAGGTGTGACGAGTCTCTCTGTTTTTTTAAGAACTCTTGTATGAAAGAAAGATTAGAATCTGTCCACTTGGACTTATAGGGCAAAGTCAAAAGTAAAAGGGGAAAGCTGTAGTGAGGCCAATGAAAGTTTCTTATTTAGAGGAGGGGGACATTTCCTACTTCTATACCTAGAAGAAAGATTGACATGGGGTATATTGGGAATATAGAAGGACAAACTGAGGTCCTTTTTCCCACTGAACTGCTAGGTATTCAGATTCTACTGATGGGCTGGCCCCATTGTTTGAATGACAAATGCATACTTGTTAAAAGACTATGTTGTAGAGAACTCACACAAGACAAGAACTTACACAAAGGTCAGAAGGAGTGACACAAGACATTCTCAGGGTCTCTCTGAAGAACTTTGGTATTTATTGAGAGACATAGGAGAAATGGAAACAGGATGGTCCAGCATGGATACATGAATTTAAAGATCATGCTGACACTCTTTGAGTAATCAGAATTGTAGTAACTCAAAAGAAATATGAAATGTGTGCATTTAGAGCCATTTTCATTCCAAATGTACTTGGAGACTATTGTGCCTAACCTGTGGCAGAGTCTTTCAAGGTCATATTGGTCTTATCAGTCACAGTCGGCCACACTGTACATTGACTCCAGCAGAGTGATATCATTTTGTTCCTCTCTCAGTAAAAAATACAACAATCCCCATCCAGGATGTCTTCAAGAAAAGATCTGATGATCTCTTATAAAAATGTTTTAGAGAGGATTCTTGGTCAGGAAAAGGCCTGATGAAATACCCTGTGAGTACCCTTCCAGATTTGTGATTTCATAAGAAACTTTGGAGGACAAATCCATGCAGTTAATATTTTTTGAAATTAGAATAGCATCACATTAATCAAATTTTATCATGTTTAGGATTTTGCTTCAAATTTCCTTTAATCTCTTTAGAAGAACAGGCCCAGAAACAGTGTTGGCATTAATCTTATTCCCAGTTTGTAAGGGCCTGCATTTCTTCCAGGCAGCAAAGAAAGAAATTAGAGCAAAATCATGAAGTTGGCACAGTAATGCTGATATTCAGTATTGGATTCCAAATTCTACCCCCTTCACACACATGCCCACCTAATGAAAAATCTTCCCACAATCACTTGGGGTATAAGATGTCCTTTTGTTATCAGATTTTTCACTGGAGGATATAAGACTATCCTCCTTATTGCAAACAGTCAAGCAGACTGAGTGAGAGAATGTAATGAAGTTGAGAGGACTTCAGATGTAAAACCTTGACTAAATAAAGATTGGATCTTTCCTTAAGCCTTCTAATGAAGGAGAACTCCCTGACTCCTGATATAACCCAATCCACATTCAGATAGAACTAATTAGTAGGAAGATCATTTCTCTGTCAGTCAACTTGTCTGTCTGTCTACTATGTATCTGACTCTCTTTTCTCTCTCTCTCTCTCTCTCTCTCTCTCTCTCTCTCTCTCTCTCTCCCTCATAGTTCTACCTTTGGAGGATGAAAGTAGAAATAACAATAGCTCCCATTTATACAGTGCTTTAAGATTTACAAAGTGCCCACCATTTAGTTCTCATAACAATTCTTTAAAGTAGGTCCTATAATTATCACCATTTTACAGATGAGGAATATAAGGCAATATAGACCAAGTAGATAGAGTAAATCTTTCTCCCATGTTTTATAGCAAGTCTTCCAATATCTGAATTGCAAATCCCTCCAAATTTCTTTTTTCCATCTCTCACAGGACTGAACCATGCCAATTCCTTCACTTAATTGTCATGTGGAATACTATCTGCTTTCATCACCATCCTCTTCCTCTGGACTAACTCTAACAAATAAAATATCAGGCCCACATGACATTCTCCAGAAGCACAGGATACTGAGTTGATAGTCAATCTGGGGTTCTACACACAATTCTTCTTTTTCTTTATCTTGAGCTTGAATTTCCTATTTTGTCTCCCAAATCCCATGGATGAATCATATAGAAGTAAGGCCTCATCAAGATGACTGGGAAAGGTATTTAGTTACTGAGAGCCTTTCTTGGTGTGCCTCATAGTAGAGCAAGTAGCAAGCCCTCCTAAGCTAACCTACTAGGTTGCAGCCTCATGGAAAATTCCCAAGTATAGCCCAATTTACGGAGAGAGCTATTGAACATATATGTGTATTTATGAATATTCATGGTGTGCTTGTGTGCATATATACTCACATATGTATACGTTATATATACAAACACAGTACATATATGTTATATTTATACACATATGTTTGTGTGTATGTATGCATGTATATATTTTTATTACAACAAAAACATAAATTCCCGCAAAATAAATTCCCACACTGGCCATGACAATGAGGAGAGATGAGTGCTTCCTCATATATTTATTGTATGTTTTATGTATGTGACTATATATGTGTGACAGGGAGAAGATAGATAAATGAGAGAGAGAGACAGAGACAGAGACAGACAGAGAGGTAGAAGAGAGAGGAAACAAAGAGACAGACAGAGGAGACAGAGACAGAGAGACAATGACAGACATAGACAGAGAGAGAGAGAGAGAGAGAGAGAGAGAGAGAGAGAGAGAGAGAGAGAGAGAGAGAGAAAGAGAGAGAGAAAGAGAGAGAGAGAGAAATCACATGATTAAACCAGGTGGAAGCTAAGATTTGGCATTCAGAGAGATTTTGCTAACACCTTACATTGCTGAGGCCAGGCAGGAATTATGGGTGCTGCTGTTTGCAAAGTTATGGGTGGGGGACTCCAGCTAGTGAGCTACAGCTCTCTGTTCTCTTTGGAAGGAGGGAGCAGTGGAGACAAAATTCATAAGTAAACCCTGAGTAGGTAACCATAGTGCACAGAGAGCCTCAGGGCTGGGAAGATCAGGTTTTGGTTCCTGTCTACTCCTCTCTCTGTATCTCTCTGTCTCTATGTCTGTCTTTGTCTCTCTCTGTCTCTGTATCTCCCTGTCTCTGTCTCTGTCTCTCTCATTCTCTCATATATATGTGCACCCATGTATGTGTATGAGAATTTGTCACATGACTTTGCAAGTGTATAAGAAGGGTTCTACCCTTCTTAGTGTGAGAGGAGAGAGATTTCAGGTGAGACATTACCTATATCTTCAGGAAACAACATTAGGTTAGGAGAGAGTAAAATCAATACATTTTTGTGGTTGTTCAGTCCCTTCCATCATGTCTAACCCTTCTTTACCCAATTTGGAGTTCTCTTGGCCATCTCTAGTTTATTTTACAGATGAAAGAACTGAGACAAACAGGGTCAAATAACTTGCTCAGGTCACATGGCTAGTCAGCGTCTATGGCCATGAAGATGCGTCTTCCTGACTCCAGGCCCAGGACTCTGTCCATTGTATCACCTAGTTGTCCCATATCATAAAAATAAGGAATTGTAATGGGTTAACACTGAATAAGTGTTTGAAAGAGGGAAAAATGAAATGTTATGTCGTGTGTGGGAAATACAATGGTTACTAATATGATGATTGTGTGTCTAGAGGGAGGAGGTTTCATGGGAGGCTTCCTGGAGTACAGTAAGACTTGCAGTCTAAAATAAGTAGGTTCCAACAGAAATGAGGGCACTGTCATTGGCGACCATTCACAGAAGAGAAGGAAAGTCCATTGAATCTAGCTCTGGAAAGGATTTTTTTTAAACCCTTGTACTTCAGTGTATTGTCTCATAGGTGGAAGATTGGTAAGGGTGGGCAATGGGGGTCAAGTGACTTGCCCAGGGTCACACAGCTGGGAAGTGGCTGAGGCCGGGTTTGAACCTAGGACCTCCTGTCTCTAGGCCTGACTCTCACTCCACTGAGCTACCCAGCTGCCCCTGGAAAGGATTTTAAAACTCATCTTGGCAATTAATCAAACAGCAAGAATCTGTTAAATATGTCCTATGTGCCAGGCAGTGGGACAGACTCTTGAGTCTAACCTATCATCGTGCAAATGAGACATCTGAAGTCTAGAGAGAGTGAGCTTGTGGAGCACAATCAGACAGGAAATGAAATATCAGAGGCAATATTCAAACTCATGTCATCTGAGACAACATCCTGTGTTGTATGTCCTTTATAATCCTATAGAAACAGCTGGCAAGGGGGACAGCTGTTTGTGCCAATATTTCCCTAGGGGTGGTTACAGGATTTGTGAAGTATTACAAAACCTGGCATCCTTGCAGCTTGAAGCGAAGACCAGCCATTCTTTGTGATGGAGTGTGTGATGAGAATCCAGTGTCAGAAAGACGAGAAGAGAGAGACATGATGGGAGGTGAGAAAAGTGAGACTCAAAGTCTGACCTTCAAATAAATGAGTCACAAGTGACCACTGTGTATCTTGTTAATATTATATTAATAACCCAGGACATGGTAAGGATTTCTCATTGTAATTGTCTCCCTTCTTAGCAAGCAGCTTTCATTATTTGTTATAGCAAGGACCCTATAGGGTGCTGAGATGGCTGAAGAGAGAAAGGGAGAGAGACAGAGACAGAGATAGAGACACACACAGAGAGAGTCGGAGAGACACAGAGAGGCAGAAACAGAGTGAGAGAGTCAGAGAGGGACAGAGAGACAGACAGACACATCAGAGAGACAGAGCAGAGAAAATGACAGAAAGAGACAGAATGAGAGAGACATAGAGTGAGAGAGACAGAAAGGGGGGAGAGAGAGAAGGAGAGAGAGAGACTTGCAAGCACAAGGACTTTTAAGAGAAGTTTCTAGCTCAGGACAAATATGCAAATCCATTTTACAAAGTACTCATATATTGAAAAATATAACTCTTAATAACAGCCCTAAAGACATAAACACATCAGCACTTCTTCAAAATGAATACAATTAAGTTACAAATTAATACCTGTCCTGGGCCCCCATTGGCCATCACTGGTCATGAGGTCACATATCCTACAAACCAGAGAGAGAGAGTGAAAGAGAGAGAGAGTGACAGAGAGAGAGAGAGAGAGAGAGAGAGAGAGAGAGAGAGAGAGAGAGAGAGAGAGAGAATGATGGAAGACATAACCTACAGGGAAAGAAGTGAGAAGATTGGCCAAAGGCCACCTCATGAAATTGTAAAGTGATGTGGAAAATAGGGAGTTATATCAAGTACTTTTGAGAGAAATCAAAATGGATAAGATGATTATGAGGATGGCCTCAATTTTAAAGCAAGAGGTGAAGTCTTCATTTGTGAGAGCTGAGGATAAAGAAAGATGTGGGGGTTTGAGGAGAAAGGCATGTGGAGGGAAAAAGTAGAACTAAACAGAAAGGAATGGAATAGGTGGGTGATTAATGCCAACTAAAGCTACAGTTTTGTCAAGAATGATTGGTATAATGCAAAGAGGTGAAGGGTTTGAGTTCAGATGATGATGTAGAGTTGAACTGATTTACTTAACGGGGCAATACTGAGAAGAAAAGAAAAAGAAGACTGAATATAGTAATGGACTAAAATAGTATCACATGGTGGAGGAATTGGAGGTGCCCATGAAGATAAAGGAAAGCCTTAGTAAAAGTGAAGAATAGGGAGACTGGTGATGATGAGATATTATAGCAAGGTAGAGGAGGGATTGGGTTTTGTTGTTGTTTGTCTGTTTTTTTTTGTTGTTGTTGTAGGGAAGACAAAAAACAAAGGTAATGGTGGCATTCAGAATATAATCATTCTTGTCTGTGTGTTGGAGGAGAAGGCACTGGATTGTGAGAAAACATGAGAAACTATGGTTTTAAGGAGTTTCAGGAAGAATTAAAATTAATATTGATAAAAAGCCATAACCATTACAAACCAAATTCTTAATTCCTGTTGCTTCTTTGACACATAGACCAATTCTCTTTATCCTTAACTAACATGTTCTCCTGAGCACTGAGTGCATTTATGGTCTGGGAATCCAGTAGGCATTTAAGAAATGTGTCTGAACAGTAAGGATTTAGGGAATTACTGCTTTCCCTAGCCCTAATTACAATAGTCAATTAGCATATTTGTTTCTGATTTGTTTTCCCTAGCTCTGTTCTACCAGTCAATTTAAATTTTATTTTGATTGACAAGAAGTTGCTGAAATAACTAAATTTGCCAGCTCAGCTCCCTTGAAGTCACTCAAACGTGACTTGATCTTTGCATTTTCAGGTTTTCATGAATGATGAAATTTGCTTTGGGAAGCATTCTAGAAGCACTCCTAAATCTCTGTCTAGGATAGAAAATAGCACATCCACCTCTAGACTTCAGTGTGACTCTCCTAGCTATCATTATTCTCAAGTTCTAAGATCCAAGAGGAGCTTTGAATCTTCCTTTTCCCACTCCTATTATGTTTACTCAAAAGTAAGGCTTAGGATTGAATAGCTAGGTGATAAAATTGAGAGAACATCAAACCTAAATTCAGGAAGACTCCTCTTTGTAAGCTAAAATCCAGCCTCTGACCATTCTTTGCTGTAAGTCCTTGGGCAAGTTACTTTACCTTATTTGCCTCAGTTTCCTCATCTATAAAATGAGCTAGAGAAGTAAATGGCATGCCATTCTAGTATTGTTCATGAAGAAAACTCCAAATAGGGTCATGAAGAGTCAGATACCACTAAAACAACTAAATAACAGCAATAAAATACCAAGTTTAAATATCAGACTTTTCAGAAAGTCTTCCTCAATGTTCTTAGAAGTTAATAATAGTTCATATCAAGTACATTTGTAACTCTCTAAAGTCTTCATTAAAAAATTAATGTCAAGAAAATGAAGTGAAGAATGGAATATTTCAATCTTCATTCGGATTCCATCTCTTTTTTCCTATGCCAATAGATAGTCCTTTTTTTCCATGGGTCTCTTGGAGTTTTCTTGATCTTTGCCTTGTTGGATAGGTAAATTAATCACAGTTGATCATCATATGTTATTGTTGTTACTGTGTACAATATTCTTCTGCTTCTGCTCATTTCACTTTGTATCACTTCCTATAAGTCTTTCCAGGTTGTCTTTTTTTTGTGATTGTCTTGTTTGTCATTTCTTATGTTACAATATTATTCCATTACAACAATCAATCATGACTTGTTCAGTAATTCTCCAATTGATGGACATTCCTTTAGTTTCCATTAATTTTCCTCTGGTATAAACAATATGTGTTTTACTTCACAACATGATCAACAGGGAAATATCTAGCAAATTATAATATATGTACAACTTATGTCATATCACTTGACTTCTTGGGGAGGGCTGGGACATAGGAGAGAGGGATGAATAGAAAGAGACAGATTTTTAGACAGCTAATTAGAGAATTTGTTTCTCTTAGAGAAACATATTTATCACATACTTAGAACAAATCATACATATCATTTTATTGTTATGCTATAATATATATATATATATGAACAAAAATAAATGTTGACTCAAAAAAAAAGAGAAATTAATATCAAGGCAACCACCATCCTTCTAGCCACTGAGATGCAGAACCTCCTTGTTCTCCTTTCATGTCACAAAACTCATCTTGTCAGTTTCACCTCCCCAACACCTCTCAAAGACTTTCCTTTTTCTCCTTTGCCACTGCCAGACACCAGGTATACGTCCTCATCACTTCATGCCTGGCTTATAATAGCTAATCTACCTCAGGTTTCTCTGTTTCTAACTTGCATGTCCCTATGTATTCACATAGTATCCTACCCAGTAGATGGTAAGTACCCAAAGGGCAGGGAATATTTCCATTTCTATTCCTAGAATTTGAGCACAGTGCCAGACACCTATTAGCTCTAATAAATATTTCTTGATTGCTTATGGATTGTTTGGTTGATTTCACACATTTATGTTACCTATATTTATGTCCTCCATAGGTACTAGACCGTGGTGGGGGGGGGGGTGTCCAACCTCTAGGACAAGGTGCATCACACAGTGGGGACTCAGTAAATGTTTGCCAAATGAAGGAATGAATGTTTCAAAATCAATCTCGAATTCCCATAACTTATAATAAATGGTCCAATAACATCTGCGGAACCAGTCATAAGATTTCAGAGAAAGGTTATGCTTTCATAAGCTCAATGAAAATGTCATGCTAATAAATTCTGACTTCATTTTCAAGAGGAAAGAAGAGCAGGCTATACTTAAATTTCTCTGTTCAACCAGTTGATTCATTTTCAAGAGAGCAAAAGCCTGGGAAATTGAACTGGGCTTGGAGATACCAGAACCCTGTGTTTGAGTTCCATTTGTGCAACTCTCTAGCCCGAGGAAGCTGCTCCAATTATGCTACTTGACATTTTTGCATAACTGACATATACCCAGACGCTTTTGTGGAATGTTTTGTAATGGGTTTGGAGAATAAATATCTGCTCCTCTATCATTCACTTCTAATCTGAAAAATAGGAGGACCTAACTAAAGTGACTGAATGGCAGAGTCACATTTCTATTTTGACAAAGGCAGAATCCCTAGATGCTAAAATGACTTGAACCTCAGAGAAGAGCTGAGACTCTCCACTGATCCCATCTGTCTGGAATTGGAATGGAAGAGATAAAATATTCCTTCCAACCTTCAGATCATGAAGGCAGTTTCTTGGTCATAGCAAGTGACCTAATATTCCATAAAAAGAGAGTAGACGGCGATTCATGACAAAGATGATTTGGCGACTTTATTTTTGCTTTGCCGTGTCTGATATATAGTAGGTGGTTAACAGCTGTTTGCTGATCAATTAATTAAGCTTAGGATCCCAGATTAATAACTGAAATGGAGGTTAAAAGGCATCTAGTCTGACAACCTAGATTTAGAAAGAAGCAAACTGGATCACAGATATAAGCAGTATAATAGTTTTTTAATGCCATTTCTCTGACTCCGAATTTTATTCTTTCCCCTTTACATTCAAGCTGAACAGGAGAATAAGGGTTTGGTTCTTCTCTTTTCTACTTGTTATCTCAGAGACTGAGAACTTTTAGTTCTAATCTCTTGTCCTCCATAAACTCCAGTGCTGCCTGTTACTTCCATTATCAAATATAAAATTTCTGTTTGGTTTATAAATGTAGATCAAAGTATCCTATTTTTTTTTTTCATTTTATTTGCATTTTTATTTGAGGGTTTTGGTTTCATATGAGTATTTTGTCCTACAAATGAAAAATATGGAAATATGTTTTGCATGATAATACATGTATAATCCATATCAAAGTGCTTACCATCTTTAGGAGTGGTCAGAGAGACACTTTGGATGCTATAATGTCAGATGATATTTATAGAAAATTATTACTATATGTAATTAGAAAAGTAAAATATTTTTTTTAAATCTGAAGCTTCTACCTGGGAAGCAAAATCTAACTTTAACATAAAATTAAAAGGGGCAGCTGGGTAGTTCAGTAGATTGAGAGCCAGGCCTAGAGACGGGAGGTCCTAGGTTCAAATCTGGCCTCAGACACTTCCCAGCTGTGTGACCCTGGGCAAGTCACTTGACCCCCCATTGCCTACCCTTACCACTCTTCCACCTATAAGTCAATACACAGAAGTTAAGGGTTTAAAATTTAAAAAAAATAATTAAAAGACAAGAAATATACTGGAAAACTGAGCAAACAACAAAAACATGAATTTGACCATAAAATGCTACTATGGTGACAGAGAAGGTCAAGACACAAACTTAGAAGACACCATCAGTGTGGAAATAGCTATAAGTAAAGGCTAAAAAAAAAAAGTGAATTGGACACAAGCCTAACCAGAATTCCTGGAAGGGCTCAAAAAGCATTTTAAAAATCCAATAAGACAGATAGAAGAAAATTTGGAAAAGTAATGAGTGTGACTCAAGAAAATTATGAAAAGAGAGTCAACTTGGCAAAAGGGGCAAAAATACTGAAGAAAACAACACTTTTAAAAGCAGAATATGGCAAATGGCAAATAAAAGGTACAAACCTACTCAAAAAAATTCTGTAAAAATTAGATGTAAGAGGGAAAATTATGAGACTGGCTGTGAATTAATAATTTTATTAAATCAAAAATAGTAGGGCAAAAGATGGAAAAATAGGAGAGAGATATGTAGGTTAATTTCCTCAATGCTCAATTTATCCTCCCTAGTTACACTCACAAGGAAGTCCAGCTAGCCACAAACATGGAAGAGATACCTACCCAGCAAAACTAAGCATAGTCTATCAGGAGGGGAAATGGAGATTCAAGGAAATAGAGGACTTTCAAGCATTCCTGAAGAAAAGATCATAGATGAATAGAAAATTTGACTTTCCAATACAAGACACAAGAGAAGCAAAAAAGGTAAACATTCAAGATAAACCAATAAAGACCCAACAAGGGTAAGCTAATAACATTCCTATTTGGGGAGGTATGCATGCAACTCCTAATAACTTTATCATTATCTGGGCACTTAAAATGCATATACATAGGAAGAGAGAAAAAGGTGTAAGTTGATTATGATAGGATTGTCTCAGGGGAAAAAAAATTAACACTTGGAAAGAGATATGCACTAGCATAAAGAGGGAAGGAAAGGAAGAATAGGGAAGATTACCTCACATAAAAGAAGTGCAAAAGGAAGAGCTTTCTACAGTGGAGGGGAAAGTAGAGAGGTGGCAGACAACTCTTGCACCTTATTCTCATCATAATTGGCTCAAAAAGGAAATTGAATACGTACCCATTTGGGAACAGAAATCTATATTACCCTATTTGAAAGAAGAAGAAAGAAGAGATTAGTGAAGAGGTGGGGCTGATAAAAGGAAGGGCAAATTGGGGGTGGCAGAAGTCAAAAGACAGACTTTTTTTTTTCTATTAAATTTTTTTCTTTTAATTTTTTTTCCATGATTCCATGATTCATGCTTTCTCCCTCCATTCATCACACTTCCCTCCCAAAGTTGGAGTTAATAAACAATTCATCTGGGTCATACCTACATACATACATATAAACATATGTAAAAGGAAGAGCTTTCTACAGTGTTTCTACATATGGTTGTATGTATAACCCAAAGGAATTGCTTGTTATGTGTATGTGTATCGTGTATATGTGTACTCTATGTGTATATATACATATATATAATCACTTGAACCCATTTCCATGTTATTCATTTTTGTAAAAGAGTAATCCTTTAAAATCAAAATCCCAAATCATATACCCATATAAACAATTGACAAATCATATGTTTTCTTCTGGGATTTCTAGTCCCACTGATCTTTCTCTCTATGTGACAAACAGACTTTTGAGAAGGGGCAGACTAAAAGAGAGAGGAACTGATAAACAGGGGAAAGTATGATGGAAGGTAATGTACACCTACGAATCTTAACTATGAATATGAATGGGATGAACTCATATATAAACTGAAGCTAATACCAGAATGATTTATAACTGGAATCCAGCAAAATATTGTTTACAAGAAAAAATTTTGAAACAAAGAGGCACATATAGAATAAAAATAAAGGGATGCAGAAGAATCTATTATTGTTCAGCAAAGGTAAAAGTAAAAACAGGAGTAGCAATCATGATCTCTGACAAAAAGCAAAAGCATTTTAAAAAGACTTAATGAATAGAGAAAATTACATTTTGCTAAATGGTGCCATAGATAGAAAGATACTATCACTACTAAACATACATGCAATAAATTGCATTGCATCCAAATTCTTAAATGAAAAATTAAATGAATTACAGAAAAATATAGACATTAAACCAATAAGAATGGGAGAACCTTAACTTTTTTTATTAATCTTCAGAAGTAGGAAAATCTAACCAAAAAATAAGAAAAAAGTTTTGGAGATAAAAAAGAACTTTAGCAATGATAGATCTCTAGAGAAATTTGAATGGAAATAGAAAGGAGCATACATGTTTCTTTGTTGTATATGACACCTTCCAAAAACTGACCATGTATTGGAACATAATAGCTTTACCAACAAATGCAGAAAGGCATAAATGTCAAATGCATCATTTTCAGACCCGAATGCAATAAAAATTATATTCAACAAAGGTTCTGGAAACATAGATTAAGTACATAATTTGTTAAAGTGAATGGAAAAATTAAGATACATGAAAATTTGTGGAAAGCAACTAAAGTAGTACCGAAGGGGAAATTCATATAGCTAAATGCTTAAGTGAATAAAAAGAGAAAGAGCGGATCATTGAACTGCTTGGGGAAAGCTTAAAAAGTAGAAAATTTAAAATTAAAAACCATCAATTAAACATAAAAATTTAAATTCTAAAAATTAAGAGAGGTTAATAAAATTGAAAGAAAAAAACTTTGAGTTACTAAATAAACCAAAGAGCTTGTTTGGTGGAAAGAAAAATATTAAAATAAATAAATCAGTGGTTAATTTTATTTTTTAAAAGAAGGAAAATAAACAAAATACCAATATCAAGTGCATTGCCAATGAAGATGAGATTTAAAAAAAATTATCAGGAACAATATTGACCAATTATATGCCAAAAAATTTGATGACTAACTGAACAAAAATTTACTAAAATATACATTTCCTAGATCAAAACAAGAAAATAGAACATTTAAATAATCCCATCTTAGTAAAAAGAATGTAAACAAATCATAAGTTATTTCTCTAAGAAAAAAATTATCAAAACTGAATGGATTCACAAATGAATTCTACCAATTTTTTTTATTTTATATTTTATTTTTCTCTGATTTTATGGAAAAACAATGAACATTTTTTTTTGTTTTCAATCACAAATTCTCTGCTTTCCTCCATCCCTTCTCTGCCCTCTTCCCAAGATGGTAAGCAATCTGATACAGATTTTTCATGTGCAATCATGCAAAACATTTTCCTATATTAGTCCTTTTGTGGAAGAAAACTCAAAGAAAAAAAGGAGAAAGAAAGTGAATATATAGTATGCTTTAATCTACATTCAGATACCATCAGTTCTTTCTCAGGAGGTAAATGATATCATTCATTATGAGTCCCTTGAGATTGTCGTTGATCACTGTATTGCAGAGAATAGCCAAATCATTGGCAGTTATTTCTCTCTTTTTAAAAAATTTTTATTTAGAATATTTTTCCATGGTTACATGAATCATGATCCCCACCCCCGCTTTCCCTCCCCCCACCCCAAAGCCAAAAAGCAGTTCCACTGGGTTATACATATATCATTGTTCAAAACCTATTTCCAAGTTATTCATATTTGCAATAGAGCATTTCATTAAAACCTCTCGCACTATGTGGTCATTCATATATTTTCATAA
Organism: Gracilinanus agilis; assembly: GCF_016433145.1. Taxonomy (NCBI): domain Eukaryota; kingdom Metazoa; phylum Chordata; class Mammalia; order Didelphimorphia; family Didelphidae; genus Gracilinanus; species Gracilinanus agilis. Next base: position 6,599,247 of record NC_058131.1, on the reverse strand, counting down.
TGCATTTCTGATTCCCCAGTTCTTTCTCTGGATGTGGATACATTCTTTCTCCTGAGTTCTTCTTGTATTGTGCTGGGTCCTTGCAATGTTATTGGTAGAGAAGTCTGTTACATTCAATTGGGCTACAATGCATCAGTCTCTGTGTACAATGTTCTCCTGGATCTGCTCCTTTCACTCTGCATCACTTCCTGGAGGTCTTTCCAGTTCACATGGAATTCCTCCAGTTCATTATTCCTTTCAGAACAATAATATTCCATCACTAACATATAATACAATTTATTCAGCCATTCCCCAATCGATGGACATCCCCTCATTTTCCATCTACCAAACTTTTCAAAAACAATTAATTATAATATGCAAATTATTTGGAAAATAGGCAAAGAATGAGTCCTACGAATTCCTTTTATGACAAAAATGTGGTGCTGATACCTAAACCCAATAGAACAAAAACAATCAACGATAGGCCAATTTCCCTAATGAATAGTAATGTATAAATTTTAAATAAATACTAACAAGATTATTACAACAATATATTTCAAAGATCATGCACTAAGAGCAGATGGGAATGATGCCAGGAATGTAGATCTAGTTCAACATAGGAAAACTAACAGCTTAATTAACATTTAAATAACCAAACCAACAAAAATTATATGATTATCTCAAGAGATTATCTCAAAAAGCTGTTTGGAAAAAAATTATAACACATTCCTATTAAACATAATAGAAAACAGGAATAAATGGAGCTTTCCTTCAAATGGAAAGTAATATCCAAGACTATCAAAAAGCTTTCTCTAAAATAGGGATGAGGTAGAAGTATTCCCAATAAAATCAAAGGTGAAGTAAGGACATCTATTTTCATCACCATTATTCAGTATTGTACTGGAACTGCTGGGTAGCTCAGTGGATTGAGAGTCAAGCCTAGAGACAGGAGGTCCTAGGTTCAAATCTGGCCTCAGACACTTCCCAGCTGTGTGACCCTGGGCAAGTCACTTGACCCCCATTGCCCACCCTTACCACTCTTCCATCAAGGAGCTGATACACAAAAGTTAGGGGTTTTAAAAAAAAGAGAGAGATGAAAAAAATGAAGGAAAGAATAGAAAATAAAGTAACAAAATCATTACTTTTTTCAGATGATATGGGAGTGTATTTAGAGAATCCTAAAGAATGAGTAAAAAGTAAGTTGAAATTATTCACAACTTTAGCAAAGATGTAGAACTTAAAATAAATACATGAACATCATGAGCATTTCTATGTATTACCAACAGACTCCAGCTAGAAAAGATAGGGAAATTCCACTTAAAATAACTTTAGGGAATATAAAATACTTGAGAGTTTACATGCCAAGACAAACCTGGGAATTATATGAACACAATTATAAAACATTTTGCAGAAATACAGATCTAAACAATTTGAGAAATATCAATTGCTTAAAGGCATCCTAAGGCAATATAATAAAATGACAAATTCTACATAAATTAATTTCTTGTGCAATACCAATAAAACAACCCAAAATTATTTGATAGAGACCGAGCTGTAATAACAAAATTCATTTGAAAGATTAAAAGTTCAAAAATACCAAGGTGCTATCAGTGAAAAAAAATGTTAAGGTGGCTTAGCTGTTTCATATTTCAAACTATTTTGCAACGTGTTAATTATCAAAACAAACTGGTGCTGGGTAAAAAATATAGTGGAGCTTCAGTGGAATAGATTAGTCACATATCATACATTATAAAATGACCATATTAGTCTAGAATTCAACAAACCCAAAGATCCAAGTATTGGGAGAAGAACTAATTATTAGATAAAAATCACTGTAATAACTGGAGAATAGTTTGGCAGAAACCACATATAGACCAACATCTCACAGGGTATATACCAGGGTGAGATTAAAATGGTTATATGATTTGGACAAAAAAGGTTACATCATAAGAAAATTAGGAAAGTATGTAAAAAATTTACCTGTCAGATCTATGGATAAGAGACCAAATAATAGAGAAGATCACAAGAGTTAAAGGGAAGGATTTGTATCACATTTTTTGCATAAGCATAGTCAATGCAGCCATGATTATAAGGAAAGCAGAAACTGGGGGAAATTTTACAACATTTTTTCTAGTATAAGCTTTATTTCTTAAATATACAGAAAACTGAGTTGAATTTATTAGAATACAGGTCATTTCCCTCCTGCCAAAAATGGCCAAAGGATATTAACAGGCAGTTCACAGGAAAAGAAATCAAAGCTATTTATAATCATCTGAAAAAATGCTCTTAGTCACCACTGATTAGAGATAAGGTACCAGCTCATACCTATCAATATGGCAGAAAAGGAAAATGACAAATGTTGGAGGGAAGATGGAAAAATGGAACATTAAATTGCTATTTCTGGAATCTGGACTGATGCAACCACTCTGGAAAATAGTATGAAAATCTGGTCAAAGGGCAATAAGAACTTGTGCATACCCTTTGATCCAGCAATACTACCGCTATGTTTGAATCTGAAAGAGATCAAATAAAAAGGAAATGGACCTATACTTATATCCATTGCCAATGAAGGAACAGATAGTCTAAGTAAAAACTGAAACATGCCATTCTTTATTTTATATCCTGCAGGAGTTTTTCTCTAATGTAAGCGATATGTGTCTTCTTTCATAAGAAGATAATCATGGAAATAGATATTATATGACAATATATGTACAACCTATATTATTTTACCTGATTTCTTGGGTTGAGGGGAGATATGTGAGGGAGGGAAAAACATAGATTGTCGAATATGAGGAAACCAGTGTTAAAAAATTGTATTCATATATAATCTGGAAAAAATAAAAATCTAATTACTTTTAAAAACACTAAAACTAATAAAACATAGATTGTTTTTGCCAGCAATTTATTTTTTACAGACTCTATTAGTCTCTATGCTGTTTCATTTGTACTCTCAGGCCAAACTTACCTCTTATTCCAATGACCTTTTGATTTTCTGCTTTAGCATTCCAATCTCCTATGATGAATGTGACCTTTTTTTTTCTGGTATTTCTAGAAGATGTAGGTCTTCATAGAGCTGATCAACTTTAGCCTTTTCCACACCACTGGTTGGAACCCAGACTTATACTACTATGATACTGAACAGTTTGCATTGGATTCAATCAAGCAGCATTTTATCATTTTTGAGATTAATTTCCCAGTATTGTTTGTTTTCTCATCCTCTTATTGACTATGAAGGCTACTCCATTTTTTCTAATGGATTCTAGGCCACAACAAAATATGTGATGATCACCCAAAATAAATTCACCCATTCTCATCCATGTAAGTTCATTGGCAACCAAGATGTTCATTTTTAATTTTTTATCTCCTGCTTGGCTGTATCCAGCTGAGTTGTGGTTCAGAGATCTCAAATTCCAAGTTCTTGGACAATATTGTTCTTTATTCAATTGGAGTTTCTTTTCATCACCAGATGCAACCATAGCAGAGCTTCCTTTTTTCTTTTACTCAGAGTCTTCATTAGTACTAGAGCTACTTGCAGATCCTCCACTCTTCCTTGGTAGCATATTGGACACCTTCCAGCTTAAGAGGGTCATCTTCTCATGCCATCTCTTTTGTCATTTTAATATTGTCCATGGAATTTTTTTTAGCAAAAATACTGGAATTGTTTGTCATTTGATCCTCTTTTGTCAGAAATCTTTCCTATGATCTCTTTCCTGAGTAATTCTGCAAGCAAAGTTCATAGGTTTGTTGTTTGTTTGTTTGTTTGTTTTAATGGTTAAAACTAAAATTTAACCCTTACATCTTAAAATCAATACTTAAAATCAAAAAGCTATGCCAATCCCTCCTGCAAGACAAGGCAGCAGTCCAAGAAAGGGTCCTGTATATTTCCTGCTTTATGTATATTACATATTTGTATATGCAAACAAATATATACAAAATATCTTTTATATAGTTTTCTTTGTACAATTTGTAAGTTATCTCTTCCATCAAACTTTAAGCTCCTTGAGGGCAGAGACCAAGACCAGATTTTGTTTCCTTTTGTATCCCCAGTGACAGACACATAGTAGCTGCTTAATAAATGTTGATTGATTTAGTTGTCTCTGCCTCTCTAATAAAGTTAGAAGAAAGAGCAAAAAACAAACAAATGAACAACAACAACAAAAAAAAAAAAAACACCTCATAATGGCCCTTTAAATAGGACTCAAAGCCAGTGTAGTCTTTATTTCCTATCAGGTGTTCTAGTTGGTTTTGACTCCATCACTCTCATTCCCTCCTCCATCTTAACCTGGAACCTTTCACCCTTTTCTCTGTGTATCTTTCCCATATTAGAATGTGACTGAGGGCAAGAAGGATCTTTTTTTTTTTTTTTTTTTGGTATCCCTAGTACTTAGGATGGTGCCTAGTACATACTAGGCACTTAATAAATGTGTATTGTATTGTGTTGTATCATAATGTACTTAACTCCTCTCTCTACCTCTGGCTGTTTTGTCTATGTTTCTCTAACACCTCTTTAATTCTGTCTCTGTCTCTGTCAATGTCTTTCTTTCTCTCTTTTGTCTGTCTGTCTGTCTGTTTTCTCTCTCTCTCTCTGACTTTCTCTCTCACCCTCTCTCTCCTTTCCTTCTTACAAATTTTTTTTTTTAATAACAAAGACAGCTAATCAGTATAACTAGCTGTCATGGCACCATTTTAAACAAAGTGGCTACTGCCACTGATGTTCGATGCCCCCATCTCGGACACTGGCTTGTTCCATGGCCCATAAAATGCAGCATGAATCTGGCTGTCATAACTGCCTCATCAATGCAGAAGCACCAGGCACTTGGAATGTGTTTATTGCCATTCTAATGCATAAACAAGACCAAAACATCGGCTGACACCCAAGAGCCATAATCCATCGCTGAGAAATCATTCTTGTAAGAGATTTGGCAGCTGATCCTTTTGCTTTTTACTAATGTTTTCCCCCTTCCTGCTTCAGCAATGAGTGTTTTATATTAAAAAATTCTTTCAGTCAAATTTGTAAAATTGATTCATTTCCAAAACTCATTTAAAAAAAGTTTTGCCTCTTTAGCCTGGCATTCAAGGCTTTTCACAATCTGTTTCTGGGCTCTCTCCCCAATTTTGTCCCTAACTGCCTTCCCTTCCCACTCTCCCTTCCCTATCCACATCAAAGGTAAGCCAAGGGGAGAGATAGCTTGCTATTGTGGATCAGATACCAGACTTAAGAATCAGAAAGATGAATTCAAATCTCAAATACAATACATATGGGTCGTGTGAATCTAGGCAAGTCACTTGACTCTTGCTGCCTTCATTGTCTTATCTGAAAATAAGGGGTTTGCATTCTGACTCTGTCTATGTCTCTTTGCCTCAATTTTATCCTTTGCAAAGTGAGGGCAATAATCCCTTTCCTACCTCTCATCTGTGTTGCATCAGGAAAATGACTGGTACATCTTATACTAGAATGGAAAGAGTAAGTTGTGACTTGATGATTTCCAAAGACCTTTCCAGGTCCTGGTCGTAACATTTCTATTTATATCATTCCTAAATATATTTTGGATTTTTGAAGGCAACAACTTTTTACCAGAAATGAGGGAATTGTATCTACCTGGGGATTTATACCTATATTGGGGAATTATAGATGTTAAGAACATGATTTTAAGGCTAGAAATCACCTTGGAGATCATCAAACCCACTACCATCCATTGTACAGATGAAGAAACTGAGGATTAGTGAAGTTAAATGACTCCCTCCAGATCTTCTAAAGAGGAAGCAGAAGAATCAGGATTTTGCAACTAGCAAATCCAAAACATTTGGTCAACAAATCCAGCCTATTTCTTACTGTACCAACCTGCTAGGTGTGACTCAAAAAAGGGCAGCAATTTCTGATGATTAGAGCTATTTAAGAAAGGCTTGGCTCAGGGGGAGATTGCAGCTTGTCATGAATGGTTTTCTTTGATAGCTCAAAGGAGAGATTGACTAGTCCCTGAATGAGAGGAAGGAAATTTAAGGTTTAGACAAGAGATTGATTTAATCACCTTCCAGGACCCTTCCAAGTACATACTTGAAATTTGTCCATCTGCATGAAAGATATATACATCCTCTGGATCCACCTCATTCCCAGAAATGAAAACAGCATACAGTGGATGGCTTTGCACAGCTAGGTTAACAGAAATAAAAAAAAAATATATTTCCCCCCAAATTACTTTGAACATCCTCTCTTTTCCTGAATATGAAGCACAAGAAGTGGACATGGGCATTGCCTATTCTCTCATGCCACCATTTCATAAGGATATGAGAGGGTGCCCATAGCAATTGATTAAATATACAACCATCCCACCCCAGTGAAATTCCAACAAAGATGTCAAGTAATGGTTCTCTTCCTTCTTAGCCCTTCCTCATAAGAAATCAGAGAAGTGCCTGGAGGAAGTATGGGATAATGAAAAGGATGAAAGGTTGGGATTCAGTGAACCTGTGCTTGAACTGTGGTTTAACATCTGTGTGATCTTAGACAAGACAGTCAACCTCTATGCCCCTCTCCATTCTTTCATCTCTAAAAGTAAGGGGTGGACTCGATAGTCTCGAAGGTGCCTTCCCGCTCTAGAAGTGTGATCTCAAGGGCTTTGTCTGCTCACTCACTCCGTTTAAGAGATGTGTTTGTTCTGTACTAATCACTATCCTTCCACTGAAGAAAGTTACAGTGATTCACTTACATTTAATTGGATTTGGCCCATATTTCTGAAGCATTTGTTCTATGCAAAACTCCATGGGAGGTCCTGGGAACAGATAAAAAGTTCAGGTGAGACACAGTCCCTGTCCTCGTGGAATTTATAGTGTGTGTAGGGAAGGGATGTTGATATATTATAGGCAATCCTCAGTTTTCACTGGAGTAATGTTCCTAGGAAATGCATGAAAGTCAAAACCATGAGGGTTGATACATGGAACCTGTGGGAAATAGGCAGTTTCCTGAGACCACCACTAACTGGAATCTTTTGCTCGAGATTGCTGAAAATACACTTTTCTTCATACCATCCTTTATAACCAAACATTAATTCTGATAATATTCCCTTTTCCTAACACAGTAACCATGAAATAAGTCATAAAATTCAGGGGAAAGGAGAATCAATGTCTGCTGGGACTAAGAGAAGCAGGGCTTGCAAAGGCAGAAGAATCTGCAGGTAAAAAAAGGGAGACGAAACCCAGCATCTCTATTCTCCCTTTTGCCTCCTCGTTTAACTGTTTTCTAATGAAAATGACATGCCTAGGAGTGAGTTGCTGCTCCCTCCTATCTGCAGACCAGACATCCCCTCCCAAACCCACCTAGATGGCAGCCAGAGGGCAGAGGCGATCACCACCTCACGTGCCCAAAAGCTTAGATGCCTTTCTTCCTCTTCCTCTTCTTCTTCTTTTAATTCCCTCATTGTAGACTTGAAAGGTGACTTTAGCACTGGAGCAGATTCAGAAACATTTTCCCAATATTCTCCTCCTTCTAAGGGCCATAAACTTGCCTGCTTCAGGACTCTCATTTTTTTCTCTACTGTATGTAGCCACAAGTGTGTGCCATCCTGCATACTAGAGAAGGCATGGTTTTGGATCTGGCCCCTGAGAAATCACAATTTGGGGTGATCTGGGATTTCTTTCAACTTCATTGCCTCATCTGTAAAATGGGGATAATAATACCTCATTTCATAAGTCTGTGGTGATGATCAAGGGAAATAATTTCTATGAAAATCTTGAGAGACCATACCAACCCTCTGTAAATGCTTTATTGGGGCAGCTGGGTAGCTCAGTGGATTGAGATTCAGGCCCAGAGATGGGAGGTCCTAGGTTCAAATCCAGCCTCAGACACTTCCCAGCTGTGTGACCCTGGGCAAGTCCCTTGACCCCCATTGTCCACCCTTACCACTCTTCCACCTAGGAGCCAATACACAGAAGTTAAAGGTTAAAAAAATAAAAAAAATAAGAAAATGTAAATGCTTTATTATTGCTTTTCTCCAGGTCAATACAAGCTGTTTCAGTGAGGAACTCCTCCCATTTCCCCATTTTGTGCTTGGATCTCCAGTACCTACCATGAGCCGTACTCAATAATATATTCTTTGACTAGAAGGGAAGCATGAGAGTTTGGTAAGGGGGAGGTGGCCAATAGGCCCTGAAGTGAGAAGATCTGGCCACCTGGAGCAGTTACTTCTTGGGGAAGACACTTCCTATGACTGGGCCTCAGAGTCCCCATATGCACAAATGAAAAGGCAGACCTAGATGCTCCCTGACGTTCCTTCCATTTCTGGCTCTTTGGTCCTGTGAATTGAATTAATTTAAGTAGAATTAAAATTGGATTTCACATGAGAAGGCCCAATTTTTCTAGCCTTGTCTCTATTGCTTGCCAGTTATATGATGCTGGACAACTCATATAATTTCTCTGAGCCTTAGTTTCCTCATGTGTAAGATGTACTGAATAGGTTGCTCTATCCATCTTCACAGGACCCGGAGAGATGTCGTGTTTTTGTCAGCCACAGAGCTCTGAAGAAAAATGAAAATTACATTATGAAAATAACATGGCAGAGAATGATGAGGAGAAGGAAAGGAGATAAAAGTTCTCACAGACCCTGATGGAAGAGGAGATCCCTTTAAGCAAGGCAGGCTTCAGAGAATAGCTAGAAAATGTTCTGGCTACTTATAGAGAAAACATGAAATCTGGGAGTCTGGAGGCTTCCCTTTTCACTCCTTCAGAGGTGAGAGAAATGACATTTGGAAGATGGGCCAGATGGCAGCTACTTTCTCAGCAAAGCTCTTCCTCTTGGAGAAGGCTCACTGTGCTACTGTTGCCGCCTTTGGGCTTGATTAAAGATTTCCAGTAGAAACTCAGAACGTTGAGGCACCCTTTATCTTGAGCCATGGCACACGAATCTGTGATTCATTTTGTCAGGTGTAATTTCTAGAGAATTCAGCACCCTTGACAAGACATCAAAAGGAACTTTTCATAGAAAAGCTTTCAAATTCAGGATATGAAATTTTGTCTTTTAAAACATTATTTTGGGACTTTAAAAGTTCTACTAATTATATAATCACCTCAATTTTTAAAATAAAATCAAGAGAAACAGCCTTTCATTCAGTCTGTGTGGGCTACAGGGATTCGCCTAAACAGTTGGAAATGGGGAGTGTATTTAGAAGGAAACAAGCAAATGTGGCTTGTCATTTAACGATTCTGAAGTGACTTCAGGAAGTTTATGATTTCACGGCCATAAAAAGCACGATCTTTATCAAAGACCCACATTTTAGTTCTGGTCCTTCTCCAGGTAAATGCCATTCCCTCCATTCTCGATTTCTTCTCTCAACCATCAGACCATGCAATGTTGGAAAATGGTAACATCTTATCCATCTCTGATATTCTCCATTTCATAAAGTCCATCCCAGCTTGGACATCTCAACTCACCTCCCAAATTTACTCCCTCCGAATCTCGCGTTCTTTACTTACCCTTCTATGTTCCTCCTAGTTCCAGAGTTCTAGCTTCTGAAGTCCTTCTCAGGTTTGACATTTTGGGGGCCAAGTTCCCTTCCTACTCTGGTAGTTTGTTTTAGGAGCCCTCTCAGCTCTGATGTTTTCCCTTCTGTGTTCTAAGTTTCCTCCACGGCAAGTTCTAACAGTCTATTCTCAGAGGTTGCTCTCGTTTTAGACAACAGCTGTTCTATGGTCCTTTCCAGCTCTGGTGTTCGTTGAGATTTTCTGAGTCCTCACACATTTTGGAAATAGCCCCAGCTTATCTCTATAATCCCTTCCTGCTCCAAAGTCTTTGATTTTATGATACTAAATAGCCAACCATATGAGGCCAGAGAATTACATGGACATGGAGACGGGCTTGGGGAATGACTTCAAAAAGAGAGAAGAGAGGACATCATGATCATGTTTCTCTGCATTTCACATCCTGTGCCTCAGTTTACCCATGTGAAAATGGCCACAAGATCAACTTCCTTCCAGGAAACTGAAAAGTCTTTTCATTTCTTGGGTAGAGTATTTGTCAGTACTGCCCCAGGTTAATTTTGTAAGGCAAAGTTTGTGTTTTTATTTTTTTTGTATTATTAAGTAGTACAAAGGAGGCACTGCCCTGGGCAAACTGATGGGTTGGCATGCCAAATAACCAGCATTAAGTTCATATCCAAGGCAATGGTCCCAGTCAGAAATGCATCATTGCCATCCTTTGAATGGAGGAACATAGTTAGAAATAATGGAGTCCCCCCCCCCCAAATACAGGTAGAACAGGGTTATTTTTTATGGCATAATAAAGGGTATTTTTCATACCTGCAGTATTGTAGTAGATGTTCATATTTCCATTGTCACAATAGCAACAGTCCACATTTTACGAGTTTTGTTCTTCCTAAGCCCTGGGCATTCTCCCCCTCATTTGCTCCTTACCGAAGCCCATTGGTTTTCATCAGCACATGGATCCCTTAGGCTTATTTCACAGATAAGAAAATCATGAACCAGGGGGATAACATGACTTGCCTGAGCTTCTACAGGTTAGTGAAATATCAAAAGAGCTATTTATTTCCATGCCTATCTAGAATCAGACACATCATCCAACAGAGGAAGAGAATCACTGACCCTGGTTCAAATTGTGATTTAATGGATAGACTGAGACTTGACCATGGCATTCCTGGCTCTCTGTCCCTACTATCATAAAGATGGCCAAACCCACTCTGATTCCCTCGATCTATCATCTGTTGAATCTAATCATAAATCAGGAGTCTTCAACCCATGTTCTTAATACTGGGATAATGACTTCAGTCTCCTTTACAATCCTGGGTATCTTCTTTTATGCCTTTAAAAACTCTCTTAAGGCTTCAGTAGACTGTTGGAAGGATCTGTTAGCAACAAGGAAGCAACACGCACAAGATGAAGAGACCCTGCTTAAAATAAGAAGAAAAATGACTTTGATCCTCCAGTGCATCTCTTGATAGCTTCCTTATTGGCATTTCCTAGCAACTAGGGGGAGCAGAGAATAAAGCATGGATCCTGCAGTCAGGAGGAATTCATTTCAACTCTAGTTTCAGATACTTACTACCTGTGTGACCCTGAGCAAGTCATTAAACCTTTGTTGCAGTTTTCTCATCTATAAAATAGCTACGATAACATTACCTTCTTCCCAGGATTTTTGTGATGATCAAATGTGACCGTACATAGATGTAAAGTATTTAGTGGAATACCTGGCACACAGTAAACATTATATAAATATCAGCTATAATACCATCATTGTTATTATTACTGTTGTTTTTGTTATTCAACATTGGTAACATTGGCCCATCCTCAGTGGAAATGCTGGGTCAAAAATCATGTTATGCTTTTCACCAAGACCCTCTAGTCCATTGATGGGAGTTCCTTGAGGGCAAGGCCCATTTGCACCCCTAGCACCTAGCAGAGTGCTTAGAACATAGCAGTTGCAAAACTGATAGTTGTTCAAATAAATTTAATTAGGTAGATCCATCGATATATCAATGAATTTTCCTTAAAGCACCTACTATGTTCCAGGTACTGGGCTAGGTAGTGGGGATGCAAGTACAAAGAATGATATGAGCTCCATTTATCAAGTTGGGAACTGAGGCTTTGAAAAGGAAAGGTAATCACCCTCATAATGAATCCAACAGAAAGGAAGGGGAGAGTTAATTCCTAATAAAAAATTGTGTCGGGAAACTCTAACTGAATTTTCCATCAAGGTACCTGGCCTGCATACCGATACACTTGGAGCTGGCGCATCTGCTCTGCTGTGTCTAGCAGGAGAATTAAGTCTTCAATGACAGGAAAATAGGCTAATACCCTCGATTTCCCCTGGCTCGTCTTAACCTTATTTGAGAACATATTTGCATCTCCTTTTTATAGTAACACTAGAATAGACATACCTGGAGGAAGGAAGAGAAAGAAGGCAATTTAAGGGTAAAAAAAAATGCAAGTCACATAGTTCCAGCCTGGAAAGAGGCAGAAGGGTTGATGTAAGTGGCAGGATTGAGACAGAGCCTGGCTTAGGAGATAAACTTCATCTTTTTGCTCTGGGTCCAGATTTGTCTTTTTTAAACAAAAATCAAATATGTAGAGCTCTGAGATTTTGTGATCTTATTTGGCTTTTAGGCTGCAGATTTTTTAACCCTCCTCTCTCTTCTATCTGAAAAGAAACACCACGTCTAAGAGAGAAGGAAGTTATGGCATAGACCAAGAAGCAGGTGGCCAGGTTCTACTATTGACTCTTGGAGTAATGGGAATATTTATGGTGCTGTGGCTGATCTGGCCCATTAACATTAAGTAAATGCTAGCTATGTAACCTTGGTTTTTCAGGCTCATCTCTCTTTGTCTCAAGGTCCTCACTTACGAAATGAACAGTGATGATTCCTCTCTTCCAAGGTTTTTGAAAAGTTAAATGTAGATATTTATTCTTTCAACACACATTGTTAAAGCTTTTAGAAACAGAGAACTATCCACATATTGTTAATGGAAAAGGACATTAGTCATATGAGGGATGCTGATGAGAATGTTTATGAAACTAATAATAATAGAAGTCCGAAACTGTGTGGAGAGCACCACAAGGAAGTCCTAGTAAGGGCACTCCCCTCACTAATAACATTAGCATATCACCTATAACATATCTTGAAGAGATGACTGGAGCATGTAAAAATTAAGTGACTTAATCCTGTTTACATAAACATTATGAGTTGAATGAAGTTGAAACTTCAGAATAGATGACTAGATCAGGTACTCTGACCATTGGTGTCCATTTAGCTTAACACATAACTACATCTCCACTACAGTATTGTAACTCGGACCTCAATATTTATGATTACAAACATAGCCTTCTCTCCAACACGATCTCTTAAGATATCTTTTGCCATTTTAAATGTCTGGCCTTGGAGGGTGGAGGCTTCAAGTATAGAATTCAAGAACTCTGGTGGTAGAACGTTAGAGCTAGAAGGGATTTTAGAAGCTCTCAAGTCAGAATTGAGAGTCACTTAGAAAAGTGTCAGAGCCGAAAGGGATCTTAGAAAATAGAATGTGAGACCAGAGAGGTTACTTAGAATATTCCATGTCAAAACTAGAAGGACCTTCCAACAAAGAACTAAGAATGCCAAGGCTAGAAAAGATCTTAGAACACAGAATGTCAAAGTCAGGAGGACCATTAGGTCCATCCCACATGGGATGACAAAGGTTGGAGTGACTAATTTAATAAAAAATTCAATTGATTTGAAATTAATGTGCCCTTATGACACATATCTTAGGAAGCAGCTCATATTTATACAGGAACACTTGATAATGTGATTTGGATTCTCACAAATTTTTAGTTATAATAGTTATAATATTTTCCATTGCATCCTCAGCTATAAAACTTTATGTAGGGCAGGAAGGAGTTTCCCTATCTTTATGGTTCTTTTGAAAACCAACATGGAGATGGAAATCATTGCTCCTTTCTCGGAAACATTCCTAATGAGGCCTACTTATTTATATAGTGTTTTTAGGTGAATTATGCCTGGGCCAGACAATCTAATCTGGGCCCCAATGAGGAGGAGGAGCTCCTCGACCCTTAGAAGAAATATATGTGTCTGTTCTGACAATCAAAGAAGGTGATAAAAAAATTCCCATCACATTCTAATCAGGGTGGCTAAATTACAAAGGAGGTATAAATTGGACCCTAGGACACAACCAGGTGATCAGAGATTTTGAATGCCATACTAAAAGTAGCCTACCAGCTGCTGAGAGCATGGGGCTATGTCAGAGCTCTTTGGATCCCCTCAATTCAGGTTTAATTTTTTTTGGCTGTGTGTTTTTAGAAATAACAGAAATCCCAATGGAATTGGAAATAGGACAGTTCCAATGGAAGGAAGGGCACTACTATCAGGTCTTAAAAATCTGGTTTCAAATTCTGTAATCCAAAATTCCAAGATCTTGACATAGAAGTGATCTCAGAATCCAACTAGTCCAACCTTTTCATTATATAGATGAGAAACTGAGACCTTAAAAGAGAAAATTACTAGTCCAATATGTCAGACTGTATATACTTAGGTCTTATATACTGATACATAGCAGGGGGTCATTCATCAATCACTTCTCTGACTTCCAAGTCTTTCTCCTATAATCATGATCCTTCCAAACCATTTAGATCAATTCCCTTCTAGTAGTGAACAAACAATGATTAATTATGTGTTTCCTATGTGCTGGGGCTATGGTATGGGGCATGGGATGAAGGGGAGTCAGGAAAAAGCAGAAACAAAAGGAAAACCAACGGGTGTCTCATAGAACTGACCTCTTACATGGAAAAACTACACCACGTGCCAATAGGTTAGCAGACCTTTGAGCATTTGGGTTGGGAGAGCAGATTGCTTTCAAGCCTAAAAAGGGACGAGTCCTGTTCTTGTCCAACTATAGTTAGAGGACTGAATTCAGATCAAAGCACAGCATCTGGGGAAGAATATTGACAAACTGGAGGGTATCTAAAGTAAGGTAGTAAGGGTGGTAAAGAATCTTGAATCTCTGTCATAGGAGAATCAGTTGGCCAAACTGGAAGTATTTATCCAAAGGAAGAAGACACTTAAGGAAGGACAGGAGTAATTTTCAAATCTTTGAAATGCTGTCTGTCATTTGGAAGAGGAAAAGAAGAAAGGGACTCTATGTCACATGTCTTTATCCTATTATCTCATTTGATCCTCATGACAACTCTGGGAGGCTATTCTTATATCCATTTTACACTTGAACAAACAGAGGCAGGTAGAGGATAAGTGACCTGCACGACAGAGACATACAGTTAGGAAGTGTCTGAGGCTGGATTTGAATTTACCTACACTGCCTAGCTGCCTGCTAAGAGGGATGAGGCTTGTGGTGTTTGTCCCCAGAGACAGAAACAAAAGCAGTGGATGGCAATTACTAAGGGACAGATTTAGGCTTAATGTAAGAGGGGAAATCTCTTAATCAGCATTTTCTAAAATTAAAAAAAAATGGACTCGACTGCCTTCAGAGGCGGTGGGTGCTATTCCCTGAAGGAGTCCAGGCAGAGACAAGATGACCACCTGGTTCATGTGTTGTAATATGTATTCTTTCTAAGGTGTGATTAGGAATATGTGGCTACTGAATTCCTTTGAAATGCATGATGGTTTATGTAAAAGAAGTAAACTGACCAATAGGGTTAAGCTTTAAAGTGTTTACCAACAGTTCTTTCCTCATTTATAATCCAAGCAACTACATGGAACCTTGATGGAAGCCTCTTTCCAGTTTTCAACGACTCAGGATTTTTGTATTTCATGATAACTAATTGGCTGTGGAACTAGACGGAATTAACACTAACTGGTGTGCTGCTTATTAACTAGCCAACCAGACGAATTGTTTTGGTTTTTTTTATTAGGAAAGATCTTTACTATGTTATTATATTAAAAACAGTTGGTAGAATGTACCAACCCTCTCCAACCTCAGTCCCCAAAAGAAAAAAAGACAACAACAATATAAACTGAGCTTATTTTCCCAAAAGTGCAGACAGAACCAGTGGCCCTCTGGAAAGTGGGCACATGATTAGGGTACAATCGGAATGGTGGAAATATTAATGTTGTAGTTACTACTGCCATCCATCACAATACTGAACATTGATGAGTCCTCTGATGAATTTCTCAAACTTCTAAAGTTGGTCTGACATTATCATCTCAGAATACTCATTTGTCATTTATCTAAGATTGGCCAGGAACAAACTCTGACTGGGCATCTATTGATTTACAGCAGTTGATGTTGGGTGAGAGAGACAGAGCTGCCAGCCTTCTCCCCACCTAACTCTTAGAAAAAGTAGAAAGTGGGGCAGCTGGGTAGCTCAGTGGATTGGGAACCAGGCCTAGAGACAGGAGGTCCTAGGTTCAAATCCGGCCTCAGACACTTCCCAGCTGTGAGACCCTGGCAAGTCACTTAGCCCCCATTGCCCACCCTTACCACTCTTCTACCTAGAAGCCAATACACAGAAGTTAAGGCTTTAAAAAAAAGAAGAAAAAGTAGAAAGTATCCCTTTCCCCTAATAGCTATGAGGGAATAATAAAATAATAAAAATAAATGAGTTGGTGAAAGAACCATCCATCTTATAACCCATTGAGTTCCAGCTCAGTAAAGCTTGAGTCATGATATAAAGTGCTTAGCTTATGCCTGGCACCTAGTAGGTATATTAGAAATGTGAGCTATTATAGCTCTCATTAGTTCCTCCACATTCCATAGCATAGTTCATCACGATATAATATAAAACCTGGAGTCACTTGAGTATATGTGAGACAGGAGAGGCTCCAGAGGTTGGTGTGGATTTGAATCCTGGCTACATAATTACTGCCTATGTGAGCTTGGCTAATTCATTTCATATTTCTAGATCTTTGTTTTCTTATATAGAAAATGAGAGTACCAAACTAGGTGACTTTTTAAATCACTTTTGCCTCTAAAGATATGGTCCTATAATCAAATTAATTCAAAATACCTTTCATAAGTGCCTTATGCACATAGCACATTGTCTCCAGAATGTAGATACCAAATTTTGCTCATAGGATGATAAATGTAGAAATAGGAGGGACATTTATGGTCATCAAATCAATTGTTTTTTAAAATGAGGAAACTGAGCCTTAAAGGGGTTTGATAATTCAGCCAGTGTCATTGAACTAAAAATGTCACAGATTCAATTTTATGTTTTTTGTCTTTCAATATTTTGTAAGGAATAGCAGCAAGGTGTCATAATAAATTGATTTAACAACAGGATTTCCCAATGCCATATGAAATACTAGCAAATGAATTGATGCAGAAACAAAAGAAGCCATGAATCCTCTGCCTACCATCTATGTCATCTTGGAATTCCATGTTAGACTATGATGACAAGTGCTGCATAACTGTGTCACTGAGTCCTGGGTGAACAATTTTATCTATGAAAACAAATGAGTCTATCATCATCTTTCTTTCTTCTAAATAATCCACAAATATAATAATTTGAAGAATTTTAAACCGAGGATCACAAAGGAAATTGAATATTCCACTCTAAGGAAGTTGAATCTCCTTGAGCATTTTGGATTAGATGAAATATGAATTGGAACTTCCTTTGGAATTATTGTTAGTTCACCTTCATAGAGATCCTATTTTAGAGACCATCTATGCCAGAGGTTCTGAATATTCTTGGATGTTATGAATCCGTTTGACCCTCTAATAAAATCTATAGGCTCCTACTCGTGAAACATGTTTTAAATGATAAAAAATGAAAATTATTGGAATTAGTCAATCAACAAACATTTATTAAGCATCTACTCTATACCAAGAAAAATATTTTTTAAAGGTCACTCACTCCAGGTTAAGATCTACTTATCTTGCTTACCTCTTCATTTGGGGCTTCTAGAAGATCATATAGGTCATTGAGACACAAAGTTTTAGAGTAGGAAAAAGCCCTCAGCAGTAAGCTAATCCAACTCAAACAATAAAAGAAATGCCATTATAATATTATTTGGCAAGTTGTCTAGCCCCTACTTCTTACACCTCTAAGGACTGGGAACTCACCACCTTTCTAGCCAGCCTTAATTCTAATTCCGACCTGCCCAAATTATTGAGATTATTTTCCTGGACAACAGGATTAAAATTAGATTCTTACAACCACCATTTATTGTTAATTGTTCTGTCCTATGGAGCCAAACAAAAAAAAATATTTGCCACGTGATAGCCTTCGAATATATGGACATAGACATCATGCTTTTCCATGAGTCTTATTTGTTCAGATTAAATATCCTCAGGTCCTTCTACTCAGTCTCATGTGGCATTTACTCTTAATTTTTTCCCTATCATTGTTGCCATCCTCTGGACACCATCTGCCCTGTGTGAGATCCATATTGCAGAGAGGGCAGTAGGCAGTTGGAGCCCTCTCTGCAATATGGATCTCACACCTCTCAGTGTCCTTTAACTATGGTATCTAGAGCTGACCTCCAGCTATTCTCTGACTAGGGCAGAGTAAAGGCATATGAAACAAATCCAGGAGTCAAATTGAAATTATTTGATTCAAAAATCCATCTTCCTTTCTTCTCTGTCCTTCCTTTCTTCCCTATATTTGAATAATTTCTATCATAATGTATCTCAATTCAATATGTTTTATTCTTTTCATATAACATTTGGCAGATATTTTAATATAACTAGCAACGTTTGAGGGAACTATCTGAGAAAAAGGTATGTCTAAACCTGGGGAATCCAAATTAGCTGAGCTCACTTTTAATGACCCCGTACCATCCAAATGTGGAACATTAGACTCCATTAGAGAGGATCATTGATAAGCGGCTGAGGATTTGATGGGTAATCAGGAATTCCAAAGAACTGCCAGGGAAACTCTCTGAGCATTAATTTATTTACAACATGAATAATTTAATATCCATCTCAGATTTAATTACAAGCCATGGTCAATTAGCTAATTTAGTAACAATGTGTAAATAATGGGTAATTTTGATGCACTTGAAACTGTAAATGTCCCTGTAATCCCAAAAGGAATTTTAAATAACAGGGTCACTAGGATGAGTGGGGCTGGAGCCAAAAGAGAGCCCTGAGGCTGGAAAACAAGGACAAAAAGGGAGAAAATCCTGGAACCAAATGTAAAGAGGCATTGGCAAAATCCTGTTATAGAGATGACAGCTGCCTGAATGGAAACCATGTGTCAATATAGTAAGAGTTGTTAAATGCTGGTCTTCCAAAGAAATTATGAGTCTTCTTGAAATATAACACCTAAATAATGAGGACATGAGAGACATAGCAGGAATTTGGAGTTGATGATGAAGGGCCCCCTATTTGGTTCTATACATTTGTATAGACTGTCCCCGATAACCTAGAATGCACATCATTATCACATCCTCGCCCCTTAGAATCCCTCTATTCCTTCAAAGATCCACAAAAGGGTCCTACCCTGCAGGAGGCCCTTCTTTATCCCTCAAATGAACATATGTCAATAAATTAATCAATAGATGTTTATTAGGGACCTATAATGTTTCAGGTACTGTGCTAAGTGTTGGTGGGACAGAAAGAAGCAAAATGCAGTCCCTTCCCTCAAGAAGCTTACACTCTGATGGAGGAGATGATATATAAATAATATATGCAAGGCAAGCTATCTACAGGATAAATAGGAAATAATCAATAGAGTATATGCCACTCCTGTAATAGAATGCAAGCTCTTTAAAGGCAGATATTGATAATT
The DNA here is from genome assembly GCF_016433145.1 of Gracilinanus agilis. Lineage (NCBI taxonomy): Eukaryota > Metazoa > Chordata > Mammalia > Didelphimorphia > Didelphidae > Gracilinanus > Gracilinanus agilis. Next base: position 6,580,087 of record NC_058131.1, on the reverse strand, counting down.
GTTTGGCTTTGTTTTCTCAGCATCAATAGAGGCAACAATGAATTGAGTAGGTAGATGATCACCCTCAGAGTAAGAAGAGGAGGGTTCAAATCCTGTATTAGAAATTTTCTAACTACTTGGAACTGGTCAAGTCATTATTAACCTTTAACACCTTCATTTTCCTCATCAATAAAATGCAAATAATAATAGCACTAACTTCGAGTGTAGATGTGAGAATCAAGTAAGATAATATTGGCAAAGGGAAAACAAGAAGGATTTATTAAGGACTTATTATTTGTCAGGCACTGTGGGATCTCTGTAAAGATAATATTTCTATTACTTCTTATGTTCTGCAGTAAAGTGCTATAGTGAACATCATTTTACTGTCAAGGTATCTGGGACAGACAGAGTTTAAGTAAAGTGACTTCTACCTGGGCAGTCAACTACTAGGTTAACTCTGATGTTAGGTTTGAACTTGGGGCTTCCTGATTCCACCCTCAATACTTTATACACTGAACCACCTGATTGCCTCAGAATTTAAAAAGAAGGGTTAGAGGAAAATTGGGTTTCTGAGGAGGAAATAAGATAAAAATAAACACAAAGAAGGGGGGAAAGGTAAAGAAAAGGAGAATAGGAGAAATACATAACTGATAATTATAACTTTGAAGGTGAATGGGATGAATATGCCCATAAAATAGAAAAGAATAACAGAATAAATTAAAATCCCAACCCTATAATAAATCATTAAAAAAAACACTTAAAATAAGAAATACATCTAGAATAAAAATAGAGGGAAGGGGTAGAATATCATTTGCTTCAGCTGAAGAAAAAAAGGATAAGTAGTCATGAAAATCTCAAAGTGAAATCTGGAATAGATCTAATTAAAAGAGAAAAACAGGTACAATATAGAATAAAGCATTATTAATATTAAACATATTCATCAATACTTATAGTATCTATATTTTTAAAGGAAAAGCTAAAGGTAGAAATAAAATTATAGTAGTAGGGAATTTAAACATTATCCTCTCAGAAATGGATAAATCTAACCAAAATATAAAGAATTTAAGGAAATAAATAAAATCTTAGATAACCCAGATATGATAAATATCTAGAGATATAGTATAATGAAAATGATACAAAGAAAGAAAGAAATATATCTTCTATTCAGTGGCTCATGGTAACTTTTTAAAAAATTGACCACATCTTAAAAAACAAAAATTTTATACTTAAATTTGGAATAGAAAAAATATCAAATGCATCCTTTTCAGATCATAATGTAAAAAAAAATTATTTAATAAAGTAACATGGAAACTCTGAATAAATTTAAGTGGGAACTAAACAACAACCTCAAAGAATGAGGGAACTGAAAAACAAGTCATAGAAACAATAATTTTATTAAAGAAAATGATAATAATAATAATGAGACAATATATCAACACTCATTAGATATAGCAAAAGAAGTAATTAGATGAAAATCTATATTTCTAAATGTTGATATAAATAAAATAGAAAAAGAAGAGATCAGTGAATGGGGCATATATTTTTAAAAAAATAGGAAAAAGTACAAATTAAAAATCTTTGAGTAAATGATAAATTGGAAATCATAAAAATTAAAGGCAATATTAACAAAATTGAATATAAAAATATTTAATAAATAAAACTAAGTTGTTTTCTTGAAAAAGATAGAGAAATCATTTGTTCATATGATTTTTAAAAGAGAAGAAAACCAAAGCAATACCACCAAAATAGAATATTGAATTAATCACTAATAAAAATGAAATCAAAGTAATTATTAGGAGTTATTTTTCCCAACTATATGCCAACAAATTTAATGATATTATTGAAACAAATGAATATTTACAAAATATAAAATGCCTACACTAACAGAGAGGAAATAGAATATTTAAATAAGTCTATTTTATAAAAAGCAATCAAGCTATTTATACAAGAACTTTTTTTAAAGAAAAAATCAACAGTGGCAGATGGATTTACAAGTTAATTTTATGAAACATTAAAGATAATTCATTTCTAATGTTAAATTAATTATTTAGAAAAATTGGCAAAGGAGTCCTGCCAAACTTCATTAATGAAATAAATAGGGTGCTGATATATAAACTAGAAAAAACAAAATTAGAAAAAAATAGGCTAATCTCATTAATGAACATAGATGCAAAAGTTTAATAACATCCAAGACACTAAGCAATATACCACAAAGATTATATATTATGACCAAGTAGGATTTATACAGCAGTTATTCAGGAGTAGTTTAATATAAAGAAAACAATTACAGCAATTTTTACATCAATTAAAAAGTTGTCTAAATTATGATTGTCAATAGACACACACAAAAATTTGACAAAATGCACCACTCACTCCTATTAAAAATATTTGAAAGTACTGATATAATGGCATTATTCCATACATTAATAAGTGTGTATTCAAAACAATCAGCAAACCTTATCTGTAATGTAGATGTTAGGAGTCTTCCTTATAAGAATGTGAATAAAACAAGGATGCCCATATCACCAATATTATTTAAGACTGTACTAGAAATGTTAACAATAGCAATAAGATAAGAAAAATAAATTTAAGGTATTGGAATGAACAGAGAAGTAAAATATCTTGCTGATAATATGATAAGTAGGAAGACATAAAATAGATGCATATAAATCATCAGTATCTCTATATATCAATATCTTACAAAAAGAGATAGTAAGAGATAACTTTTAAATTAATGGTAGATTTAATAAAATACTGTTATAGAGAAATAAGTAAATCTTTGAATCTTTTGGGTTGAATGGAGGGATAAAGGTGAAGTAGGTATTAGGAGGAGGAATGAAAGGGAATGGCTGAATGTAGGGAAGGAAGAAATGAGGTGATATATTGGATCAGTAAATGAATAAGTGGGGTATTCAGGAGAGGCAGCTTAAAACAGGCTAGAAGCTGAGGTTAGAGACAGAGGGGGAGTAGGATGAACCCTTCAAGGCATGAAAGGCATCCCTATGGACACAAAGAAGTTGGGCCAGTCAGAAGTGTTTAAATCTGCCTTGAGAGCTTTCTCTTGTCAGTTTCTAAAGTCCCTTGAGGTAGGAGTTGAAAGGTTCTTCCCCACCAGTGAAACTGATGGCAGCAGGAGGAAGTCTCAGGTAAGGACTTCCTGCCAAGATGAATACCCACAGTTCCCTCAAAAAATAAAAGAAATAATTCCTGCCCTTTTCAACCCCTGCTTAACTTTTCGACACAATGCTTCACCCAAGGGTTTGAGTAGGTAACAAAGGGGATTTTATTGATATTAGGGTTGATCATAAAGAAGAGAGGGGTTTAAGGCTTTGTGTTAGCCCCTAGGGAAAAACTGAAGCTAGGGGAATGGGTCAGGAGAGGGTTAGACTGAGAGAGAGCCTGCTCTCCCAGTCAGAAGATTTGGCTGCCTTAAAATAAAGTATATACTAGATCAATAAAATAAGGGATAGGTTGATTCAAAAATGTTTTACTTGCCTACAGAAAACTAAAGCCCACAAAGTCTAATCACCAAAACCCAAACCACCCTTCCTCCCAAAGCCCAAAGGGAAATCAGGTAAGATAATAGGGGTAAATTATGGAGAAGGTCAGGGAAAGGTCCAGAGAAATCAGCTAGGTTCAAATTGCCAGAGACAAAAAGCACGGGCCAAAGCAAAGCCAAGAGCCAAAAGCAGAGCCTCAGTTGGACCTTCCATTCTCTTCAAGCCTCAGAATACAACTGACTTTCTCTGAAGATTCCAAGGCTTAACTGCCAGGGCTGTTTACAGTTGACTCTTGCCAGAGCAAAAAGCCTCTGTTGCATCCTTGCATTACAATACTTATGAGTATATCATTAAAAACAAATATAGAATCCATGTTAAAATAATTATAACATATTTTTATGCAAATAAACTCAGATTTAAATAATTGGAGAAATATTAATGGTTTGTGAATGGGAAGGGCCAATATAATTTAAATAACAAGCCTGCCTTGACTAATCCACTTATTCAATGCCACTCCAATTAAATTACAAAAAAAAATTACTGAATTAGAATGAATAGTAAAAATAAAATCATTTGGAAAAACAAATTTTCAAGAATATCAAAGGAAGTAAGGGGAGGAGGAAGAAATACAAAGGTTAAGGAAAGAGATCTAGCCATATTTTAAACTATATTGTAAAGCAATGATTATCAAAACTATCTGGTACTTGGTAAGAAATAAAAGAAAAAGTAGATCAATGGAATAAAATAGATGTACAGGAAATAATTATAAAAAGATTATATTAATACCATGTTTGACAAAGGTAAAGATACAAATTATTGGAATAAAAATTCACTACTTAATAAGATTATTAGGAAAACTGGAAAACAGTTTGAGATCTAGATCAGACAGATATAGACCAGTATCTTACAACATTTATCAAGATAAGATCAAAATGGATAAACAACCTAGGTATAAAGGAGAATAATATAAACAGAATAGAACAGGGAACCTATTAGCTCTCATATTTATGGATAAGAGAAGAATATAGGAATAAACAAAAGATAGAAAGTATTGTGAGATATAAAAATGAATTATTTTGAATACATTAAATTGAAAAAAGTTTTTGTACAAATAATACTTATGTAGCCAAGATTAGAAGGAAAGTTATAAGTTAGAGAAGAAATTTTATAAAGAGTTCCTCAGATAGAGATGTCATATTTAAAATATATAGAAAATTCTGTTAAATATATAAGAATGTTCAAAAGACACAACCAGACAGTTTTTGGATGAAAAAATTAAAGTTATGTATAAGTATATGAAAAAATGTCCTATATCATTATTAATGAGAAAAACGCAATCCACCTTTTGTGTCTGCCTCTCATCCAACTCTCAGCTTTCACAAGAGCATAGATGAGGCAGGAATTCATAATGCTCAGATCATCTCCAGATCCAAAATGCCACGTGGCGTTGCAAAGAATTACCCCTCACTTTTTTTTCCCATTCATTACAGCTCTGCCTGATTTCCTGCACCTCCTAGGATAAACTCATCACTTCTAGTGTCACCCCCATGCTGCTATCTCAAGCCTTGGCTGACACTGTCTCTCTCAGGCTCCTCTACTTTTTGATTAGGAGATGGAGAGCTGGAGATCAGAGTACCAACGTCTCCCAAAGTCTTTATCAAGGGAAGAAATAGAATTTTCAGCTCACTTCACTTTGCTTCCCCAGTTCTACCTGGTTCCATTTCCAGGGAACAAGAAGCCTCCCTGTTGACTGTCACCTGTGTCCCATATCCCTTTTTTTCAGCTTCTTTTTTTTTCCACATTAGCCTGTAAACCACTTGAGGGAAGGGACTGACTTTCTTTTTACTACATCCCTGACACAAAATATGCACCTCATAAATGCTTATGGAATTGAACTTTTGGAATGTAGAGGACTGAATGGATTTAACATTCTGCCTCACTCTGGATAGGAAACTTGCCTATAAGGACATGAGAACACAACATACACACACACCTTTAATCGCCCAAGATAGATGGTATTTAGATGGTATTGCTGGCACTATTCTATAGCAAGCTGCTCAATGCCTCTAAAAATCATGTTCAAAGGGGGGGAGAGGAAGCTTTACACAAGGATCAGCAGATGGGTAAAATTGACAGTGGGTAATTACTGTAACAGATAATTATTCCTTTAATGGAGAACTAGAACTGTCAATTTGGCAGTTTCGTTAATCCCCCAAGGAGCCGAGGTCTTTCTTAGGGAAAAGACCTCTGCTAAATTGTAGATATGAGCTTAGCTGCCAGTTTTCTGTCTCTGTCTCTAGTCTCTCTCTCTCTCTCCCTCTCTCTCTCTCTCTCTCTCTCTCTCTCTCTCTCTCTCTCTCTCTCTTCTGTATGATATGGATGATTATCTTTCCCCTCAATGGCCTGAAGCTCCCATGAGTGTTCTTGGCCAGATCAGAAGCTCCGGGAGCTTGGGAGGAGGGACTCAGTCTAATTTCATCCTGGTGTCCCCAGAGTCTAGAGAAGATTATATTAGGTAGTTAATGCTTGTTGGTGGCACTCTTGATTGTCCTAAACCTTTTGGAATCCCCAGACCTACATCTAGGGCATTATCTGTGGAAGGAAGTAAATCAAAGCCAGATGGATGGAACAGGCTCCAAACCAGAAACAAGTGGCCGATTTTGCCAACAACATCAAGGTTTTGATGTTGGAAAGATGGCAATAGAATCCATGTCATTTGGTATTTGCTCCTACATGCCCTGATAGCTGATTAGTTGATCTCATTCTAAAGAGTCAAACTGGTCAACCTCATTCAATTAAATTCAACAAACACTTATAAAAAACCTACTGTGTTACAGTCAGTGAGCATATGAACACAGAAACATAAAAGGTTCCTGCTCTTAAAGTTTATTTTATTTATTTTATTTTATTTTCCCCAAATATTCAAAGGGGTAATTTAATGGAAAGAGCTTCAGAACAGCAGCCTTTGAGTTGAAAAATAAGAATGTGCAACCTACAACTTAGGGTTTATTGCACAGTACTTTCCTTCATACACTCTTTATTAGAGCCAATCGATCCTACTTGAAATTTTCTGTATGCCACACATCCAATCTCCCACCTCCAAGCTTTTGCACAGGCAGTGTCCCTGACTCCAGTGCCATCCCTCTTAGAATCCCTAGTATTATTCCAAGCTCCTCCTATGCAGAATATGGGGATGGAATTGTCACCTGTTAAAGAATATGTCTACATAGTAGCAATTCTAAGGCAGAAGGTAAGGGTTTAAAAAAAGAATATATCTGTGAACTTGACATTGACTTCAGAGGATATCATCAACATCCTTTTGAGTACAGTGTTCTTAAAGGTAAAGCACGACAAATCTATGGTTCTTAGTATAAAAGGAAAAGAAAGAAATAAAAGACAAAGGAAAAGTGGGAAAGAGAAAGAGGAAAGGGGAGGGAAGTCTTTATTCTTCTCATCTAATATTTTAAAAGTGGAAATAGGTCTATTAAACATTAATTTGTGCCAGCATTTTATGTGAGAAAAACATATTTTTCCCCCACAACTTTCACATTTGTCTACCTCAACCTAATTTTCCCAGATCTTTCTGATTAAGCTGCCTTTTCATCTCCTTTAGCAAAACTCTGCTAAGGGGGTCCATTTCAAAAAAAGTGAAAACCCTTTAGGTTAAAAGAATCATGCAAAAAGTGTCCCACAAAGCTTAAAAAATAATTTAAATTATGCTCTTTAAAAATAGTCTCTATCGATGATCAAGAGAGTGAGAAATGAGAATCCCTTTATAAACAGAAATGCAATATGAAATCAAAGATGAGGTCAAGAAAACCTGGTGGTCCCCTTTTCTAAGCCCTTTGCTATAGAATCACTGTAGAAAAGAATTGAGGTTGGGCATTTCATCATCATTGAATTTACTTATTCATTGCTAATTTCTAGCTATATAATGATGTTCCATTTGGAAGTAATGAATTAGAATTTTCATAATGCAATTAATTCCTATAAAATGCTTTCATTTTAAGAAAGTTGGAATTCTTCCATAACAAATCCAGAAGAAATATGGCTTTACTTGTATAGAAAAGAAAAGAAAATGCTTGGGGAGAGTGATAAAGTGCTTGCCAATCTCATATGTACAGAAAAGGTTTCAATCATTACTGAATGCAATAAAAGTAATTTTTAAATTGAGAGGTAGATAGGAGTAAAAGGTAGACAAGGAGTTTCTGAAAAAAGAGCTATAGCAAAGGTTCTACCAAGCCAGTGGGACTAATAGATCACTATTCAACTAAAGAGTTTTGAGATCCCAGCAATATCCAACATCCTTGGTTTTAAACCTCCATCCACTGCCTAATATGCCATGTCCTTTCTTCTGAGGATCACCCAGGTCTGCAGTTCAATGTTCTTGGTCATTTCCATCTTTGGCATCCTAAAGACCATGTTATTTCAACTCTGGCATTATATATGTGTATTTTTGAGGTTCTGTGATATTTTGAAGTTCTTTGGTATTTTCTGACATTCTCTGTTCTTATGTCCCTTTCAGTTTTGCTATTCAAGATTCTATATTATAACATCCCTCCCATAACACAAAATCTATGAATCTAAGTTATAAGAAGCTTCTCTCACACTCCACTAAAATATTCCCTGGGGAATGGATGTACCTCGATTGATTGATTTCAGGGTGGGCTCTTATACCCACTGGGACTGGCAGAATGAGAGTGGTAAAGGAAACCAGAATTTATTAAGTACCTACTGTGTGTCAGGCATTATGCCATGTTATCTAGAAACATCTCAATCATCACAACAACCCTTTGATGTAGGAGCTATCTTTATCCCCATTTTACAGTTGATGAATTTAAGATATGAGAGGTAAAATGACTTACCTAGGATATGAGACTTGATTCAAATTCAGATCTTCTTTATTCCAGGTACAGAACTCTATTCACTGTTACCTAGAAAAAGCAATATATGGACTCATCCACCTCCACCTCAACCCATATTTCGGACTTATTTGGAGAAGCTGGAAAGATGGAGTGAGGATAATAGGTACTTTCCACATTAATAATTCATGAATCAATCAAAACCATTTATTAAGTTTCCACTGCCTGCCAATAAGATTCAATCTAAGTGCAGATAGTGGTTAAAAAGCTAGCCACTGGTTAGAAAAGGCCTGAGTTCAAACACATCCTCTGACATAGACTGACTGTGTGACATTAACCTCTTAGTGCTCTCAGTAATTTCAGAAGCAGATTTAGAACTGTATGGTTAAGAGGAATTTTCCTCATCAAGATAGAAGAAAATCTTGGAATTTCTATAATTAATGAAATCTGAAGTCTGTTCATTTTTTTTACCTATCAGTCATTGTACTAGATTCTAAGGATACACAGATTAAAATAAATTGAATAGGGGGCAGCTGAGAAGCTCAGTGGATTGAGAGCCAGCCCTAGAGAAGGGAGGTCCTAGGTTCAAATCTGACCTCAGACACTTCCCAGCTGTGTGCCCCTGGGCAAGTCACCTGACCCCCACAGCCTAGCCCTTACCACTCTTCTGCCTTGGAGCCAATACCCAGTATTGACTCTAAGACGGAGGGTAAAGGTTTTAATAAAAAATTAACAAAAAGTAAATTGAATAGATCACTTCTAGAGGATATTATATCTAAGATGATAGATAGATATAGATATAGATATAGTCATAGATATAGATGTAGATGTAGATGTAGATGTAGATGTAGATGTAGATGTAGATGTAGTATTCATCAGTTGTTTCAGTCACATCCAACTCTTTGTAATACCATCTGGATTTTCCTTGGCAAAGATTCTGTGATGATTTGACAATTCTTTCCCCAGTTCATTTTGCAGATGAGGAAACTGAAGCAAACAAGGTACTCAGGATCCCCCAAGTAGTAATTTTCTGAAGCCATATTTGAACTCAGAAAGATGAGTCTTGCTGACTCCAAGAACTCTATCCACTATGCCACTTTAAGTATAGAGAAAATAAATTGATTGGTTAGGGATTTGGGAGAATAGTCCTTGCACCCAATGCTTTAAGAAGATATTTTCTCTTTCTTTGACTGTTTAGGTATCCTCCTCTCAATTCACTATTTTTTCAAGTCCTGGCTAAAATATAACACCTAGAACTGTCCCGTAACACCTCAGATTATAGTCAGACCTAGCAAGAATACAGAACTATGACTCATTCCTAGACACAATCCCTATTTTAGTGGAACTTAAACTTCTGTGTTTCTTCTTTTCTTTAGGAGCATGGCTTCAAATTCTAGCTTTGCCTATTCCTACCTAGGAGATTTTGGACACACTCCTTCTATCCAATCCTCAGTAGTTTCACTTGTAAAATGAAAGGATCCAGACTAGATGACTTCTAAGATTCTTTCCAGCTTGATACCTGGGAACATATGGTCCACATAATCATGGAAAGTCCAAGAGGCATAGGATAGAGGTAGCTAAGACATTAAGACATAGAACATGGACTATCAACATGTGGGAAACTCCTGGAACAAAGACCCTAGATTTGGTGTATAAGAAAGACCTTAGAAAGCATTTTATCCTGCCTCCCAATTTTAGGAAAGACTCCTGGGCTATGAAAGACTCACACAGGAGATTGTAAGTAGAAAGAGTGCTACCTCTGGAGTCAAAAAGAGCTAGGTTACAACCCCACCTTTGATTTCTTTTTGTCCCCTTGAACAAGTTGTTCAATACCTTTAGGTCTCAAAGTCTCAGGTACTTTCTCTGTAAAATGGAGACAATATTCTCTGTACCTATCTGAGAGTGGACTTATAAAAGTTAGATAGATAGATAGATAGATAGATAGATAGATAGATAGATAGACAGACAGACATGGTAGACTGAGGGAAAAAAGGGAGGTACATAAATAGATGATAGGTAGATAAACATATATTTGTGTGTGTATGAAAAGTACTTTGCAATGTTACTATGATAAGAGTGCCAATTATTGTTTGCATTATAAAAGGGAATCATGTATCAAAGGGGCAACTAACTCACCTAAGATGTTCCAATGAGTTAGCAGCTAAAAGCATTTTTAGGTAGCACCTTTCCAGTTTTCAGGTCTATCCTGAGTTATCCAGTGAGGAACTCATGGAAATATTGGTAGCATTTTCAAACCTAAAGGCAAGGCTTCACTAGTTAAAAGTTGACTTTTTCTTCAGCTAAATAGATCCTATCTGGAAGGGAGAAAGTGTCTTAAAGCAGATAAGTGATTGGCTCTGTATGTCTGAGGTGATGGGCAATTCCCTTAATTCTAATAAAAGATTCAGTCTTGAGAGAGATGAAACCTCCTTTGAGGATGAAAGAAGACATTTCAGAAGCCTTTCTTAAAAATCTTAACAGCCCACTAATTGTCTCTCGAAGTGACCTAGAATGAGTGTTCAGGTAGTAATCATACAATTGGATCTGTACCTGGCTCTGCAGCTACTTGCCCAATGGCTTTTAGTAAGTCATTTAAGCTCTCTCTGCCTCTGTTTTCACATATATGCAAGCCAAGTTTCTAAGTGCTGTTATGAGGAAAAGATGAGTTTAGGTTTGCAGAACACAATGGCATGAGACTAGCAGGAGAGAGAATTCTGGAATCTTGAAAAGGGGGGATTGAGCTGAAAAAAACAACCTCAGAGACTCTTGGGCTGTCTGTATCTGGATTTGATCCTACAGGGTGTGGATGCCAAGTCCTGGGAGTTTTATCCAATCCTGTATTACTGCTGTGTTGCTGGCGTGGTGCTGTGTGTCCTGAAGAAAATCTGAGGAAGCTGTCTCTGTCCCGTGTCATCTGCAGCTATCTGTAAGATAAGGTCTAAGCCCATCTGGGTGTAAGATCTGTCCCTGGATCCTTGCCTGATCTGGCAGTTTGCCAGGATCTCCCTTAACACCCAGAGAGTTAGGGCAGACCAGATATTCAGGGACTGGGATTACTGTTTAGTATACCAGGGAGATAGAGTAGGACCTTTGCTCTAAGAAGATCCTTCATGCAAAGGCATTTAGATCTCTGGCTACTTTAGTTAGTAATCATAGTGTTGGGATTTCCATTTACCCTCTCAACCTTTCCTCACTTTAATAAAATATACTCCCAGTTACTGTGTTTTGTTATCTGTGTATTAGTCCCGGACCAGACTTTGCCTGGACTGGGTTCTGTTGGCCTTCCCAAATCACAGTTGACCTGATATTGGCTCAATCCTATCCATCTGGTCCCATCCCCTAAACCACCCTCTTACAGTGGTTTCTTGGAAAGAAATGAACACTAATGAAGAGAGTTATTTGGAGTCATTGTTATGGAATCCATTGTTTATGTTTGTACTTGCCCACACCCTTCTCATAATAATTCATATTACCCATGATTTCCCTAAATTTTCCTCTCCCCTTCTTTCCTCATCTTCCCAGTCTCCTCCCCTTTCTCTTTGCTTTCTCTAATTTCTTTTCTCATCACTGTGTCTTCATCCCCCTCCTCCTCCTTTTCTTCCTCTTTTTCCTCTCCTTTTCCCTACTCTTTCTTTTCTCAAACCCATGCATACTTTCTGTACTATTGCCCAGTAGGCAAACTCTCAGACATGGTTGAAAAAAGATTCTTGAGGGAGAAATATCTCAGCCCTTTAAAGTTTGAAGATGGGTGGTGAGGAGGCGTCACAATCTCACTGCCAGTTGACAGTGGAAAGCAGTTGACTGGCTGAGAAGCTGTAAAGCAATACCTCACTTTCATCATTTATTGGATTATTAAGAAAAAGAAGACATAGACAAATTTTCCACAAAAGTAAGTCTGCTCTGGAGCACTTCACAGATAACTTGGAGATGAGTGGCTAGAAAGCCCTTCCAAAAAAGAGGATGCTAAAAGCATATTTTTTTTATCTAGAAGGTTCTAGAAAGGATCTTCATGGACAGGTACAAGCCTCATAACCAGGTTAAGTTTCACAGTGCTTTGAGCTTCTGAAATTCCAGGTTGACAAGATGCAAGCTGTGGTAGACCCCATCCAGACAAAAAGTTCACTGAGTAGCTAGTATTTAGCTTGAGCAACAGTTGAGTGGAGCCTTTTAAGATCTAAGGTCTTAACCCTGTCCTGCTAAGCAACTACAGTTGAAGCTGAAGAGAAGATGTTATCCTGTAATATTAAAGGAGTTCCCAACTCAGAAATTCCCCTATACCAGTGAATCTATAGATGTAATCTCTACCTCTCTGATACCCCCAGTGCTTACTACAGTATTTGGCATAAAATAGATTCTAAATGATCATGTAATTGAATTGTAATATTGCCTAAAACACAAAAAGTTGGAATTTAATAGACATGAGCAAATGCCTATGTAGGTGAAATCATGAATATTTAATTATATAATCACAAGATATATACTTATAGGAGATCTTGCTTCAGGAGTCCTGCTTAGATTTAGAGATATGGTATTATTGCACCAATAGGCTAAATGGGTAGTTAAAGAGGCAGTGAGAGTGTAGAGAGTCTAGAGTCCTATTGAGTTGGAGAAGGCCACCAAAGCCCTGGTAGTTCATTGTCCCAAGAATGCATCATCATTATCCCTCCCCCAAATCTAAAATTCAACAAAGTTTCATTCTTCAATAGAGAAAGGTGACTGTGAATGCAGAATCATGTGGGACAATGAGGAGAGTAATTTTATTCTCCTGCACCAAGGGAAATTCACTTAGCAAGTTGTGCTGCTGTGTGTAACTTTCATCAAGATATTTGTATTGTGTGAAAGCACAGGAAGTGAAGAGGGAATAAATAAAACATATCCCAGAGACTCCTGCATTTCAAATAAATGTTCTACATAAGAGACAAAATAATTCTGAAAAAAAATCAAATTATTCATGCTTCTCTCCCCCTGCCTCCCTCTGGAAGTGGAATAAAACACACCTGCCAAACATCTTGCCATTTGTTCCTGTAATTTGGAATGTCTTTGCTTACAGTTTTGTGAAATTCACTCAAAATAAAGGAGAAGGCCCCCAAACACATGAAGTCAAAGCCTTGCATGACCCTATGGGAAGCAGGATTCTTTTGAGATGAGCAAAAATGGAAGTGTCATGATCTGCACCATTGGGTGGGGGGAGGAAATATCCACTTTGATGAGATCCTTGGTCTATGGGAGGACAAGAGGTTCAAGTTCATGAATAATTCATGGACAAGGAAGGAAAGCTAGACCCAGGATATCCCAGCTTGGATTGATGTCATGAATAGTATTCAAATTAGAACTTTATAAACAAATACCAACAATGATTTAATTTACTTCTGCCATTATCATCATTGTCATCACCATCATCATCATCATCACCATCATCATCATCATCATCATCATCATCATCATCATCATCAATATCATTACAAGAGCAGAGACTAGAAAGACCATCATTAAAGAAAGGAAGTCTGGAGCTTAATTTCTGCCTCCATTGCATGCTGGTGATGTATCCATGCTTAAGTCATTCCCCCCCCACCCCCGGCTCAGTTCCAACCCTACCTACAGGCAATTCTCTTCAAGTATAAGTTAGGCCGAGTTGCTATTCTGTATTATAAGAGAGTTTTTAACACCAAGATTTCTTCCAGTGAATAAAAAAATAATAATTTAGACCATGAAAAGTCTATAATAACAATTTCCTTTTATGGAGTGTTTTTTCTGCTTATAAAGCACCTTCTTTATAAAAAACTAAAATAATATTTCAATATATGTATGTATTTGCATAGACATGTATATATATATGGAGGGGGGAACTGGATAGATGTATAACATAGTAATCTGAATTTATGAATGAGGAAGCTGAGATTCAGAAATCTGAAGTCACTGTCAGAGTTGAGGCTAATACAGGTTTTTAGAATCTAGGTTGAGTGTTCTTTCAATTCACCTCACTGTACAACATAGGACACATACTTGTCAGAATTAACATGTTTTCCTTCAGTGTCAAAACTTCCATTTTCTATTTTATTCACTTGGGGGATTGCCACAACACAATGCCAGAAAGATGTTGATTAAGCATACGCTATGTTGAAGACATATTGCTAGGCATTTGGCACAAAGAGATCATAATAAAACAAATATCTGCTCTCAGGAGACGGCTTTGCTTTTGTCCTTATTCCCCTGATGGTTTCTTTTCCAGTCTGGAATCACTGAATCCAGGCAGTAGCTGCCCACATTTGAAGTTCATTCAGAGAAACAAGGAGAATGGAGATAGAGAAGTCCAGCCACTGTATGTATTGAGTGAAATCCATCAGGCAAGAAGCATCAATGAGGTGCCTATTGGGTGCCAGGCACTGCCCTAAACTCTGAGGACAGAATGAAAGGTTGCAGGTGCTCAAACCAGCCAGAAAGCCAGTCATTTATTTCCTTGTTTCTTGGAATAATGTTATCTGTTTGGTTATAGATCTTTTAGGGGAGCACATGGCTAATCTACCCCCCCCACACACACACACACACACACACTCACATCCTAAAATAGATTGTCCTGGCATAGCCCATTTAAAAAATGCTGCTGGTTGACGCGTAAATGCCTTCACAGAGTGGTTCTAAAGTATCTTTCTAGGTTGAACCACATTACTTCTAAAGCCATTTCTATTCCTGACCAAAGAGCCTACTGTGTGTAATTCTCTGCATATAGTGCTTCATCTCCCATGTTGAAAATGTTGTCCTTCCTTACCTTTTCTTCTGAGACCTGTATGTCTTTCTAGCATAAATTTAACTTAAAAAGTCCTTTCCTGAGCCTAAACGTCTTAGAAGTGCTTTTTTGGACACTAAACACAATTAATTGCATTTACTTTTTTATGTAGTGTTTAAGTACTGATTTATACACACCTGTTCCCTTCCTGCCATTATTACACTGCAGACTACAACCTCCTTGAGGGTAGCGACTAGTTTTTTGTTTTGTTTTCTGAGCCATATGACACAGGACCTGACACATGGTATGAGCTTAATAAATGCTACTGGGATTTCATTGAACCAAAGCCATGAAAGCCATTATTTTAAAACCATATTGGTTAGAGGGAGTGATTAGGAGTGTACCATTCAAATTTGGAAAGAAGTTTCTTGCTATAAGCTTGAGAGACTCCCATCACAACCCTGGAGAAATCAAACACTGAGATCAGATTGACAGTTTCTTTTAAAAGTAACTTCCAATAGGTCCTTCAAAGCAACTTCTTCCCATCATGATAAGACTTTTAAATCTGTGGTATGTTCCACAGTGCCATTTTTTTAATTCATAGACTCTATCTGCATTCTCCACAGTTCAAAGGGACTATTGAATTGCAGGATTGAAAGGGACCTTGGGAAATCATTTAATTCTTCCTGCTGCCTTCACAAAAGACCACCAAAGGCTATGTCTTCAAGCACAACTAGGCTGACTATTTTAACAGCACTTACTAAAGTCAGTGACCCATGAATAGTAGGGCAGATTTACTCAATGGATTCAATTAAATACATATTGATAAGGACCAACTAAACATCTTCTGCTAAAGAACCTTGAGCTCAGTATTTAGGGATGAGATATATGTGTGTGTTTGACTTAAATGTACATTATATGATAAAGGTTTATATGGATATATTTTTATGTATAATATATATATATATGTATATGTACATACGTAAATAAGAGATGAAATAGTTCTGAGATTGTGAGGACCCGAGTTTATATGCTGCCTCTTTTAATGCCTGAATGACTTTGAGCAGGTAATGTCATCTTTATGGCTCAGTTGCCTCATCTGTCAAATTAAGGTGTTAGACTGTATGCACTACCAGGTCCCTTCTAGCAAGAAATCTATGATCCTATGAAAACATGAAGTAAGTTGAAACTTCCTATAAGTGCTTCCACTTCAGCTGAGGTTTGAAGGAAACAGGATAATCTAAGAGTCTGAGCTTCATTTTCTCATGGAGAAGAGCCCTTGTAAAGGAAAGAAGTAGGAGATGAAGTTATTTGAAGACAAGGGTTCAGTCAAAGCTGTGAAGGACTTTAAATCCAAATAAAGAGGTGGTGTTTCACCCTGAGAACAATTGTTTCATTTCCTTTCTAGGTAAAGCAGAAGAACCAACAAATACTTGACTTTCCTTTGAATAACTTAATGGACCCATCCATGAATGTGCCATAGTGTGCATTTTTTCTGACAATGAAGAGGGAACTAAACCCATTCTCTGGGAACCTTAATCGTATCTCCTCTAAAATCTCTCCTACAAGATGTGTCTACCAACAAAGAGTATTTCCTTTTGATTGTTTCATATGCCATGAGTCCCGGAACATGACCTTGACTGCCCTCGCCATGTGCCCAGCACACCCAGACATTCAGATACTAATATTTCCTCACCATTTTCCACACAAGAGAATGATGAAATTCCATATTCTAATCTGGGTACATTTGCATCTCCTCACAGTCCTTTGGTCCATCTACCATTTTGATTCTTCAGAGATTTTGCTAATGCATGATCCTGTAGTATTGTGGGAAAAATATCAAGATTAAAGCATGTCATGACACACAAAAGTTTGGCTAAAACTGTTGAATATGCCTTCTATTGAATTAAAGCCTCTTTCTGCTCCCTATCCATTTCTAGGGCCAACTTTTCCTCCTTCTTCAAGATCTCCCTAAGGCTTAATTTTATTCTCATTTTTATGAACCTGTGATTCTCTTCAAGACAGGGAATTCTGAGTGAAGAAAATGCCCTCAAACTGTGAAGATATTGAAGATGACAATGCCTAACACAAGTATTTTTTATGAGCAGTTTGGGGCACTGTGCAGGGAAATAACTTACTTATCCAAAGACTTCCAGAAGATATATATTTGTGTGTGTGTGTGTGTGTGTGTGTGTGTGTGTGTGTGTGTGTGTGCATCAAAGGTAGGACTTGAGCCCAGAGTCTTGTCTTAGTTTTGAGGCTTTCTAGACGTTGTACCTTGTCTTCTTATGTTTATATAACTACAGATGTGTATCTGAAGGAAAATAAGACTGGTCAAGGACTGTTTTGATAAAAATCAGCCCCCCAAAAAAACAGAACTGTCTTTGCTTTGATGAGTTATCATCTTCAGACAATGTCAAGAAAAGGGAGAGACTGTTTCCTTTTTTAATCCTATATTTCTATTTCTCTAATTCTTCATCTCAACTATGCTGCCTCTCTGATTATGACAATGGACTTCAAAATATCTATCTAGCCCAAAGCAATTTCTCCAGTTATTAATATTAGAACATTTATCAGATATCGACTAGACATGATAAAACCTATGATCTAATCATTCCATTTGCTATCATTTTTAAACAAACAATAAACCTACTTCTCAAGGGTTCATTGATTGCCTGAGTGAAAAACAGCGAGCCAGTGAGAAAACTTGACATTTTTCCAACAGCAGTTGGCTAACACTTCAGTGTCTGCTCTAGCTCTCAAAGCTACTATGAGAAACTCTCCTCCTTTCCTTGGCTTTATCTTCCTCATGGAAAATGTATAAATTCTGTATAAATTCATTCCAACTATATGAAAAAAGTGATTGTTCACATTGATACACAGACCAACAATAATTTATTAAGCACTTAATATTTGCCAGAGGCTGCACTAAATAATGGAAATCAAATGAAATCAAACCAAAAAAAATAAGAAAAATCTCAACTGCCCACTCTCCCAACAATTTCACATTCTAATGAGGGAAAAGATAAATGGCTATATAAACATACAGAATATTGGCAAAACAAATCTAAAAGAGATTGTGGAAAGAGGGCACAAGCAAATGTTGGAGGATTAGTAAAGGCTTTATGTAGAAGGTGTGGCTTTAGTTGACTCTTGGAGAAAGGATTCTAAGAGGAGGAGATGAGGAAGAAGACTCTTCTAGGAAAGAGGTCCATGTAACCAAGGAAGCACAAATATATTCCAGAACTTGAAGAGGTCCTTGGAGATCAATCAAGCCAACACTCTATCTGAATTTTATAGAAAATCAACCTAAAGTCCAGAAAGGAAGTGACTGGCCTAAGGTCACATAGGTAGCAGGAAAGTCATGATCAGTGATTGGTTCTTCCAATTTCAACACCTCTATTTATTGATAACCTCCAGATTTCAACTATGCTGTGATTTTCTTTAATCTGAAATAATATTTTATAGAGGAGAGAATACCTTGTTACATAGAACAATGAGGGAGAACCAGGAGCCATAATGGAAGAACATCATAAAAGAGGACAATTCAGGCTTTATATTAAAAAAATCTTAAAATGAAAACAGTTCCAAAGTGTGAAGATCTGTCTCAAGAGGTGGCTTTTGGAGAGGTTTTTTCCAACTGCTAAGGCCTTCCTGTCTCAGATTTCCCATCATTTCTTGCACATACAGTACTCACAGACTCAAAACACATGAATTCAGGTATACATAATAGGCAATCATAAAAATTAGAGGCAGAAAGATATGTAAAATAAAAATGTTTAATGACCTGCTAAATCTGCATCATTTCCCAACCGGTATAAAGTCTTGTAGCAGTTCTCTCAATGACACTCATTCTCATTCTGAGAAGTGTTAGTGTGAGTCATTAGACTGTTTTATACCAAACATTAGCTCCCACATTAGTCTTTATCCAGAGTTCTCTCTTGTCACGAGTTGTGTCTGCATCAAAGTAGTGCTTCTCTTTGTGGCACTGTTTAGTTATTAATAATGACCCCAAAGTGCAAGAATAATGATGTTGACAGCTCTGATAAGAAAAGTCACAAAGGACCTATGTATGTTTGTACAATAAGTATTAAACAATGGGGTTCACCATTGTGCACAACTTTCAACTTATATTGGGTCTGGTACCATATTGGTCCTCTGAAATGTGGTCTCGCTCTGTCTTATAATGATTGAGTTATTTGCATATGTTCTCCTCCATTAGAATATGTACTCCTTGAGAGCAGAGACTTATTCACTAGAGGTCTGCAGAGGCAGAAAATGAGTAACCACATATCAGGTCTATGGTAATTGTAGTTATTTTTCAGGCATGGTTTGACTATATCACACTTTAGGTCTTCTCTAATTCTGAAATCCAGTAGCTCTTGCATGAGATGGAATTCTTGAGAGAGGGAGAAGGAAATTCATACTAACAACTCGATGTAGAATGAGAGAACCTGGATTCAAATCTCAACTCTTTTTCTCATTAGCTTTGTAACCATAGAATAGCTCGTTTCTCTTTTAGAAACTTAGTTTCTTCATCTATAAAATTATAATAGATGATCCCCAGGACCCTTCTATCATTAGTTCTGGCACATTATGATTCTCTAAAACTACCTATTAAGACTTGGAAGATTAATGACCAACATTTTTTGAAGACTATCTACACTCCAAATTTTAGTATTTTGAGAACAGGGCCATATTGCTTAAGGGAGACCAAACAAAACATATTGTCTTGATTTGCACCAAGTACTACCTATTTCAAGAGGCCTTTCTTGTTCTCTCTAGCACAATATTTTTTTTCCATGTAAGATTCTCAGCTATCTAATCTATATGTATCTTCTACTTAATGATTTACATATTGTATCCCCAATGAGAATGGAAGCTTCTGGAGATGAGGAATGTTGAATCCTCATTGCTTGGCAAAGGATCTGGCACATGAAGTTCAGTTGTTTTCAGCCATGTCCCACTCTTTTGGGGTTCTCTTGGCAAAGATACCAAAGTGGTTTGTCATTTCATTCCCCAGCTTATTTTACAAATGAGAAAACTGAGGCAAACAGGATGAAGTGAGTTGTCCATGCCATATCACTATAAAAGTGTCTGAGACCAGATGTGAACTCAGGAAGCTGTGTCTTCCTGTTTCCAAGCCCAGTGGTCTATATACTTTGCAACCTACTCTGACATTTAGTGACTGGTTAATAGATGCTTGATTGCTGACTGACTAACATGCAAATTCAGTTTGCTTCTGGGGAACCTATACCTATTTTGGTTTCTCTTATATTCTGTGACCAAATGGTTCAAATGTTTCTAAAAATACTGTGGATCTAGGAATTGGTAGAATAATGGTTGAGTCCTCTCAGCCATTGCGTGGCCATAACCAAGTCATTTCACTCATCTGCACCTCTATTTCCTCATTCAGAAAAGGGGAATTTAAACATTCCTCCCTCTCGTCAGACATCAGCTGGTGGGAAGAAGCCAGCTTGTACAAAGCAAAGCATCATTGAATGGAACAACCAGGCAAATTGGGGCAGGTTTGAAACAAAAGGCTCTGGACTTCAGGCAGTATTCAATGGGTGTACCATTAGCATTTTATGTTAATAAAAGGAGAGACACAGTACAATCCATCACAGCTATTATGATGAAGTTATTGACAGCCTAAACAGCAATACCACAAAATCCAATACTTTATCATTGTTTCAAAGGTCAGGGCGATACCCAGGCTGCATCCAAATTCCCCATTGACTTTGTCAGGTTCTTCTGCAGAGGGAGAGAGGGATTGCTCTTCTGGGTTGTCTCCTGTTGGCCTTCTCTTTGTCTTGTTCATTTGTAATTGTTTACATGTTGCAGATCCATCAGACTGGTCTCCTTGAGGTCCCTAGCTTTGTATCCTCACCATTTAGGACAGTGCCTGGCACCTAGCCGACTCCTAATAAATACGTGTTGACTGAACACCTGACTTTTAAGGACGAAATGAGTCTCCTGCCTCAATCTGTACTGGAAGAAGTTGGTCCAATGGAAGCCTCAATCCTGAGAGCAAGAAAAACTAAGGATGCCCCTCTCAGAGCTGACACTATCCTCTGATAATGAAATCCCCTTTCGAGGCTAGAGTTCTAATAGTAATAAGTATAATAGATCCTTTTGTTCTGTAGCTCTTTGTGGTCTCAGGGGTCTTTTGAAGTAAATAATAAGTTCTTCTTTCACATTATAAGTAGTACAAGGATTCCTCTGCCCATGTTGCACAAAGTAGGACATATTATCTCCTACCTCTCTGACTTCCAATAGCTCCCCCACCCTGGCCCCCATCATTCTTGATATAGTCAGTGCAGAGCATGCTGGTCTTGGGGTCAACAAGAACCAAGCACAATTTCAGCCTCTGATACTTACAAGCTTCATGACTCTTGACAAACCAAGTTAACCTCTTAGTATAATTTCCTTGTCTGTAAAAACTAGAGATCATTCTATCATCTACTTAGCAGGGTTTTTCGGAGAATCAAATAAGGAGGTAGGAATGGGGCCAGGAAGACCTGAGGTCAAACTGAGACTCAAATATTTATTAACTGTAGGGCCTTAGGCAAGTCATTTAATTTCCATTTGCCCCAATTTCCTTAACTATAAAATGAGGATGATCATAGAACCTACCCTTAAGGGTTGAGGGGGAAAAATGAAATATTTGTAAAATAGTTTGCACAGTTATTAGCTATCATCATTATTAAATGGGATCATATATAATATTGTAAAAAGGATTCTTTATTCCTTTTTTTAATTTAACAGGGGACCTGGAGGTCCTCTTATCATGTGCAGGGATTAACTGATCTTCAGTGACAGGAAATAGAAACCATAGAGACAGGAAGTAAGGTAGAAAGAGGCTGTCAGTTGCTGACAGGGCTGGCAGTTGAGGGGAAGTTGGCTGCTGGAGTGAGTTGGTCCTTGGGGGTTGGTTGCTGGTGGAGTGCGTTAATGCTTAGTTGGTAGTTGGGAGATATATATTTTGATTCTGCCTGGTGAGCTGAGCTGAAGGATGATCAGCTTGACTTTCTCTAATGGCAGTTATAGGTAGATATAGGCAGTTTTAGGTAGTTGTTATAGGTGGTTATAGGATAACTAGTACAGACATTAGGAAATTTTCTTTCCCTACCTCTTTCCTATATTTCTCTCCTTTATTCATTTTACTCTATTCTTTTACTATTTCTATTTTAATTGAACTAAATCGTTAATTATTAAAAGCTGCTAGAAGTTTTCTTTTCTCTGGCTTAAAGGGATAATACTAATTTACAACTCTACTATGTTCTCATTAAAACTTAAAGTATTAAAAACTGCTCTCTTATTTTGTCAAAACTCCTAAGTTAACCCTAACAATATGATTTGCAATAGAGAACGTGCTATAGAAATACAAGTTATAAGGATGATGGGGGTGATGATGGTGATGGTGATAGTCATATTCCCATCACAGAGGACAGAATAAAAAAAAGTTTAGTAACTGCCAGAATCAGGATGGCAGTCTAGGCCTTCTGGCTGCAAATTTGTGTGATGTTGTGACAGATACAAGCAGAAGGATCTCTACCAAAATGGCTTTGGTATTGACACTGGGTTTTTGGAGAAAGGCTCTTCTATCATCCCCACTTTTCACCCCTTCCTCAACTGCCTTCAGGTTCTGGCTATCCTCTTACCTCAACCCTGGGATTCTAACAATCTGATTCAATCTTGTCTCCCTTGCAAGAATCCTCATGTGAATTTTTTTCCATCAAACTCTACCCTTGATTTCTTTTCATGGTGGGAAAATTAGAAGGAACCTCCAGAGCTGCCTCGTTCAATCCATACCTTAAAAGAATCCTGTGTCCAGAATGCCCATCAGGTGGTCCTCCATCTTCTCCTGGAAGCCCTCCACTATAAGATGTTGTGGCTGTACCCATAGATTAAAGGCAGCCCACTGTTAGCAAGCACTTTACAATTTTAGGCCATTTTTCTTCACCCCAAGTCTAAATTTCCCTTGTTTTTATGTTATGGTTTGGTTGCTTTTTCCCCGTTGGTTTTTCCATTTCCACCCGGTGATCCTGGTTCTGCCCTCACGGTCAAGTAGAACAAATTGAATTTGACTTTAGCATGATAGACCTACGAATTTTTGAAGCCAGACAACATTCTGGCTTTGACACTGGTTAATTGTTTGAACTGAAGCAATTTATTTTACTTTTTCTTAGCCTTGTTTTCCAAACTGGAAAAAATAAGGCTATGTTGCTCAATGAAAGGAGCGCTGAACTTGAACTCAGAAAACTTGGGTCCCTATGTCACTACTTACATGGTCATCTTAGCCTCTCATGCCCAGGTGGGAATATGCCTACACACTCTTCTGAGAAAAAGACAAGGGAGAAAACTCAAAGTTATAGTGGATAGAATGCTGGACTTAAAATCAGACTTATAATTAGGTCTCAGATACTTATTGTGTGACCCTTGGTAAGTCATTTAACCTTTGTTTGCCTCAGTTCATCTACCTGCAAGACCTCATAAGATTATTAGGAAGATCAAATGAAACTATATATATATATATATATATATGTGTATATATATATATATATATATATAATGTGCTTCATAAGCCTCAAAGTGCTATAAATATGATAGGTTTTTTTTTGTTATCTGTATTCAAATTGTAGGCTGGTTTCTCTCCTATGCTCATGAAGAGGCTTAAAGAATCCTCTGATCTTCAGTTCAATCAGAAACAAGAAAGAGTTACTCCAAAGCAAAACCAAATACAATAATTAAATTCTAAATGAAAGGGGAAAATTGGAAATATAACTGAAAATTATAGAAGGAAACTTTGTGTTAGGAGGTTGGAAATTGGGATGCAGAAGATGGAGGAAAGAAATACCAGCAGGTAACATGGAACTAATATAATTAATAATAATGATAATCTTTTTTACTTTTATGAGTCGATAGTTATTTTTTCATCTTTTTTATTAATAGAATTTGTTTCCAGATATCTCAGCTTCTCTCTCCCCTCTCCACACAAAGCATTTTTCAGCAAACATATTTATATTTAGATTGTCTTTTGTGTTTCCACTTCTCAGTTCATTCTCTGGAGGCAAACATTCAAATTTTTCCTTCAAATATTAAATCCTTAGCTGGTTCTCTTAGCCCTACCCATTTCACCTTTTATTATCTCATATAGTTCTTTCCAAGTATTTTTAAATAAATTTGCTCATTGTTTATTAAGCCGTAGTAGTATTGGATCAAAATCATATATACCACAATATGTTTGGCCATTCCCCAATCAATATTTATCCTCTGATTTTCCCATTCTTTGCCAAGACACCAGAGAAATAGAAAAGGAACTTATATGTTCTAAAATATTTAGAGCAACTCTTTTCAGTGGCAAATAACTGGATTATGCTCTCCCAAAATGGGTGGATTAGTTCACAGTTCCACCAACAGTGTATTAGTGTCTTTACTTTTTCACATCCTCTCCAACATTTGTCATTTTTCCCTTTTGTCATTTTAACCAACCTGATAGATGTGAGGTGATTTCTTAGAAGTGTTTTGATTTGCATTTCCCTAATCAATAGTGATTTGGAGCATTTAAAAAAAAATATCTTTGAATATGGCTTTGAAAACTGTTCATATATTTTGCCCATTTGTCTTTTGGGGGAGGGCTCCTCTTCCTATAAACATGACAAAGTTTCCTCTCTGTATGTCTGTCTGTCTGTCTGTCTGTCTGTTTCTCTCTCTCTCTCTCTCTTTCTTGCTCTCGCTCTCACTCTCGCTCTCTGTCTCACACACACACACACATACACACACATATAGATAGATAGATAGATATGTCTGTACAAGTGACTCTGAACATTTCCCTCAATTTTCTGCTCTTCTGTCTGAATGATAGGTAATATGTTCCTTGTTCTTGTAATTTCTTTATGGTATCTTCTCTTAAGTCTAGGTCAGGTATCCTTTTGATCTTATCTTAGGGAATGGTGGAAGATATTGGTCTATACCTAGTTTCTGCCCAACTACTTTCCAGTTCCAATAATTTTTACCAGATATTGATTTCTTATCCCAATATCCTGGATGTGTTATTTTGTCAAAACCAAAGTTATGACTTTTTCCTAAAAGGTAGCTAAGAACTCTGATATGGGAGCAGCTTCTCAACTCTAAGGAAAGATGATGGAGCTCTGGAGAGGCTGTCAGGTGTGATATCATCCCATACAGACAGGAAAAGAAAGAGAAAAGGAATGCCAATTCATACTATTTGTAGACATATGTTTTCCTCAGCAATGTATACTAGATATAAAGAAATTCCCAATATATATTCTCATTTCTTTTCTAAGTCACATTTTCCCAATCACTAGATGCCTATTATCATGACATCTTTATCCAGAACTCTGATTATATGTTAGAAACTCAAAACTCAAAAAAAAAATTAATAATTTTATCCTAGATCCAGTTGTCTACCTAATTTCCATTTTTTTCTGCCCAATGTGCTATCATTCTTCTAGGTATTCAGGCTTTTCACATCAGAGCTTTCTCTTATTGTTCTCTGTCACTCTGCCACATGCAATTGGTTGTCAACTATTATTGTTTCTATCTCATAGTCTATGACATCTGTGCCCTTCTAACTACTCTCACCAACTCCACCTGAGTTCTAATCCCAGTAAATTCTGTTATAGCATTATAATTGTCCTTACTGTTTCTAGTCTCTCCCTTCTCCAATCCACCATCTGCAAAGTTCCTGTGTCCCCTATAAGAAGGTTCAGTTCTTCTTTTTCTATGCTCTAAATTTCAAATTCTTGGTTTTGGTATTTAAAGTCCTTCACAATCTAAATCCAGGCTACATGTCCTATTTTTGAACCTTTGCCTTCTGTCTTACTATCAAATTTAAGACAGAAGAGCATCAAGGGCTGAGCAATCAGGGATAAATGACTTGTGCAGGGTCACACAGCTCAGCAATGTCTAGGCCAGATTTTACCACACAAGTCCTCCCAACTCCAGACCTTGGTACTCTATCTATTGAGATATCTAGCTACCTCTTTAACTTACCTTTCTAAGCATATTG
Organism: Gracilinanus agilis; assembly: GCF_016433145.1. Lineage (NCBI taxonomy): Eukaryota > Metazoa > Chordata > Mammalia > Didelphimorphia > Didelphidae > Gracilinanus > Gracilinanus agilis. Next base: position 6,553,987 of record NC_058131.1, on the reverse strand, counting down.
CCCTCTCTGTCTCCATATTCCTTAACATTTTCTGGAATATAGCTGAACCAGTCAACTTTCTGTTTTCATTTCTGGATATTCCATCTCCTGTCTCCAAGGCTTTACAAGGCTCATCTCCAAGCCTGGAATGTTTTCCCTCTTCACCTCTCCATCTTGAAAACCGTAGCTCCAGTCAAAACTCAACTCAACTATTATCTTTTTCAAGAGTCCTTTCCTGATCCATGCCTTGCCAAGGTATTAGTTTCTCCTCTCAAAATCACATTGTGTTTATTTTGTATCTCTTCCCCTTTTCAAGATATAATTGTTGGCTTTAGTTTTACATTAGATGTCTCAGACACAAATAACTCATGGCTATTTTTTCCCCTCCCTGACTAAAAGCTTGACTGGGAGAATTCAATTTTATCTCCATTCTCAAACTGCCATTCGCATTACCAGGAGCTTAAGGCATCAGTGTTACATTTTCTCTGCAAATGACTTGTCAGGATCAGTGTTGAAATGTAATTGGAGACGAGAAGCAAGGGCTCAAGGAGTCTATCAATAGGTGATCATCCCTCTGGCTTTGAGACAGAGTTTTAATGTCCCCATTCCTATCCAAAATACAGTGTTAATCTCACTTTCTGGGTCTTTGCAACCAGCTCCAGCACACCTTTTCTTCTGCTTAATAGGTGTTTCCACACATGAAATTCAGGATTTATATCATTGACACATTGTAGAGGGACCAGGACACCACACGCTTTCTGCTTGCCCCACCTGCTGGAAGAGAGATCTCTGCCTAAAAACTCTGAATATTACTGTTTATTGACCAATAATTCCCATTTTTATGATCTTTTACAGTTTATAAAGAGTTTCATTTAAAATCATCCTATGGGGAGGTAGGGCAAGAGTTATTTTTTTTCTATTACACAGAAGGGGAAATTGTGGCTCAAGAAGGTTAAGAAGATTAACTAGTGATGCAGCAAGTAGTGGACAGAGTCAAACCCCAGGCTCCTGCCTCCAAGACCTCAGCTTTCTCTCCTATATCCCAATGGGTCTCACTATCTCATTCTACAAAATGATGTCATTCAGTCACAAGATGCTTTCTTCATGGAGGGTGGATTAGGGACTTCCCCACTGCCAAGGATGCTGAATACTTCTATATATAAGGAGATGTAAATCTAACCATTGCTAGACTCTTACAGATTGCCTGAACTAGATATTGAAACTCTACCTACTTGACTGGGTCTCAAAGGTAAATGAGGATTCTTGTCCTCTATTATTTGGGAATCTCATAGACCCATTGATTAGCATAGATAGAAGAAAATGTAAAATGGACAATAAGGAATGGCAGTCCTGGGAGGAATCTTCAGATAGAGAAGTCTTAAAACAGGGAACAGATCAGATCACAAGGGAGAGCAGACTTAGAATAGAAAAACCTTGAGGTGGGAGAGACTTCAGAACTGATAAGAAAGAATATCAAAGCAATGAGAGACCTTTAGCCATTGAATGAATGAATGACACATTTTAAGTATCTGGGGTGCTAAGTGCTAGGCATCTATCTATCTATATGTGGGTATATATTTATATGTAGATAGTGTAAAAGGGAATCCTTTATTCTCTTTTATAATAGGTAGACAAAAAGATAGGGCTATATACACATATATAGGAATATATATCTCTTGCTATCAATCCATGGATCTATGGAAATTTCTCATGGTTCTTAGGGTAGAGTGGCAAGGTTTCTTCTTTATTGACATTCCCATTAATAAAATCATATTCTGATTTGGAACTATCTGATTGTTCAGATACAGAACAACTATCTGATGTTGAACTATTCATTAACAGTGCCAAGGATTTTAGTAACTGACCAGGAAATGTATGAATTGGAAATAATGTTAGAATGCAGGAGAGAATTTTATTACTTGGGAGAATCTGAGAACATTGAAAATATACAGAAGAATGTCAGAGCTTTATGGGACAGAGAACAAAGAAATCTCAAAACTGAGAGGAGCCCTGTAACAAGGAACACAGAATGCCAGGCCCTTGAGGGGACATATAGCGTAGAATGTCAGTGATGAGGAGGGTCTAAGGACATAAAATATAGTTAATCAGAGTTGAGAGGAGTCATAGAAATCATCAAGTCCATTAAAACCAATTTATTGAAGAGGAAACTGAGGCCCAAAATAACAAAGTGGAGCTCTTAGAATTCCACTAAAACCACTTCCCAAAAGAAGTTTGCATACCTACTGTTCAGTTTTCTTTTCTTTTTCTTTCCTATCTTCCACATGAAGACCTTCCTGATCCCCCAATGAATATTCTCTTTTAGAAACTACCTTCCATTTAGCTATATATTTCATGGATATTAGTATTTCTTCTCTTGTTATTTTTGCTGTATATATCCTTATATGTCCAGGCTATTTTCTGCATTAGAATTAAAAGTCTCTTTGAATATAGATTGCTTTATTCTTTGTACTCATGTCCTCAGTACCTGGCACAGTGCCTGGGCACAGGACAAGCACTTAATAAATACATATTTTTTAACTGATTGTTGATTGTTTGGCCATCTGCAAATCTAAAAGAGAGCTGGATTAGAGATGCTGCAACATTCCTCATTTATCTACAAAAGTCTTTCAACCCCACCCTTCCACCCTTCCAGACCAGTCTGCCCTCAGATCACCAAGAAGCTCATTTCCACATTGAACTGAAATATATCCTGCCAATTCCAGGTTCATTTCCTCATCTGCTTCATTATGGGCCAAAAAGAAATGATTCAGCATATTCTCCTGGAAACCTAACCTGGAACTGAAGCCAGTAATTACACTATCTGAAGGTATAATAAAATACCTCAAGTCAAACAGTTTCCATTCCTTCTACTGTTTGGCATAGAAACAAAGGCATAACTAAGGTGGGGTGACTAAGAATTTGGCAATGGGTGACAAATTTAGAAAGCACTGTCAACATATCAGTCCTTCATCAGAATAGAAATAATTGAGTTTGGTATTTATTTAGCAAGCAAAACTAGTTAAAACAGTGATTTTGTTAAAAAATTGTTTCCAAATACCCTCATTCCTTCCCTGATCCTCTGCATCAGCCCATAGTTGAGAATTGACTTGTTCTGGTCTTCCTGGTCTCCTTTCCCTTTAATGTCTCCAAACATGCAGGATGAGGTACTAGTTAAAAAAAAAAAGTTGACCTGAGGCCAATTTTTTTTTTTGGTTCTTCAGAGGACTCATGATCTCTGTCCTAACTTGTTTATTCCTTCAGGATTATTTTTATCCTCCAAAGCTGGCTAAGGTAAATTATTCAATGCCAGCCTAATTATGCTGTCTTGGTAGGAAGTAGGAGGACTGGACAGATATCTCTGACCTTGGGCATTTCCATTAGGGACCACGGTAGTCTCCTAAAGTAATCTGTGTTACCCTGTGCTCCCATCAGAAAGTCCTAGTCCGTGTTCAAGTTCTGCAAAATTCTCCCAGGTGAAGGACTCAGAACATGAGTACAAAAGTTCTCCATTTTAGTTGTAGCTCTGCTGCCAATGAATTGATGCATGGATGGATAGATAGATGAGTAAATAAATGAATAAATGAAGTAGTATATGCAAAAGCATTTGCTAAATTCTGGGGATACAAATAGGAAAAAAATTAAGTCCCTGCTCTCAGATACTGCATTTTCCCACAGGGAAAACAACACATAAAGAAAATTTCCACTTCAAGTAAGATGTAAAGTCCCCATGACTCTCAGGGCACAGAAGCAAAAGAGCCATTAATATGATTTACACTAATAACAATTTCTGCTATTGAACCACTTGATAGTTCCAAGGACTTTAGAAACAAGAACTTTCCCTCCTGAGTTTTCAGTAGCTGTGGTGCTAACACACATAGTCATCATTGCCAGGTTGTAGCTCCATAATATTTGCTTCCCAGGGTGATGGCTATGGGGGATCAGTGGGAAACAAAACATTTGTTCTGAGGGATGCCACCACATCCAAACATTTGGGACTCATCTCTCCTTGGGATCAGTTGATCAGCAGGTGGTGCTGATAGTGGCAAGAATGGTAGTTCCATTCAGCCACAGTGATTTCTTAATGATGGCTTTAGGGCCAAGGTCACAAGCATGACTAGTTTTATGATTGCTCTTCCCAGGGTCTTGAGTTTAAGGAACTGAGACATCTCCACTGTTTCTGAGGGGGAGTTGGAGTGGTAGCTTGACTCCCTTGACACATGCTGCCTCATATGTCTCTCCGAGTTTCTTTCTTCTTCAGTAGGACTAAGTTTGCTTGTCTTAAACTTGGTAGTGGGCTAGCTGTTGAAAGAAATGACCGGCCCTTTTCCTCTGGATTTGCTTCCCTGGTTGATGACCACAAGGGCTGGGCTAGAAGCAAGAATGGTCATCTAGTAGCCATTACTTGAAGTCAGGCTCCAGGGCTATCCCTGCAGGGTTTCAGAAGATATAGAAAGACACAAGGATTAAGTCATATATGATGGTTAAATGAAGTAATAGGAAAGAGATCTTGTTACCAACACTGAAGGGTGCAAGGGACAAAGGTTCCCAACTGGGACATTATTCAGTAATAACATATTCAAATATCTCTCCTCCCACATCAAAAGAGAACTTGCTGGATGACCTTGAGCAAACCACTTCCTCTTTCAGGGACTCAGGTTGCTTCTTTGTAAAACAGGAATAATAATCTATCTCACAGGTTGTTGTGATGACACCATGAGTAAAATAGATTTAAAGAGCAAATGATTGTTCTACTTCCCAAAGCATATAGGTTCACAAATTAAGAGCAGGAAAATATCATAAAGGCCACTCAACCCAACACTAATAAAATGGAAACACAGAGAGCCAACATAACTTCCTTAGTGTCACATAGACAGAAAAGGTCTGATGTAGAACTTGGAACCAGACCTTTCTGTTTGCAAGTCCAATGGCCCATTCACTCTGCCGCACTATTTTCCTGAATCCTAAACTGCTGACAATTCAACACATAATTCTAGTCTAGGGAGTCTGACTGATGAAAATGTCCTGGTCTTCTCACTAAGGAACAAATCTTTTTTTTTCTTCTCCCTCTTTCTTGTGCCCAATAAATCATCTTTGTATAATAAATATTTATAACATTTCAAATTACCTCCTGGATCCAGATGATCATTTCTTTCTCCCTTCAATCCATGTCCCATTTCATCTTTAGTGATTTAATTGGTTTTTGTGATACCAGATTCATGAAAAAGTCCAAACACAAAATATTTTTATGCTTTTCAATCAAATCTTTTTAAAAGCTCTGATGCACTATGATCCCCTTCATTGCCTCGGAAAACAAATATGTGAAACCTTAGTTTCCTCCTCTGTAAAATGAGAATGATAATGCTTATAATACCTGCTTTACAGAACTCTTATTAAACAAAATTAGATCAAATATTTGTAAGTCTTCTTAAACTTAGATCACCTCTCTCTCATACATGTATATATGTTCATATATAAATATATCAGTTCATATTACAGAATCACAGAAATCGAGAGATGTCTAGGACTTTATTCTCTATATGGCTAGCCTCTAACTGATGACCCCCAAGCAGAGAGAACCCAAAATAATACGATAAACATTTATTCAGCACCTGCTATGTGCCAGGCTATGTGCTAAGTTCTGGGGATACAAATATCAAGTCTTTACTTTCAAAGAGCTTACACTCTAATAAAGGAAAACAATGCATAGAAAGCATGTGGTCATGAGGCAGAGGACATCCAGTACAAGGCATGATAACGTTGGAGTCAAAACCAAGCAAAGCAGCTGATAGGAAAGAAATAGATGGCTAGGCATCCTGAGTCAGCTCTGAAAGGAAGTTTTGAAATCAGTTTTTTGCTCTGTCCAGCTCTCCGACCATTAAAGAGGAAGCCATTTGTGAGACTGATGAGGTCAAAGTACAAGAGCTGAAGCCATATCCTTGATGATGAGCATCCTTCTCTCGAGGCAGTCCACTTCCCTCTGGGAGCACGATCCGAACTAACAAGCGCTGTCATGGCTGTTATTGTCTGTCCTCCCACTGAAACCAATTTACAACGTCCACCTCATTCTCCTCTCTGGGAGACAATAGAATAAGCCTAGCCCCTCCTTCTCATGCCAGTCCTACCAGTACTTGAAGATTAGCATTCATCTTCTTCATGTGCCCCACCCCAGGCCTTCTCTTCCTTAGATGAAAAATACCTGGTTGTTTTAGCTGATCTTCAAAAGGCCGGGACTAAAGGCCTCTTTTTCATCCTGTGTGCCTTGTGAAAGACACTCTACAGTTTTCACTGTTCTTCTTACACCCCCAAATTCTACATAATACTCCAGAAGATTTCTGGCCAGAACAAATGGCAAAAAGATCAATTTATCAATAACATTTTATTAAATAACTAGTATGTGTCACTGTGATACCAACTTATTCTTGGGTGTTATGGTGTCTATACAACTCTAAGGTTACCATTGATCATCTCTGATTTATTTTGTCTATTGTTTGTTGTACATAAATATTGGTGTGGTCTTCTCCATTAGATTGTGAGTTCCCTGGGGAGAAGAAACTGTATTTTGAACTTTTTTGTGTCTCCAGAACTTATTATAGTGTCTAGCATACAGAGGGTGCTTAATGAATGTTTATTGACTGTTTGAATTACATTAAATTTTCTAGATATCATATCACAGTATAGTGGCTCAAATTGAGCTTACAATCCATTAAAACTCCCAGATCCTTGTTAGAATGACTACTGTCTAAACAAACTTCCAGATCTGAAACTTAGGAAATCAGTCTGTTCCCCCAGGCAAATGACTATATTTATCTTTAATGGATTTGAACTCATTATATTTGGTCTAGGATTCTGAAATGCTTTTGAATTTTGCCTCAGCCTTCTACTCTCTCAGGTATCCTTTCCAGCTCAGTCTCCTGAAGAGTGGATAAGTACATCACCAAACCTTTATTAAAATCCTTGAAGAAAAATGTTAAACAGCAGAGGGCAAGGAAGAGATCCCTAAGGTACTTCACTAGAGACCACAGTGATGCTGAACCATTAATAACTTCTCTTTGAGTCGAGGCATCCCACCAATTCAAAATCTGTCTGAATATCTTATAGTCTAACCCATGTCTCTTCTATATATCCGTAAGAATTATATGAGAGAATTTAAAGAAATCTGAAATGTAGCTAAATTCTTTCCCCATCATTGCTTTCATCTACTAATGTAATTGTGCTTTCAGAAAAGGAAATGAAGTTGATTTGGTGCACCTCTTCTAGATGAAGCCCTAATGGCTTCCAGTCATCGCTTCAGCTTTTTAAGCGGGGAAATAAATGCTTAGAAAATTCTTATATTTCTATATTATAGTCTTATATTTATATTTTGTAAGTGATCACCAATCCATCTCTTTAATTATCTGACATAGAACATCCTGAGAAATAGAAGTCAAGATCATTCACCTAGAATTTTCAGTCTGTCTTTTATTTTCAATTAGCACCATTCATCATATGTACATTGGATTGCATACAAATTAAGAGGAAAAATGGAATGAAAAGATATGACCCAAATCCTTTCTACATTGACTCTGCCTTGTTTTGAAAAGAGCCTTGGACTTCCAAATTCTAGTTTAATACTTAATGCACTGAGGACATTTGTTCAGACTTTAAATATGAGTATTGCATTTCCTTTCCTCCTCTTCCTGCTTCCATTCATCTTGCTGCCTTCCAACCACATCAATCTTTCTAATCTTCTTCTTTCCCCCTCTCTCTTCTTCATCTCATCATTTTAGTGTTTTCCTCACTATCAGTCTTTTCTCTCTCCTCCTCTTTAGCCTCATTTTTGCTTCCTGTTTCTCCTTTCTTATTTTCATCTCTTCTACTTTATTTATATTCTTTCTTTTTCCCTAATCCATCTTTTTCACTTTTCATCTTTATCTGCCTCCTCTTCATCATTCTTCCTTTTATTTTAATTTTAATTTTCCTCTTCTAGTTGGTAGGAGTTAAATGATGTTCCCTTGACAAATCTAGTGTAGGTGCCACCAAATTCAATTCTTCTTCTACTTACCAATTGTCCTTTTCATTTCTTGAATTCCCGTTTTCATCCCTATTCTGGGAGACTCCTGAAGCCATTTTTAATTTGAACTCAAACATGTTATATCTGGGGGATAGTGGTGAAACAATATGGTCCAAGTTGGTAAAAAAATGGTTTCCTCATCCTCCACAGGAAGAAACTGTATACTCAAGAGAGGAAATAGCTTTCCTAAGGTCACACTGTGAATTAATGAATGACCTATCATTCTCTATAATGAAACCTAAAGTTTCTTCTCTCTTTATCTCCACTTTCTCAACAGTTAAATGATATACTTTATAATATCGAAGGGCCTTCAGATTTTAGCATGACTCATACCCAGGTATTCAGAAATGAAGGTTGACTTTTGCAGTATCGTAATTTTATGGGTATATCTGTTTTTAAATTGAGAAGTGGCAGACACAACTTCATGTGTCTTCTCAGTGACTGGGGTGCATGTAGAGGTACATTTCATTCACATGGCTAAATTACACCCTGAAAGGTAGGTTTCAGGCTGAAAATGCTAATCTCCTCCCCCAAGCAGAAACCAAATGCTATTTCTCCCTCTAAAACATTCCCAACAGAGATAGTGTTACTAAAGTCAATGATTTACAAAATTAAAATAGACTAAAAATAGGGCAAAATGTTTCTCATCTTTGCACCAAGGAGACTCAGAGAAAATGAGTGAATAACTTGGCCAAAACATTTTTGTTTTGACATCTAAATTAATGATGCAAAGGAATCCACATTTTGTACAAACAACATTATGTGGCTTCCCAGTTAATCATTGGAAGTTACTCACTCAACTCTCCATCTGTTCCTCTGTCTGAATCTTGAGAGAGTGCTAAGAAGTAGAAGTCCATGATTGAGGGCAGGAGTGAAAAGGATGAAAATAAAATGGACTTTCTAAGGAAATAGTGAATTCACCATCATTGAAATCTTCAATTGGAGACAAGATGAACACTTGTTCAGGATTGGTGTTCAAAGTATCCCAGTTCAGATATATTCCCCAGAGATCCCTTTTAAATCTCGAGTTTTCTTTTCCCATTTAATTTAGTGGAAGCAGCTAGATGGTCTAGTGCTGGACTTTGAGTCAGCAACATGACATCAACTGTGGCCTCAGTCAACATATTAACTGTGGGAAGTCAGTTAATTTCTTCTTCCTTCAGTTTTCTCATCTGTAAAATGAGGAGGTTGGCTCCAAATCTATAGAATAATTCTTGATAAGAAGCTGGTTAGAGGTTATTATGAACTGGCCTTAGATCTAGGATTTCCAGGTTTGGGGTCAAAAATCTATCCTCTATCCTTGGCCCAGGGAAAGTCACAATCTCTCATTGCCACATGTGTCTCCCTAAGTATATAGGTCCTACACTTGATTTACATTGATAGAGGAAATTTCCTCATTGGAAGATGCCTACATAAGTGAAATCACAGATCTAACTCAGAAACTACTAAACCAAACCATTTCTTAACCAGTTACTGTGTATGTTAGAGTACTATAGTGAAAGCCCAGAATACAAAGACTTGAAGGCCAGAAGTTGCATTCAGCTGTTAAAAGGGGGAAGAGCTAATACATGGACAATGTACTAGGACTCCACTGAAGATCTTGAAATCTCTAGGGTTAAGGACATAAACTGTGACTACACTAGTATAGGGAAGTCCATTTTCCATCCAGTGTATTGCTTGGCTTTGTCTCCAGGGAATAACATATCCTCCACTCTCTGATCACCCAAAATCTTATCACCAAGAAGAATGATACAGATTTTGATATTTGTTGTTGTTATTAAGTAATTTCAGAAATACATGATTTGTTGTGACTCCATTTTGGGTTTTCTCAAGAAAGATATTGAGGTAGTTTGTCAATTCCTTCTCCAGCTCATTTTACAGGTGAGGAAACTGAGACAAACCGGGTTAAATGACTTTCTCAAAGTCACACAACTAATAAATGTCTAAGACTGCATTTTAAACCATGTCTTCCTGATACCAGGCCCTGTTCTCTATCCTCTGTGCCCACTGACTGCCCAGATTGATACTCTATACTTGTTCAACTCTCCCTTAGGTGGCTCTGCTCTCCCAAATCCTTCCTATATCAGGGCTCACCACCATCTAGGTAATTCCATTTCCCATCTATTGCTCTGCTTGGCTTCTCCAGTTACATGTAACACCTGTTTCTCATACACTCGCATCATCTTCCTTTTGTGCTTTTTAAGCTCTGATGGCACAGTCTGTTTCTTTGTCTCATTTGTATTCCCAGTGCTTAGCCCAGTGCTTGGTGCATAGTATTTGCTTAATAAATGCTAATTTAATTGAACTCATTGATGAATTAATTCCCACTGCTAATAGAGGTGGGTATCTTGCCTAAAATTTAGAGAGGTCCCCACAACACAGAAAGGTTAATGTACTTGTTCAGGGTCATATGGCCAATATGTTTTATTTTTTATTTTTAATTTTGTTCCCATGGTTACATGATTCGTGTTGCCTCTCTCCCCTTTTCCCTTCCCCTTCTCAGGGGTGACAAGCAATTCCACTGGATATTATCACATAAAACCTATTTCTATATTATCCGTTTTTGTAATAGAGTAATCTTTTAAAACCTAAGCACCAAATCGTATATGCAAATAAAAATGCAATAAATTATATGTTTTCTTCTGCATTTCTAATCCAATAGTGTTTTCTCTAGTTGTGAATAGCATTCTTTTCAAAAGTCCCTCAGAATTATCTTGGATCATTGCATTGCTATTAGTAGCAAAGTCTATTACATTTGATTATCCCACAATATTTCAGCCACTGTATAATGTTCTCCTACATCTGCTGATTTCACTCTGCATCAGTTCACATAGGTTTTTCCATCTCTTTCTGAAGTCATCCTGATTATCATTCCTTATAGCACAATAGTATTCCAACCCCATTATGTGCCACAATTTATTCAGCCATTCCCCAATTGAGGGACATCTCTTTAGTTTCCAATGTCTTGCCACCACAAAAAGTGCAGCTATAAATATTTTTTTACAAATATGTCCATCCCCACTTTTTTATCTGTTTAGGATGCAAACCTAGTAATGATATTGTTTGATCAAAGAACATGTATTCTTTTAAAGTCCTTTGGGCATAATTCCAAATTGCCTTCCAGAATAGTTGGATCAATTCAAAACTCCACCAATAATATATTAGAGTCCCAATTTTTCCATATCCCCTCCAACATTAATTATTTTCTTTTACAGTCATTTTAGCCAATTTGGTAGTTGTAAGGAGGTACAATGGAGTTGTTTTGATTTGCATTATTCTGATCAGGAGGGATTTAGAAAATTTTTTTCATATAATTATTGATAGTTTTGATTTCTTCATTTGAAAGCTGCCTATTCCTATTCCTTAGCCATTTGTGAATTGGGGAATGACTTGATTTCTTATTAATTTTTTATTTAGTTCTTTATTTATTTGAAAAGTTACACCTTTATCAGAGAAATTTGTGATGAAATTTCCCCCCAGTTTGTTGCTTCCCTTTTAATCTTGGTCGCATTGGCTTTGTTTGTACAAAACCTTTTTAATTTAATATAATCAAAATTATTCATTTTACATCTTGTGATGTTCTCTATTTTTTATTTGGTCTTGAATTCTTCCCTTCTCCATAGGTCTACAGGTAAACTATTCTACTTTCACCTAATTTGCTTGTAACTATGTTTAAGTCATATGCCATTTTGAAATTATTTTGGTATATAAGGTGTAATATATTGATATAAACCTAGTTTTTTGCCATCATCTTTTCCAATTTTCCCAACAGTTTCTGTCAAATAGTGAGTTCTTACCCCCCTAAGCTGGGATCTTTGGGTTTAATCAAACACTGGATTGACAAGGTTATTTATCCTATTCCTTTGATCAGCCCCTCTATCTTTTAGCCAGTACCAGATTCTTTTGATGATCACTACTTTATAGTGCAGTTTAAGATCTCATACTGCTAGACCATGATCCATCATATGTTTTTCATTATTTCATTATATTCTTTTTTTTTAAACCCTTAATTTCGGTGTATTGTCTCATAGGTGGAAGAGTGGTAAGGGTGGGCAATGGGCGTCAAGTGACTTGCCCAGGGTCACACAGCTGGGAAGTGGCTGAGGCCAGGTTTGAACCTAGGACCTCCTGTCTCTAGGCCTGACTCTCACTTCACTGAGCTACCCAGCTGCCCCCTATTTCATTATATTCTTGATCTATGAGTTTTTGTTATTATTTGTTCTATTTCTATAAAAGGTTTTTGAAAGTTTGATAGGTATGGCACTGAATAAGTCAATTAATCTAGGTAGGATTGTCATTTTTATTATATAAGCTCACCCCACCCATCAGCAAAATTAGTATTTTTTCCAATTGTTTAGATCTAATTTTATTTGTATGAAAAGTGTTTTGTAGTGGTGTTCATATAATTTCTGTTTTTGTCTTGGCAGATAGATTCTGAACTATTTTATATTGTCTAAATTAGTTTTATACTAGAGTATCTCTTTCTAACTCTTACTTCTGATTATTGTTTGAAATATATAGAAATTTTGATGATTTATGTACATTTATTTTGTATCCTTCAACTTTGCTAAAATTATTATTCCCACTAGATTTTTAATTGGTTTTCTAAGATTCTTTAAGTATACCATCATATCATCTGAAGAGTGATAATTTAGTTCTCTCATTGCCTACTTTAACTCCTTCAATCTCTTTTTCTTCTCTAATTACTACAGTTAGCAGTATTAATATAATATTAGATAATAGTGTTAATAATGGGTATCCTTGCTTCACTTCTGATCTTATTGGGAAGGCTTCTAACTTTTCTCTGTTGCAAATGATACTTGATAATGGTTTTAAGTAAATAGTACTTATTTTTAAGAAAGGCCCTTTCATTGTTATGTTTTCTAGTTTCCTCAATAGGAATGAGTATTATATTTTGTCAAAAGTTTTTTTTCTGCATCCACTGAGACAATCATGTGATTTCTGTTAGTTTGATTATTGATATGGTCAATTATATAGATAGTTTTTCTAATATTAAATCAGCCTGGTATAAATCTCACATGCTCATAGTGAATAATCCTTGTGATAACTTGCTGTACTCTTTCTGCTAGTCTTTTAAGATTTTTGCATCCATGTTCATTTAGGACAGTGATGGGCAAACTTTTTAAAGAGGGGGACAAAGGAAAGGAAATGCTCATCTGTCAGCCTGTTTCTAAGCCAACAATTTCGAAGTTTCATTGTATTGTATCCTACTTATTGTATTCGTCAGATTAGGAATAATGTCATGCTGCCAGATAGAACATTTCAGGGGTTCACATCTGGCCCTATCAGCCGTAGTTTTCCCATCACTGATTTAGGAGATGGTCTATAGTTTTCTTTCTCTGTTTTTTGGGTTTCCTGGCTTGGGAATCAATACCATATTTCTGTCAAAAAATAATTTGGTAAGACTCCATCTTTGCTTATTTTGTCAAATACTTTGTATAGTATTGGAGATTAGTTGTTCTTTAAATGTTTGATAGAATTCACTTATTAATCCATCTGGCCTTGGGAATTTTTTTCTGGGGAGTTTCTTGATGGTTTATTCAATTTCTTTTTCTGAAAAGAGTATTTCCTCTTTTGTTAATCAAGACAATTTATATTTTTGTAAATATTCATCCATTTCACCTAGATTGTCATATTTGTTGCCATATAATTGAGCAAAATAGTTCCTAACAATTGGTTTAATTTCCTCTTCATTAGAGGTAAAATCACCCTTTTCAATTTTGATACTAGTAATTGGATTCTCTTCTTTTTTTAAATCAATTTAACAAATTACTTTATTTTATTTGTGTTTTTAATACAACCAGGTCCTAGTCTTATTTATTAATTCAATAATTCTTTTACTTTCAATTTTATTAATTTCTCTTTTGATTTCTTAGGATTTCCAAATTAGTTTTTATCTGGGGATTTTCAATTTGTTATTTTTCTAACTTTTTACTTGCATGTCCAATTCATTGATCTCCCTTTTCTCTATTTTGTTGATATAAGCACTCAGGAACATAAATTTTCTCCCAAGTACCTCTTTGGCTATATGCTTTGGCCATACATTTTGATATGTTGTCTACTCATTGTCATTCTCTTCAATAAATTCAGTGTTTATTTCTATAATTTGTTCTTTGACATATTAGTTTTGAAGAAAACATTAGTTTCTAGTTAAATTTTAATTTGCCTCTCCACGAACTCTTATTGATTATAATTTTAATCACGTTAATATCTCAAAATGTTGCATTTATTATTTCTGCTTTTCTGTATTTATTTGTGAAGTTTTTATGCACTAATACATGGTCAATCTTTGTATATGTGCCAGTTGCTGCTGAAAAGAAGGTATTATATGCCTTTCTATTTCTATTCAATTTTCTCCAAATATCTATTAACTCTAACTTCTTTAAAATTTCAGTTACTTCCTTTACTTCTTTCTTATTTATTTTTGGTTTGATTCATCTAGTTCTGATAGGGAAAAACTGAGTTACCCTGTTAGTATAGTTTTACTTTCATTTCCTCATTAAGCTCCTCTAGATTCTCCTTTAAAAATTTGTATGGTCAGCCATTTGATGCATATATTTTGAGTACTGATATTTGTTCATTATCTATACTCCCTTTCACGAAGATGTAATTGCCTTCCTTATCTCGTTTAATCAGATCTAGTTTTGCTTTAGCTTTGTCTGAGATCCTGATTGCTACTCCTGCCTTATTTGTTCTCAGTTCAAGTCCAATAGATTATGCTCTAGCCTTTTACCTTTATTCTTTGTATGTCTACATACCTCAAATGTGTTCCTTGTAAATAGCATATGGTAGGATTCTAGTTTTTAATCCATTCTGCTATCTGTTTCCATTTTATGAGTGAGTTCAACCCATATATATTCACAGTTATGATTACTATCTTTGTATTCCCCTCCATTTTAATTTGCTCTTTTAATCCTGACCTTTCTTCTTTCACTCTTTCCCTCCCCTTCAGTGTTTTGCTTTCAGTCAGTCCCCTCACTTTACTCTCCCTTATATTGCTTTCCTTCCAATTATCTCCCTTCTTATTCTCCCCCTACTTCTCTATAGGGTGTTTTATTGCCACCCAGCCTCTCCCTCCCTTACATTACTCCTCGCTTCAACAGCCCATTTCTTATTCCCCTTCTACTTCTCTGTAAGGTAAGATAGTATTCTATACCACAATGAATCTGGTTAGTCTTCCCTCTTTGAGCCAATTTTAATGAGAGTAAGGCTTAAGTATTACCCATCACTGTTCTTTTCCTCTCTTCCATTGTATTAGTCTCCCCTACACACCACTGAGCTTCTTTATTTGATTTAATTTATCCCATTTTACTTCTCTCTTCCCATTTCTCTTATCTTCTTTTCTACTCCTAGTTTTATTTTTTATATATCATCTTAAAGAGCTTATTACCACACCCTCTATGTATATACTTCTTCTAACTACTCAAATAATGATAACAATTTGGGGAGTTACAGATATTATCTTTCCATACAAGAATATAAACAATTTGACCTTGTTAAACCCCTTAATTTTTTTTTCTTTCTTATTTACCTTTTTATGTTTCTCTTTAATTTTGTGTTTGGACATGACATTTTCTGTTTATATCTGGTCTTTTCTTCAGGAATCCTTGGGAATCTTCAATTTTATAAATGACACATTTGGAAATTTATTGCAGGAGGTGATCTGTGAATTCATTCTATATCTATTTTACCCTCTTGTTCAAGAATATCAGGACAGTTTTCTTGGATAATTTCTTATCATATGATATCTATGTTTTTTTATCATAACTTTCAGGTATTCCAATAATTCCTAAATTGTCTCTACTGGATCTTTTTTCCAGGTCAGTTGTTTTTTCATTGAGATATTTCATATTTTCTTCTATTTTTTTTATTCTTTTGATTTTATTTTATTGTTCCTTGATGTCTTATGAAGTAATTAGCTTCTCTTTGCTCAATTCTAATTTTTAAAGACTGAATTACTTCCATTACCTTTTAATCCTTTTCTATTTGGTTCATTTTTTAAAAAAAAAATTTTAAACCCTTAACTTCTGGGTATTGGCTCTTAGGTGGAAGAGTGGTAAGGGTGGGCAATGGGGGTCAAGTGACTTGTCCAGGGTCACACAGCTGGGAAGTGTCTGAGGCCAGATTTGAACCGAGGACCTCCTGTCTCTAGGCCTGACTCTCAATCCACTGAGCTACCCAGCTGCCCCTATTCTTCTTTTTAAGTTACTCTTTCACTCATTGGATTTTTCATCTCTTTTTCTAGTATGTCAATTCCGGTTTTTAAAACATTTTTTCTTCATTAGATTTCTTTGCTTTTTCCAATTAGTCAATTTTACTTTTTAAACTCTTGTTTTTTTTCCCTCATTTTTATTCAACCAGTCTTATTATATTTGTTAATTCCTTTTTGAGTTCTTCCAGAGCATGAGCCCAATTTCTAGGGTTTTTTAGGTATTGCTTGTAGTTCCTTGGATCCTGTCATTCTCTATTGGTTCTGCTCTCTACTCCTTTTCCCCATAGAAGCTTTTGATAGTTACCTTTTCTTCTGTTGTTTACTCATTTCCTCAGCCTTTTCTTTTCATGTTTGTTTGTTTTCCCTGTGGACTATAAGCTTGATGATTCTTGCTTTTCTGCTCCCTATCTTGTTTCCCTGATTAGTTCTTAGGTTGTCATATGACTTTCTATACTTAGCATCCAATATCATTTCCTCTCTTTTCTATTATCTCTGCTAGGTTCATCATATTGTAGATTTAGATATAGAAGGAACCTAGAAGTTCATATTGATTATATGCTTTGCACATGATGAGCGCTTAATTCTTGACCTATTGGTTTACATCCAATCTCCTCATTTTAGAGTTAAAGAAACTGAGTCAGAAATATTAAATGACTTGCCCAAGGACACATAGTCAATAAGTGTGAGAGGCAGGATTTAAACTCTAGCATTGCTGAATACTTGACCAAATCTGAGGACATGGGTCTTATTGAAGTTTCTTAATTCAAATATGTCCCAATTATGAATCACTTCTCTTCTTCCTATTATGTTATACATATTTTTGGTTTTTGTTATTAGTTGTTTCAATCACGTCTGACTCTTCATGACCTCAATGAGGAGTTTTCTTACCAAAGATTCTGTATATGTTTGTCTTTTCCTTCCCAAAGTCATTTTACAGATGAGTCAAACAGGGTTAAGTCACTTCCCTAAGGTCAAACAGCTGGGAAGTGCCTGAAACTGGATTTGATGTCAGGACTTTCTGACCCTATACCTTATATTTTATCTACTGTGCTACCTAACCATCCTATAAAAGTTTTTTTTAATTCCAAAATCTCAGAACTTGAAAGCATGTAGAGTGTCATGTAATTTGATCCATGTCTGATCATGAATCACCCCTACAAAATACCAGGTAAGTAGTCATCTAGTCCTTAGGTAAAGAACTCCACTGAGAGCTAATGGACCATTTCCCAAGACATCTCATTCCACTTTGGGATGGATATAATTCTTAGGATGGGGATGGGGTGAGGTGTGTATTATAGATTAATAGGATTGTGTATTTAGAGCTGCAAGGAACCTTATAGACCATCTTGTAAAGAATTTCATTTTTGTATTTGAGCAACTGAGGGCAAGAGAGTTTTTTACCTGTCCCCAGTCATATAGGAAGTAAGTAGTAAAGGATTTGAACTCAAGGCTCTGATACCTAATCCAGCTCCCTTTCCATTCTAATGCAGTGGCTCACTTCAAGCTGAATCATATTTCAATTTCCATCAATTGCTCCTACTTCTTCCCTCTGGGGCCCACGTAAAGCCAACTCTTCTTCCTCATAATAGCTTTGCAATTACATGACAACAGGTAACATACTCCCAATATCACTCTCAAATTTTCTTTTCTGTGCCTTAAACACTCTCAATGTCTCCATGATATCTAATGGATCTAGCTTAGAAGATTTGCATATAGAACTTTATATAATAGTTTGAAAATTGTGAGTTGAGCAAGTCAGTATTTTTACCTGACCCAGGAAGATAGGTTTCAGAACTGGAAGGGAGTTTAGTGTTAATAGAGCCACCACAAGGAGTATCCTAAGCATTTTATCACCCCAACCCTTGTTTGCTTCACTTCCCCACAGCAAACAAACAATCCACAAAGTACTCAAGTCTACAGGAAGAAGAGGCACACACCCCATTTTCCTTCACAGTCTCCTTATCCCAGTCTGGATAACTGCAAAAAGGTCTTGGATAAGGTGAGAGCAAATACTTCCATAACTTCTGAGGAAATAAAGGATGAGCAAGCCTTGCCAGCTGTCCTGTTTCTACTCTCCTCAACCCCTCTAGACATGTCATTTGGCTTCCTAATGTAACTGAAAAAAGCTCTGAGCCTTGTTATCTACCCCACTGCTAACCCTTCTGCCTCCACTAGGAAACAGTCTAAAAAATTAAGCACCTTGCAAAATGTCAGCTTGTAAAACCCAGGGGAAAGATTTGAACAACGATTTCCTGGTTCAGTTCCAATATTTGTACAATTACATAAACTGATAAATCAGATTAATATGGCAACCCAAAATTTTTGATTTGCTTTCTCTCTGGAATAATCACCTGATACAAGGAAATCAAGTTTCAGTTCAATAGAGTCAAAGCCTCACCTCTAGCAAGTGTTATGCTTCCAACATTACTCAATAAATGCTTTTAAATTATAGCAGATGATGTTCACTTTTATGCTTAAAGTTTGAAGACTATCCAAAGGGATTGATTCATCTTGCTTATACCTCAAGGGTAGATCTAAGGGAAAAAATGGGAGGAAGTAGTAAAGTGAAAGGAAGGTTTAAGTTTGATGGGGGTGGGGAGGGGAGAGTAAATGTCCAAACAATAGGAGCTGTCCAAATACTGACTTTACTGTAATTAGTACTTTCTCCCCATCTGAGTTCCTCCTCAGGCAAAGTATGAATCCTTCTTCAAATACAGGTTGGACTATATAGCTATTAAGGATAATAGTCTAATTCTGCTATCCCTTGATTCTCCTCCAGAGTAATCCCACACTTAGGGAGTAATCATTTAAAATGCTTGTACTTTCTACTCTCAAGTTAAGGTGTAGTCAAAGGAAAGATGGCCAACAAGACATAAATTCCAATCCTGCATATGACACATATGGGTTGTGCAATACTAGGACAATTATTCAAATGCTCAGTTCTCTAGGAATCTTCTACAATTAAAACTGCAATGAAGGTAAAAGTCCGAATGATAGAAGGAGGTCCCCCAGTCACGCATTCTCTATACCAATAAAATGACTTTTGATGTCTCTAGTCCTGCCCCTACATGTTATAGATATTTTTATGGGCATTTGTTCTTTCCCCCAAAAGTAATGTATGCTCCTTAAAAGCAAACATATCTTAGTTTTTGACTCTATATCCCAGGATCTTAGTATAAAATCAGGTCCAGAGTCAACAATGAAGGAATGAATGAATGAATAAGTAAATGAATGACTAAAATGAGATAGGTCTAAGAGTTCAAAAATCCTCAAGATCTTATAAACAAATTCAGGGCTTCTAATCCTCTGGCTCCAATGTTCACCATGTTTGAAGTTTAAACATTCATTGATGTACCCCCACTCAAGTTTTCTGTATCCACTTTTAATATTTGAGACACCCCACTATGATATGTCACAGAATAGAAGAATTGACTCCCCTAAAATTAATCCTACTATTTTTCTGTGCCACTGGCATGACAGAACATAATAAAAAGATCTCCTGGGCTTCAGGGAGTTTATTTGGAACTGGAAGCAAGTCTATAAAGTAATTTTCTATAGGTCACTCAAGACATTGGCAATCTATTCTCCATGAAAGATGGCTTTAGAATTTATCGGGTCATGTCATGATATTTAGTAACAACCCTTGAAATAGTTTAGCTTGATTTGAGCAGAAGCATAATAAAAAGAATAGAGAAAAGATGAATTATGCCAATAAATATTGACTTGCATCTATGCTTTTAACAGTCAAATGAGTCTCTTCTATTGGGCTGTTTTAACACTTTAGATAATACTGATCTTTAGAAGGATTGGGTTACATACAGGGTTAACTGAAGGATTTCAAATATCACAGTTCATCTGCTGAGTTTTTATTTCTTTTTAAGAAATAAGGTATTTCCTATCCTTTCTCCTGAAACTAGAATTAAAGGATACCTTTTTAAGTAAGCAAATACCAAACTTTAAAAAGAAGAAAGTGGCCTAAATAGCTTGAAAAACTTTATTGAATGCATTGCGGAAATCCTAGTGATCTATAATGTCAGCATTTTCTTCATCTTCTAGGTTAGTAACCTTGACCAAAAGGTAATAAGGTGAGTTTAATGAGACCTTTTCTTGATGAACCCAGGCTAGTTTTCTCTTCCTTTTGTAGAGGTTCATTAATCATCATTTTAGATGTATGTTCCAGAACTTTTCTAGAAGTCACAATCTATCTCACAGACTTGTCATTTTTTAATTCAATTCTCTTCCTATAAAAATAATCCTTATTTTATCTTTCTTTCTGTCCTGCAGTACTTCCTCCATTCTTCATGATCTTTCTAATAACATAGACAAGTGTTGGCAAGCCAGCACAGGGGAGCTTCTCTTCCCAGGACCCAAGGACTTTTTTTTTGCATGTTCCACCCCTCTGTCCAGCCACCCAAAGGGAGAACTTTCTCTGTCCACTCTCTGGGGTAATGTGCAGGGTTCATGGGCAGTTTGAAGTTGCAGTTTGGGCATGTGAACTCAAAAACCTTTGCCAATACTGACATCAACAGTGACTCTAGTGAGAGGCATTGGTGTTTTCAGAACCTGCAGATATGGTTCTTTCTGGCAAGGCAAGGCAACAAGCATTTATTAATTAATTTACTATATTTCAAGGTGTTGTACTAAATGACAAGGCTACCAACATATGCAAAATAAATGGTGCTTATCCTCAATGAGCCTGGCACATCATAAATGCTTTGTTATTATTATTATTATTATTATCCTTATCATCAACATCATCAGTCTCCTCCCACTGAGTCCTTGGTACAGCACTGGATATCCACTGGTCATATATTTCGTAAAGAGGATTGTTATCCAGGTTCAAGTTGAATTCCATAGCCCTTGAGAACTTTCCATTATAAAATTCTCTAGTCTTCCTTGATGACCTCTGCCAATCACTACCTTGGAATATAAAGGAATCTTGCCATCTTGCCATAAGATGATTTGCTAAAAATTTAGCTATTTATCCTGGAGAAGACAGGAATCAGGTAGATGGATTTTCTGAGTTCAAGTACATAAAAGACTTTCCTATTGATTGGATCTGCTTGGCCACAGGTAGAAGAACCAGGACCTTGGAGTGGAAGCTGAAATTAGTCCAATTTATGATGGATATCAGGAAAACATGGGTAAAGAGTGAAACAGGCTGTGCTGGTATTTTGCAGAACTCAAGTAGCCTTTCTATACTTGGTCTTGAGCAATATTATTCATTTCTCTAAGCTGGTGAACTTTTGCCCTTGACTAAGGTACCATCCGTTTTAAGCTTTCACACCATGACTCATACCAGGCTCATCACCCATTAGATTTGTTTTCTCACTTTGGATCTATTATATATCTAATGTCAATACCTCCCATTGGATCCATGCCAATAGGAGGAGGGATACAACAGTGTTTATTATGCAGTAGCACTTTAATAGATGATTATAAAGAAAGTATTTTAGAAAGTAGAAAGAGCTCTAGATGTAAGGACCTGGGTTCAAGTCTCATTCAGCCAGTTGTATCCTGAGCCAGCCAGCCATTCTGTTTCTCTGAGCCCCTTTTTCTGACACTGCAAAATCATCGAGCTCACAGGTGAGGCTGGAACAATTTAAAAAGATTTGCAATCATAAAGCTCTATAGAAATGGATGTGATTATTATTCATCACCATCTGTGGACTGAATTGGCATTCTCATCTGAAAAGAATCACTGTGAAAAAGTGAAAACAATCATAATTCTTCATGGGATGTATCATCAAGAATGTCTTCAATGACTTTCAGATACCTGAGCAAACTCCTTCCCATGGAGGAAGAAGTAAAGAAAATCCACAGGGAAAAAGTCTCAACTCACATCATGATAGGTACACACACACATACATGCATGCACACACATATGTGCATACATATGTGTATATATACATATGTGTGTGCATACATAAGCATTTTTGACCCAGACATGAAAATGTTATCTTTTGTTAAATCTTCAATAAAGAAACGTGCCCATTTCCAAATTGCATAGTATTTTGAAGTCCTATAAGATCTCTATTCTGAAGTCCCTCAACAATACTTTTTGATTCCTTTATTCCTGCTCTCCTCTCCCTTATGATGGTCAGGGTTAAGAGCAAATATAAAAGTCAAATTATTTTTAAAAAAGATAAAACAGCTGAAGGATACCTATCCTCATAAAAGGCCTTTGAAAATCATCCTTTGAAATATCTTATTTTTAAAAAAAAGATCCTACTTGCAAAGCTTTAAGAAAGAAATTATTCCCCCCCAAAAAAGATTCCAAGTCATCCACCCATCCTTGAACATATACATCCACAGACTCATATATGGCTGCCAATGCTGTATTGAGCTTAATTGAATATTGAGCTTACCTTACAACTTCCAAGTCTCCTATTTTCCCTAGAGGGGATTGCCTTCCCAGACGCCTTCCTGTGCACACTTGATGATTTGCTCCAACTGAGCTTGGTAAGTTTCACAGAAAATCCCATTTAGCAGTTTGCTCACTCCCAGGGTCCATTCATTAAAAAAAACAAAAATCAGCTCTCCTGAGCTCTGCCATTAAGCCCTTTTCTACAAAGGTAATCTGTGTCTGGTGCATGCTATCTCTAGGAAAGGCAAAATGCACAGTGTAAGGGATTAATCAGATATTGGTGATATGAAACCAGAGCTGCTCATTTATCTATGCTTGGTGTTCAGAAATAAATAATGAATGGGAAATGGTATCTCTGAAGCCAAAATGAACCATCCTTGTGTTTTATTATCTTTACCTCCAAAAAAATTTACCTCATGCACAGTGCTCTGGTCTTGAGGTTAGACCATCCTGTACCCCTCATTAATCCTCGTAGCCCAGTTCATTGAGTTATTTAGAACAGAAAGGGAACTTAGAATCCAAGATTCAAAGCAGAAGAGCCTGTAGATTTTATAGAACTGAGAATATCAAGGGCCTTAGAACATAAAGTTACAGAACATGGAGGGACTTCGAAATGTAAAATGGGACAGAAGGGCCAGAGAAGAGGGAATATCAGAGCTGCAAGAGACCTGAGAAATTTCAATATCAGATATACACAAGTTCTTAGACTATATAGTATCAGGGGAAAAAAAGGCCCTTAAAATACAGAATAGCAGAGCTGAGAAAAACTGAAACAGGAAATGCAAAACAGAATAGCCAAAAGGGATCTTAGGAGAGAGAACAATGGTCAGAACTGAGAGATTTGAAAACAGAATCCATTGGATCTGGGTGAAACTATGGAACACAAAAGGCCAGAGTTGGGAGACATCCCAGCAAAGGGAACAGAAAATATTGAAGCCAGGAACAGAGAATGTCAGGGCTAAAGAGAACCCTAGAACATAGAGTCTAAGAGAGAGAGGAGGGACCTGAAAACCAAATGTTATTTCAGAAAAGGACGTGATAATGAAGAATGTCAATTTTGAGAGACACATTATTTTAGACTATAGAACAGAGAGTGATTGCATCGAATCAGACACTTTTTCTAGGGCTATAAGAGATCTTACAGCCCAGAAATGTAATATTTTCAACTAGTTAGAGGTCAGTGAACTATCACTCCAATCTCTGAAGGTCCTTGAAAGATTGCTCAATATTGTCTTTCCTACAGTCTTAAATTGTGGTCAGAGCAGGTCTTATTTTCCCCACGTTTAAGATAAAGAATATTTAGGGTACTAAATGCTAACTTATACAAGGTCACACATTTCCTGAGTAGGTGAGATTCTAACAAAGGTTTCTTGACTCCAAATTCAACAGTCTAACCACTATATAATTTAGTCTTATCTTTGGTTACTTACTAAATTCTCTAACAAATTATTAATAGAAAGACTACCCTGATTCTTTTTTTAAATTCATCTTAGGATCAATATTGTATTGATTCTAAGGCAGAAAAGTGGTAAGGGCTAGGCAATGGGGGTGAAGTGACTTGCTCAGGGTCTCTCAGCTAAGGAGTGTCTGAGATCATATTTGAACCCAGGACCTCCTGTCTCTAGGCCTTCCTTTCAATCCACTGAGCCACCCAGCTGCCTTCCACCCTTATTCTTAAGGTTGCTAGTGCACCCCCTTCCAAAACACATATACACACACAGTTAGTATTTTATATTTATATTTATTTTTATGGGTCTGTTTCTTACCTTACCTCCACCACCATCACCACAAACTCCTGTGCTCCCCCCCCAAAAAAAAAAGAAAGAAAAAGAAAAAGAAATGCAGACATTTAAAACTCTGGGATTACAATTCCTATCAAATTGAGAATACTGGAGGAAAAAATAAAATAATCATTTGTGGAGGGATTGTGAGTTCACTCATACACTAACACCCCCTATTGGTAGAGCTGTGGATTTGCATTTAGAACAATATTCAAAAATCATTTAGTTGTTGATATCTTTTGACCCAGCAATATTACCATTTATATGTATATATGCCCTGAGGAAGTCAGATAAAAAGGAAAAAGACCGGTAAGTGTGTAAATATAAATAATAGCATTTTTGCATTAAATTCTCACTCTGTCACTTATTTTCAATTTCTCCCTGGCTAATGGCTAACTCTCTTCTGTCTATAAATATCCCCTTGTTTCCCTTTTTGGCAATCTCTATCTCTACTAAGTAGTGCTCTACATCTCTTCTGCTCTTTGTAACTAAACTCCTTGAGGAGCTCATCTCCTCCTGTGATATCTACCTCTACTTTCTTTGCTCTCCCCCATTTTGTGACTCCTTATAATCTGGTTTCTAATCTCATAATACCACCAAAACAGCTCTGTCCAGAGTTATTAATGATCCCTTAGTGGTCAATCCAGTGCCTTTTTTCTCTCTTCTCATTTTCCTTGATACCATCTTCTTGCTTTCTTTTTGAGTATCTCCTTCTCTTGGTTCTCATAATTATTCCTACATGGTCTCTTTTGCTAGGACCTTTACTAGATTATACCTTCTAAATGTAGGTGTCCTTGGAGCTCTGGCCTAAACCCATTTCTTTTCTCTTCTATACACTTCAGTGATCTCAGCAGCTTCCATAAATTTAATTATCATCTCATTACAGAAGATTATCAAATCTACCTATCTTGCCTCATGCTCTTTGCTCCAATACTGCAAGTCCACCTGCCTCTCAGACATTTCAAACTGGATATCCAGGAGATACCTTAAACATGTCCAAATATATTTGAGATGTCAGAAATACCAATATGTTCAAAACTAAACTCATTTTTCCTAAACCCTCCTCACCTTCTACTTTTCCTATTATTATAGAGGGACAACACCACCCTCCCAGCTCCTCAGGCTTGAAATCTAGGAATCATCATGTATTCTTCATGATTTCTCATCTCCCATGTCCAAGGCCTGTTGATTTCTCCTCTAGAACATCTCTCCTACACACCCTTTCCTTTCATCTGCCACTGCCATCACCTTAGTGCAAGTCCTCAACACCTTACACCTAGACTTTCTGTAATAGCCTGCTGGTGGGTCCTTCCTGCCTCAGATTTCTCCTTGTTCCAATCCCTCCTCCAGTCACTACCATGATTTGCCCCAAACAATGGTTATACACATTCAGGATCAACAAACTCCAATAGCTCCCTATTGCCTCTAGGATCAAATACAAAATGTTCTATTTGTCATTCAAAGCCCTTCATAACCTGGTTCCTCCTACTTTTCCATTCTTATCATACCTTACTCTTGAATCCAATGACAAAATCCTCTTGACTGTTCCATGAATAAAAAAGCCCATCTCAGGGCTCCAGAAATTTTTTCTGATTGTACCCACTGACCAGAATGTTGTCCCTCCTCAATTCAGCATACTGACTACCTGGATTTCTTTAGGCCTCAAGAAGGTGAAGATTCCAGAAATACACAATTTGATTCAAAGCATAAGAATCACATAGGATCAAAATGCAGAATTTTGTTAAATAATGAAGATTCTTAAATAACTTAGTGATTGAAATAGTTTGAACTTTTCTTGGCAGATAAAATTTGTAGACAGAATTAGCTCTACCTTGTCCAAAATATATTTTCTTCTGGGAAGGGGTGAGACTATTAATGAGATATAATTCATCCAGAGGAGTTTGAATAGGATAGTGAAAGGACTAGGACCATGCCTAGAAGAATCAGTAAAAGAAACTAGAGATATTTAATTTAGGGAAGAAAATTTTAGTGGAAGATTCCCTGTTGTGAGTTATTTGAATGACATCATGAGTAAAAGAAATTAAACCCCTTCTTGGTCCCAGCAGGTAGAACTAGAGACAATATGTAGAAATTACAGAAAATCAGTCTCAGATTTCAGAATCATAGACGGCCTTGGCAGCCATCTTTTCCAACTGAGATAAATTCCCTCTAGATTGTACCCAACAAGGGACCATCCACTGTCTGCTGGACAACTTCCAATCCATTCCACTTCTGAATAGTTCTAAATATAAGAAAGATTTTGTTTTACTGACATTGGTTTTTAATTACCCTCTTTGCAACAACAATCCATAGTACTAAAGAGAACAAATCTAATGTCCTGTCCATAGTCCAACCATTCAAATATTTGAACAAAGTTCTTAGCTTCACCATACTCTAACATTACCTGTTCTTTCAACCAATCTTTGAATGACTGAATGCTTAAAAATTAATTTATTGTTTTGACTTTATATCTCACTCTCTTCTATTAGTGGAAGGAATAAACTCTTTTTTAGGAGCATTTAGACTTTCTAATAAGAATCATCAAGCTATAAAAGGGAATCCTTTAGAAGGTGGTATATTCTCAACCACCAGGGATTTACAAGTGGAGGTTGAATCCTTTTCCAGGTTATTGTCAGTAAGATGGTTGTTCCACTCTGGTTTGTACTATATGATCTTAAAAATCCCTTCTGGATTCTCAGATGCCAAAAATATCCAAGGAGGCTTAGGAAAGATACAACTCATTATCTACTTATGATAAAATGTATTTCTAATATTGCATTATTTCTAAGTAATGTTTTATATAATTTGAGACTTGGGTCTATCTTTCTAACCTTTTTTTCTTGTTCCTTTCTTCCTAACAAATCCAAGGAATGCTTTTTGTCTTCCTTACCCCAGAGTGTCGTCTAAGTTGGAGTGATTGAAATTAAAGTTTCTGAGCTCAAGTCAGTCCAGTAAGCAAACCTGGCTCAAGTTACTTATGCCTGGATGGCAGCAGGTCACATGTCCTTGTGTTCCCCATTAGAATGAGCTATAAGGATCAAATTTTAACCAGATACAACTTGATCATCCCATCTAGATCTCCAAGATCTATTGGAATCATATGACCAGGCATGACCTCCCCCCTGCCCACTACCATAAAGGAATTGGGAAGGTAGTGAGAGAAATATATTCTTCTTCCTCAGTAGATATTCACCAAAGAGATGTCTAGGGAAAGGGCTGAATAGTGATCTTCCAAAATTGTATTGAATGACTCAAAATGCTGTTTTTGTGTCTGATTACGGAGAAAGATCACTGACCAATTACTTGATTGGTTATTACTAGTTTCAACAATAAATTGATTTTCTTACCCAGAATCCATTCTCTCAGAATGTTTAATTATTAGAAAATTTTACATGACTCTCATGCATACTTGAGTTATAACATTATTTGTATATTTCTATGCTCTCTAGTACTCTCACACTGTTACCCAATTTAAACTCTTTCCATCTCTGTTTCTGTCTGTCTCTCTGTCTCTCTGTCTCTGTCTCTGCCTCTCTCACTTCCTCTGTCTCTGTTTTTCTGTTTCTGTTTGTTTTTCTGTCTCTCTCTCTCTGTTTCTCTCTCTCTCTCTCTCTCTCTGTTTCTCTCTCTCTCTCTCTCTCACACACACACACACACACACACACACACACACACACACAGTTCATGTTTTCTCTTTGGAGATTTCTTTCATATATCTTATAAATATCCTGTATGCTTCCAGGTTATCCATATATTACACCTCCCTCCCCAACCCCAGGCCCAATTAGAATGTGACCTCCTTGAGAGCAGGGGTTGGTTTTGTCTTTCCTCATTTACTCAGTGCTTATCCCTGGGCCTGGAAGAACTTAATAAATGCTCCTTGGCTGACTAACTGACCTCTAGGGGCCCTTCTTTCCTTGACCTCCATTGATTTCAGGCTTGTCCTACCTTGGGCAAATAGGAAGAGGATAGGCCAGCCCTTACCAAAGCAGCCCAGGGGGAGGCTGCTTAGATGCTAGATGGCTCCAGGGACATAGTTTGCNTATATATATATATATATATATATATATATACAGACATTAAACCAAGGTCAATTTGATCCCTTCCTTACACATCACAATTCTAAGAATGCTATATAATAACAAATATTCAAGATTTGAGAAGGTATAAAATGTGAGTTAAGAAAGTGACATTTCTTTGCCTCTCTTTTATTACAAGAGCAATCTACTCTTACCTGAAAGAGTACTCTGTCTGTTAGGATTCTTCAGCAACCACCAAGCTACCAGGGACTCAATAAGCCCAAGACTGGGCCTTCCTTGGTTTTGCTTAATCTGTCACAGAGACACATAAGCAAGAAGGTTCCTAAAAGGAAATTTCATTGTTCTGGACTCACAAATAAAAATGTTGTTTATGCCTCCCTGAAGAAAGAACCAACATCCCTATCTAGTGGTGAGACCTTCATATTGAACTGTTATAGAGTCAGGAGGTAACGTTGTATGAGAAATGCCCCAAGTAGTAAGGATCCTGGAAATTTATCCTTGCTGTGATGGTTCTGAGAGCTGTTTCTGACAACATCCATCTGACCTTAGCTCTGAAAAAAAGCAATCAGCTTGCCAGGAATGGAGCATTCAGGTATATGTGTGTCAGGGAAGGCACTAAGTCATGGGGTGAGAAGTAGATAGCAAGGAATCTAATCAGAGACATGCTGATCAGGAGGAGAAATTCTGATTTCCAGAGTTATTAAGCATATGCATTCTGCTTGGTAAGATGGGTGACAGAGTATCATCAGCCATGCTGAGAAGGCATTTCATCTGACCATTTAGTTGATATAAATAGTTTGGGTTTAAGATCATTCTGGATCTATTATTCAAAAATGTCACAAAATCAAGAGCCTATTAGAAGTAATGACATTAGATTAACAGATCACTCCAGTGGCATTGATGCCATGGATATGGCAGTGAATGGATGCCATATTCCTGCCTCATCTCAGGACCTGACTCTTACTCATTGTATTGAATTGATTCAACCTAGTGAGTTTGATATTGTTGGTCTTTTGAAACTAAAGAATGATAAAACACAAAACCAACCCCCCTCATAATAAACAACTTGCATTTCAATATATTGTGCTTGGGGAGGACAAAGTTTATATAATTCAAGTAATGAAATATAAATTTCTACAACCTCTAGAAGATTTCATATAAGTAGATTCTATAATTTTAGTTTAAAGAAAAGATTGAATCAAATTCTCTGTCTTCCTGTCAGAGATAGATTAGGAATTTTGCCTCACATGTATAGTTTTATTTTTTATAAAAGTTAATGTCACTTTATAGCTCTTTAAAGTTTATATAAAGGAAGATCTCCATAACACCTCTTAAGATATCACCTGCATTATTTTCCCCATTTTAAATATTCTTGGAGATCTGATGACTTAATAACTGAGATGAGGAAAATTAAATCACAGGTAGGCTATAGGGTTGAATTTATGAGAAATCAAGCCTCGGATAGAATTTTGGCAAAATTCAATATCAAAAGCATTGGGGTTTAGTTTGCAGACTCCTCTCTCTCCCCTTTTCTGAAAATCCAGACACTTGTCATTCTCTGGTCTTTCTGTACCTCTTTGTTCTCTAGGATTTCAAAGATCAGTGAGAATGGCTCAGAAATCCCAGCTGTCAATTCTTTCAATGCCACTTAGTCATCTGAACTCTTCAAAGGCAGTAGGTAATCTTTTACTATCCCTATATTCATATTGGGTATCAACTCCCTATTAGTCATATTTTTTCTATCCTTTCCAATCCTAAAGGTGAGTCTTAGCAGATAAAGCAAGGGGAAAGGAAGAAAAATCTAGTACGCCTGCCCTCCCCCTGTCTTCAGTTATTATTTTATCCATCCCAAGCAATAGAGATACTCCTACTTTGATCATATTCTTTTTTCCTTGAAAAAAATAGCTCTTTAAAACTCATCTCCTGTTTTCAGGCTTTACCACCTGACTTAGTTCATTTTGAGAATCAGCCCATCTGAAAATGGTTTTATTGAACTGAGCTCCACTTTTGCATCCAAAATTGCCTTAGTCCCATTTTCCCTATATGTGTTCTTAAATTCTAAGTCAGTGAGTTCCCTATACATTCTTATTTCTTTCCTTAGATAACTTTTCCTCTTTATTTTCTAATCATTTGAAGTTTCTCCTTGTGCATTACAATTTAGGAATTTGTACTTTGTACTTTAGGATTTTAATTTTTAAGCACTTCAGGTCCAGTGCTAATTTCCCCTCCATTGTATTGCATTCATACAGTTTATAAAGCATCTAAATCTTTTGTGTAAAGCATTGTGCTCATGTCTAGAGAAGGTACAGAGTTCAGGAAGACAGTCTCTGTCTTTATAGAAGTCACAGTCTAGCAAGAGATGAAACAAAGACACACACAAATGTACAATATGCAAGTTAACTGATTTCATTATAGCCCTGGAAATCAAAGAACTCACTGAGACTTAAAGAGCAGATCATTATCAGTCAGGTGGATCAAAATGGTAGAAGGGAAATATGAATGGACATTGGAGTTAGACTTGAAAGAATATGGAGCAATTCAAAAGAAGAAGGGGGGATGCTACCTCCTTAATCTAATTGATCACCATTTATGGAGTGTCTACTGCCTTTGGGGACTGTGTTCAGCTCTAATATTATGAAGACAAAAAAGTGAGTATTCCTTGCCCTAAAGGAGTTTATGTTCTCCTAGGTAGAAATAACAACAAATAAGTAAACATTACGTTATCCAAGGAAGGAGTGAAGAACAACAAAGTGGTAAGTAGAAGAGTAGATAAGAATAGATTCAAGGAGGAAGTACCAGGGAGCCATCAGATCATCAGAGTTGGGTTGTGATATAGGCAGAAACGACACAGCAAAATTCTTTGGGATTCTTTGTAGAGAACAGATTGGTGAAGAAAAAGAGTATATGTCTCCCTAACAATGTGGATATAAAGCCTGGAACCAATTTTTCAGCTCGATCCCAAAAGACAGTCAAAATCATAGGTTAGAGTAACATTCTTAATAGCTGTCTTGCTAAGTAGGTGAAATAGTGTGGAGAAGGGATCTTGCTCTGTCAGATAATGCAGGGAAGAGGGTGGTGCATTTATTATACATACTTACCACTGACCAAGAATCAGTCACTGATGAAGTATATCCCTGGACTATAAAGCTTATTCTTGTGCCTGATAGTTTTGCTTTGGTGACCCAACCCTCATCTCTATTTGGAATGAACAAATGAATAAGTGAATGAATGAATGAACATAAAAATAGATCTTTTTCCACCATTCAAGGAAGAAACTCAAGGTATCCAACTCATAATTTCCCACATGGCTGCTCTCCTGGACTATATGATCTCCAAAAAAGCCAATATTCAGAAAGATTAAATAAAATCTGAAATTGATACCACCTCAGATGATTTCCCACCCTGGCTACAAGATTCCATTGGATATCCCCCTTTCTGGGATATCTACATTTCAGGCTCCTTCCTGTTTTTTGTTTGTTTGTTTTTGTTTTCCTTTTGCTTTGTTTTTGTGGGATGAGCTGTCTTGAAGAGAAAGAGAGGGGGAAATGGGGAGAGAGGGAAAGGAAGAGGGAGAGTTGCATGGAAGAAACGCTAAGACCTAAAGAATTGTAGCTAGCCGAGGACCAGAAGGAAAGCTCACATTGTCCCCTGTGTATCCTCAAAACATCTGGACATCTGGGAATTCATTCTGCTTTATAAATATTTATTCACTGAATGTAGGTAGTTGAAAAGCTCTTTGTCATTCCCTAACCCAAATCTATCTTCAGATTCCTGGCCCCCTATATAACTTTATATGTATTATGGGCCTAACTGTAAGACTGCCTCACAAACTGGGCAAAGACATAATTCAGTTTTTATGTATGAGCTCATAAGATTTTGATAGGCTTGGAGATGTCAGTGGAAATTTGTAAAAGGGAATTTAAACACAATGGGACAGATTCCTTTCTTTTCTAGAGTCTTGAGAGTAGGTGAGACTTAACTGGAGACATCTAGCTTTTCAGGACAGAGAACAAGAAGGGACCCAAGATTCATAGTCCAATCAGTTTTACCCAGGAAGAAATGAAGGTCCAAAGAAGTGAAGTTAGTATTAATAATAATATCTACCAAATTGTTTATTATAATTATTGATATTATCACTTGTGATAGCATTTGTATACAGAAAAGTAGTGTGTCATAGTAGAGAGCAATGCAGCTTCTAGATAGGAAAGTCCTGTGTTCAAGTACCATCACCGACAACTACCAGCTGTATGACACTGAACAAGTCATCTCTGACTCAATGATCCAGGAAGAACTCTTAAAACTAAATAGCAGAGAAAATACCAGTCTGCATCTGTAGAGCTGGTTTTCTCTTCAGGAAGTTCCTACATTGATTATTTTCAGGGGTGATATTGTTGAAAGAATTTTTTTTTTCCTTCTTGGGCCTTTAATTAATGAGGTAACACTCAAGACCAAGAAAATTAAAAGAGTTTATTAAAAAAAATAGGTCAAGGGAGCAACCCAGTGATGGGCTGATCATTAGAGATCAGCAATTTTTGAAGGAGTCCTGCTTTTTTATAATACAAATTCCATAATAAGTTGTACAATCTCAATAGATTTTCATCAGCAAAAGATGTGGGTCCATACCAATCAGTTTCTCCCCAAGTATGGAACACCTCACACAGGTGAGATATGTGACTTGCCTAAGTGTCAGATTAAGTGAAGCCTCTCCTGAATACTGATTGACTCTCAGGACTGGGAACACAATGGGTCAGAAGTAAGAGCTTTATTTTCATAATACCAAATAAGAGAAAAAAATTTTCAAGTTGAGAAAGGAGGAAAGCAGATAGTTTACTGGGCAAATGGTTTTTGCCACAAAAATACATTCGATCTGTTTCTATAAAACACTTGTTGATCTCTGGCCTAGAGGGAGAAATGAAAGAAAGAAAGAGACTTGGTACAGTTCTAGGCTAACTATTCACATGTCTGTGTGTGTGTGTGACATATGTAATACCCAGTGGTATTGTTCATTGGCTAGGGGTGGGGGTGGAGGAGAGGATGGGAGGGAAACAACATGAATCATGGAACCATGGAAAAATATTCTAAATCAATTAATTATATAATTTTTTTCAAAAAAAAGAAAAATTAAAAATTAAAAAATAAAATAAAATTATTAGTGGGCACATATTCTGAAGATAAACTAAAAGAAATCCAAACCAAGAACAGGAAGATCCATTTCAGGGAAGAGACAAAGAAACAATGTGATATTCAGTCTAGTTTACAGTTGACTTTGTTCTGGGAGAATGGTGCTTGTCTAAATATTTGAATTGTTATAATGTGAGCAATGGCAGAGAGTTCCAGAGGACATGAGTTTGAATCCCTGCTCTTCCTCTTGTTTGTGGAATGGCTTTGTGCACATCAGTCTTCTTCCCTCCTCAGTTTCCTCACCTGTAAAATGAAAGGCTTCTACAAGACAACCTCTACTCTCTCTTCTAACTCTAGATCTATAATACAATGATTCAAGGCAATGGGTAGAAGTTAGAGTGAGGTGGATTCCAGTTTTAAAAAAAAGAACTAAATGGTTAAGTGATAAGGGAATGGATTTACTCAAGAACCAGGGATAATCCTGTAATAATGAATTTCAAATTTGAGGGTGACTTGGTCAGGGATTTCGTATAGTGGTTCCCTTAGATAAAGTGGTCTTTAAGATGTTTTCTACCCACTAACGAATGTAAAGTTGCATGAAACAATGATTCCATTATTGATAAATTTCATGAGTCTGTCATTAAAAGATTCAAACTTTCTTTGTTGTCTCCCTAATAAAAACAGCCTTGTAGATGGAGTCGTGATGACTTTAAAAACTCTCCTTAGGTTAAATCATCTACTTGTTTCTGAGAATGAAATACTGATTTTATGTTGTCAAGTAGCCCTTGCCTGAAAATGGTAATAGTACGTTTCAATGAATTAAATGTTGGAATTTCTAAAAATTAGCTTTCCCTCTCCTCCATCCTCCAGAAAAAAGGACCAAAAATATACATAATGCCATCTTTCTGAAATGGATCTAGGTGCAGCCTGGCTTTGTTCTCAGCCAAGCTGGGCCCAACCTGAATAGCCTGCATTGTGTGGAAACAATAAGACAATTAAATACCTCTAATTGTACAAGCTGGTTGCTAGGCAATCCCCTAAAAACCTCAGTGAAACAAGCAGTCAAGGGAATAACAGAAGCAGAAAATAAACCCAAGTGGGATAATTGTTTACTCAGGTCTGTGTAGCTTCCACAGGCCAGAGCCAGGGTGAGCACCAATGTGACCAAAAGGGCATCTTATTCATAGGCTAACTCTTTCTTTAGGAGTTTCCAGTTCCAGAAAAATCCTCTGCACAGACCCCTTGCAGTTCCCATTACTGGCTATTGGGAGAGGCTGAGCTTTGAGCTCTGAAGATGGGAATCCGTAAGAGTGGAGGAAAAGCCACAACTTCCCTGATGAACTGGATCCTGGGCCTCCCCACTGCTTGTGAACCCCGTGACATCCATTAACATGCAGGAGGAGCAGAAGCAGAGAAAAGTCCTTTAACAAAGGAAAGCCAGCATGACAATGACTTTGTGGCTTCTGGGTTCTAAACCATCTCATTCCTCCTTGTTGTTGACTTGTTGTTTTTAAGGGGATGCCTCTCCTCTGGAAATATTTCATGGGAGGCTGTAGGAAGTGGATGCTATTCTGTGTAGTTCCAAAGGGCACATGAGTTTGAATTACAGCTCTGTACCTCACCTAACTAATTTATGGGTTGATCCTGGTAAGTTAGCCAAGTGGTTAGAAATGTCAATCGAGAAAAAGCCATCCTTCAAATGTTACCAAGTCCTAGTGGAGTGAAAAGGATTATTAATAGGAAAAGATTAGACATACATGGCAGAGGACATCAAGAATCCATCCCCCTCCCCACCCCAGACAGTGAGGGGCTGAGACTATTTATCTCATTTGCCACCAGGAGCTCTTTGGGGGAAAGTTGGGAACGGAGAATGGACGATCTCTTCCAGGGAAAGACGGAATGCAGAAGTGGGATGTTTCAAGCTAGTTTAAAACATCTTGGGCTGCTTCAACTCCTCAAGGCTGACTATTGAACTGAATTTCTTTTTTTTTTATGCCTTCACCTTCTGTCTTAGAATTGATATTAAATATCCGTTCCAAGGCAGAAAAGCAGGAAGGGCTTGGCAATTGGGGTTAAATGACTTGCCCTAGGTCACACAGCCAGGAAGTGTCCGAGGCCAAATTTGAACCCAGATCCTTCTGACCCCAGGCCTGGCTCTCCATCAACTAATCCACCTGGCTGCCCCTCAACTGAATTTCTTATGAAGCCTATCTGTGTCAAAGGGTTGAACCAGATCACCTCCCTCTGTTGGACCCAGATTTTGAGGTCTGGCCCAGATTCAGTCATGGCAGGAAGAATCACACTGACAATGCAATATGCAAAAGAGGCTCATGTATTGGTTAGCATGGTGCTAGGATCAGCAGGCAGAAAGGTTTGGCCTGACTGACCCCAAGGCTTCTTCAGCCAAGGGTTTATATAGAAATGTTTGGGGAAGGGGGTTGGTACATACATCATCAAGGAGAGATATTAGGGATCATCTGGTCAAGGGGGTGTCAGGAACAGGGAGTCAGGAAGCATCTGGCAACTATCCATCAAGGGGAAATAAAGAAGATATTTACATGTTGGGAACTATTTGGCCAGGAGGTTAATTTTAGGCCTGTCATGGGGGAAACAAGGAAGTCATTTATGGGCTGGGAAACATTCTTTTGGGGGCTTCAGGGGGCCAGGAAGAAGTTTGCTCAGGCTAGAAATAATTAGGTAGCCTGGCAGGCTGATTTTTAAGTCCCACACCTCAGATTTAATTGTGACCACCAAAGCACAATATGGACTTAGCCTCTCTGGTAGAAACCTCAGTGCCCTTTTGGTTTTATGAGTCTAGGATTAAGAACTTGATGGGTCTTGGAGATCATCTCATCCAGCTCCATACATCTCAAAATGGAGCATGTTTCATCTCATGACTCCTTCATGCCCCACATGGTGACATTTCTGAGAACTCTGCCCTAGGCCTCTCAGTTTTACATTCCTTCATT
This sequence comes from Gracilinanus agilis, assembly GCF_016433145.1. Taxonomy (NCBI): domain Eukaryota; kingdom Metazoa; phylum Chordata; class Mammalia; order Didelphimorphia; family Didelphidae; genus Gracilinanus; species Gracilinanus agilis. The sequence continues at coordinate 6,517,447 of NC_058131.1, read as the reverse complement.
CTAATTCATTTATATTAATTAAGAGCTTCAAGTACTCAGGTAGAGCATAAAGGAGAGATATTTAATTGGGAACACTGGTTGCTTTTCTCCCACCTTCTAAATACATATTTTCCACAAAATAAACCCATAAAAATAAACGTGGTGTATACAAAGACACATAGATGCCTATTTGTGCTCCATAGTGTGTAGAAGGAATTTCATCCCCATCTTCCTCCTGGATTGCCAACCTGTTCATCTCATTTTCTACATGCCAGCACTGAGTCAGTGAATGTAGATAAAAGGGTTTGCGTGGAGCCTACCTGGGTCTCTTTGGTTCACTACTTCCTGGATCAAGGAGGGGATTGACAGAGAATCCTGCAGGGTGAGCAACACGTGGTCAGAGAGAGTAATAAAAGACTTTAAATCTGTGCTGAGGTATCTTTTCTAATTCAAGTGATTATTAATAACCAATAGAAAATAAGAAGTTGGAAGATATTAATTTTTAAACATGACAATAGCTATATACATACATGTGCCTGAACATTTGTATACATGCATATTTCTCACAATCACATGATTACATGCATGGATACATATTAGATATGGGTGTGGACATATACATGTATATATGTGTATACTCATGCATATACGCATGCATGTGATACAACAGGATATATAGATATGTTCAGAGTTGTGTATATATACATATGAATTAATATGTTCATGTATGTGTATATGCCCATTTCCATAGGCCCATAGAATTAGAAATAACTTCAGAAGTAATGGCATCTAATCCTCTCATTTTCCAGATGTACACACTAATCTCTAAGCTTTAATTCCCCTTTTTCCTTCTTCCTACTAGCATCCCTTCTCCATGGCCTCTTTCTCCTCTTTATCTAGGCTATTTTGCCCTAGTAATCCCCAGAATGATAGCTAGTTTACTAGAGAGGAAGACCAGGGAGGAGACAGAGGAGCATTCCTCATGTCTTTCCCTCAACTCTGATCAGAATTATTCATTGTCAGACCTTGAATTCCAGCTGTTTCTTTTCCAAACCTTCCTATCTCAAGCCACCTCCCCCATAGGCTGGAAACTTTAATATTATGCTTGGGTAGGGCTAATCTCCTATCCCAGTGGGAGCTATAGAAGATTCTAGGCAATAGGAATGGGCATTTTTCACCAATTGAATTAAATGTGACAAGGAACAATAGGAAGGTTTATTTCCCATCTTTAACCTTGACTTCCTCCACAGAAATAGAATGGAGTAATGGCAAAGCTCTAGAATTAGAGCAGGAAGATCTGGGTTCCATTTTCTCCTCTGACACATACTATCTTTGTGACCATGTGAAAACAGCATAACTGACCTAAGCTTCCATTTCCTCACCTAGAAAATAATAGTTTTAATTGTAGAAAAAAACCTCTTAGGATTATATTAAGGATTAAATAAAATTGGATATGTGTGAATGCTGGTAACTCATATATTGGGTCCCACCAGACAGAGTTACTCCAGCCTTAAGATATTCTCTGGGTCTGTTTTCACTCAAAGAACACAGTGATGTGTTTACATTCACTAGACAAAGGATGTTATTAATGCAAATAAAAAATATTCAGTGAATCATCATACTCAGAAAAATAGCCATTCCATATCACTGCAAACATGGGATATATTCCCCCATCATTAATTACATTTTCAATGGAAAAATAAATGCTCACAAGGGATATATTTGCAAAGGTATACATGTAGAATACATTGAGATAAAATATGAATGAAATGTATGTGATTGGTCCAAACATGTAGGGTAAATTATGCTTCTGATGTTGGAGATCTCCTGTCTCTTCCTGTTTTTCATCACACTTTCCCCCTTTAGGGCTGTGATGGTGAACCTTTTAAAGAACGTGTGTCCAAACTGCAACCCCTATGATGAGTGTGAGGCCATGACTTTACCCTAGGCAGGGGAGGGAGGAAGCACTCCCATTGGGCTGCTGGGCAGAGGGGTGAATCATATGAGAAACATCCTCAGGTGTGTGTGGAGATGGGGAAGGGACCATCCCCCTCCAGCAGGTATGCCAAAGGTTCACCAGCATGGCTCTAGGGCATTGGTTTTATGCTGCATACAGTAAGCTTTGATAGAAGGATAGATTTTGTGTATCATTGCTACGTTGGCCTTGTGGTTTCATTGTTATTCCTGGTACAGTTTCACTGGGCAAGAAATCATGGATCTCCTCCCTTCCTTGAGTTCTGAGTTCAACTGGTATCAATCACTCCATCAACAAGAATCCATTAAACACTGACCATGTACCCCTAACTCCAAGAAATGAAATAATTATCATAAAATTCTCAGTACAGTGCCTGGAACATAATAGATGGTATATAAATGTTTATTATTATTAATAATGATATTCTTTTTAATACTACATCTCTTCCCCCAAGAATCAAAACACAGCATCAAAAGAATCTAGAGTGTAATACAGATGGAATTGAATTAAATTCTATTCAATAATCAGTACAAAATATCCAACATACAAATACAAAAATTAAATTACTTTCTTTCCTCAAGCATTATTCCCTCTCCTTGGGGATATGACATTTGCATAAGTAAATGCAAGATAATTTCAGAAGTATAGTGCATGGAAACTCTGAGGATCCCACTCTCACTGAGAACTCAGTTTCCCCAAGAAAGCCTAGCTTCATATACCTTTTAGGATTAGGGGGAGGTATCACTGATAGATAAGGGAGTGTTTTGTCTAGTGTCATAGGCTTTTCTAATTTCATACTTAGCAGTGTATTTCCCTCCAAACTTATACATCAAAAATAATTTAATCAACCAGACCAGTAGAATGAATAAGAGTCAATGGACAGAGAGAATGCATTAATAACATTTGGTATAAAATATACTTCTACTTCAAAATTTGACACACTCTCTCCAAATTACATATAGAGTTCAGCAGAAAGTTCAAAGAAGAAAGCACAGGTAGTAAAGGGTTAACTCACATCTTTTGAGCGTTGGAAGTTTTTTTTTTCTCCCATTTGTGGGACATCTGACAGTTTCCTTTAAGCATAATAAATCTGTGTCCATAGTGTAGAGATTAAAATTAATATCCCAAATACTCCAAGTATTATAATTGTATAAAGTTTATTTACAATAACTTGAAGCAAAAAGGAAAAAAGAAACAGCAAACCTGAGGAAAGAAAAAGCCACTTCCCTGATTCACATGTGGGAGAAGAGAGAGAAAGAGGCGGAGTTATAGAACTTATAAACAAACACGCAAGCACATAAGGTGGGGATGAAGGAGGAAAGGGATGCTGGGAGATGAAGGAATTCTAGGGAATGTAGTCCTGGGGTAGACCATCCTAGCTACTCATTAGGTCTTTGGCTTTCAATTTGAATAAGGACAACTTTGGGAAGATAGGCGGTCTAGTTTCTTCTGCATCTTTCAAAGTTTCCAGTGCCTTCCTCCAGTCAACGGGCTGAGAAGACCTGAGGAAGGTCAAAAGAAGCCTCTCCCTTCAGGTACTTCTTCTTCAGGATGTGCTAGACAGACATGCTTACGCTAATTTCTGGAATTTAAACCCTGTTTAATTTGCTGGATAATTTATACCTAATCCTTGTAGCATAGCCAAGGTGTTTTCACTTTATATAAACATGATTCTTGTGCATCATGCTTCTAGCTCAGAAGCTTTTAGCAGCTTGTCAAAGGCCTCCAGCTGACTAAGACATGTTGTCACCTATTCAAGGCAACAAGGTGAAAATGGCATGGGGATGCCTTGATTCCATCCCTAGAGAAGGAAGGGATTAAGGACAGATGCAGCAGAAAAGATATGTTAAGTAAGATATGGTCCATGAACCTAACCCTGAGGGAAGTGAAAGAACTAAAGAATGGATATGAGGGAAAGCATTCCAAATATAGGGTGGGTAGAGAATTAGTTGTATGGCTTGTGCAAAGGCAAAAAGATATAAGAAGGAATGTTAGAGGAGGGAGAAAGAACAAAGATATCCTGGATTGCCAGAGTTGTGAGTTTTCTGGGACATATATGTTCTGTACCTATTGGCCTCATTCCCATTGGGCTCTTTATGGCATGATCTGCTACTGAGTTTTAACCTTAAAACTTTATGACCAAGTCTACTTGGAGTAAACCAACAGAAAATTAACTTAAATGTAAATTCTCCATTTATTCCTTAAAAATGTATCTTGTCCACAGAATTCTATTTTTTGGATTTTTTTTTAAGTTTTATCTTTATTTTATTCAATAACAAATTCCACATAAGTTTTCCAAAGTCATATGATTCATGTTGCCACTCTCCCTTCTTCCTTCCTCTCCTCCCAAAGCTGACAAGAAATTCAATCTGGGTTGTACAGGTATTATCACGCAAAACACATTTCCATATTATTCATTTGTGTAAGTGAATAATGTTATAAAACCAAAAACCCACCTCATATGCCCAACTAAAGAGGTGACAAATCATACATTTTCATCTGCATTTTTACTCCAGCACTTCTTTCTCTAGAGGTGGAGAGCCACAGAACCTTAAATGAAAAAGAATCATAGCAGAACAACTTGTGCCCATAGAGAATCCATAAAAAGTCATGAGTACAAGATCACAAAGTGAGAATGGAAAGGGATTTAGGGTCCATAGGTGAACTCCCTCATTTTACAGATGAGAACTAGAAGATAAAGAGGATTAAAAAAAAGATATGGAAAGGGATAAAAATATAGAAATAAGAGGAAGAGTGAGAAGAGGAAGAGGAAGTGGAAGAAGGAAGAAAAAGGAGGAGGAAGAAAAAGAGGAAGAGGAGGAAGAGGAGAAATTGATAATAAAGTCATCAAATGTCTAGGAAATGAAAAGTGGCTTCCATCTCTCATTCAACCAGACATTTCTGATATGTCTGTTCCTTTTTTTGTTTTGTTTTTAATATGTTTGATTTTTTTTTACAGAAGTCAACATTGAGGAAAATGTCTGATTTCTAATCCTGGATCCATTACAGACTGACTGAGTAATATTAGTGGGTTAATCCACACCTCTTTCACCATACTTATTTGGGCAGTTAAGTGATGTATTATAGAGAGTGTTGGAATTGGATTTAGGAAGTGCTGAATTCAAATATTTCTGACACTTAGCAGCTATATGGGCCAGTCATTTAAGCTTTCTGGTTCTTGTTTCCTCTTCTGTAAAATAAGGATAATATGAGTTTCATAGGGCTGTTGTGAGAATATCATATATACACTATTTTGGAAAACTTGAAAGGGCTATATATAAAGGCTACCTATTGTTATTCTATGAAGTGGGAATCACCTTTACTTCATATACACCATTGTATCAGTCAAGACATAGCTCTGGTTCCTCTTCCTGTATTAGGGGTTCCCTTGATCATTTGGATCTCCTAGCTTTACATCCTACAATGTTGTGATCTTTGTCTGCTATTCATCTGTCTCATCTGTAAAATAAAAGTCTTAGACTACATCCTCTTCCCCTTCCACTTTATATTGAGCTATTCTTTGAGCATCCCCGCAGTGTTGAATAATCATAAAGAACCATATGAATTGGAGTTATCAAATTTCTATTCACTTTGCAGTTAACAATCATTTTTTTTCCTCCTAGCATCTCTGTAAAGTAGCTTGTGTGAGTATTACAATTTTCATTTTGCTCATAAAAGGAGAAAATTGATGGTCAGAGAGATTGAGTAACTTGGCAAGAGATGGAGGGAGGCACAGGAGCCCTGGGAATAGCAGCACCCTCACTGCTTCCAGTGAGACTTGCTTCTAGCACAGTCTTTACAGCTGTCATCCAAGAATGGGATTCTGTAAAGAAGGCACCAGCTCTCTCCACCAAATTTCCAACCAACTACCACACACAGGACAGGAGTGCCAGCCTAGCTGAAGCAGCAAGGAAGCAGCTGAGGCAGTGAAAGGGGGCATTATGTCAGGCAAGTCAGGGTACCACCAACTTGACCACAATTTCCCCTCACATCTCTCTGGAAACTGCCCAGGACATTGAACCAAAAGCCTTGGGAATAGCAATATTCTACCCCAGTGCCCTCAGCCATCATCCTGGGAAGCAGCCTCTGTGGAGCTGGAACGTGACAAATGCTCCTGCGTGAAATTATACACTTAGACCTACTGAAGGCCCCCAAAAGAGATTTTATCTCCAGAACCTTGGCACTGTCAACACCAAAAATGATATGATTTTATCAGTGGAAATATCGTTAAAAAGGGTCATAACCATCTACTTTGCTGCTGCTCCCTGAGGACTCTCAGACCTTTCCCTCTGATTTACAGATAAGATATTTCCTATATGTTGTCTCTTCTATTAGAACATGAGTCTTTGGAGATCAGGGATTGTCTTACTTTTCTTAGCACTTAGCATTGTGCTTTGCACATTTTTTGTTGTTTCAGTCGTGTCTGTTTCTTCATGTCCTCATTTGGGATTTTCTTGGCAAAGAAACTAGGATGCTTTGCCATTTCCTTCTCCAGCTCATTTTACAGATGAGGAAATTGAGGCAAACAGGTTTAAGTGAGTTGTCCAGGGTCACGCAGCTAGGGAGCATCTGAGGCCATACCTGAAGCCAGAAAAATGAGTCTTCCTGGTTTCTGTCTAGGCACCACAGCTGCTTAATAAATGCTTCCTTCGTTCACTTATTCCTTGCCCAAGGTCACACAGATAATGACTAGCAGATCCAAGATTCTAGCAGTCATTAGCTGGTTCAGTTCTTTCACCTAACTCCAAGTACTGATCTCTTTCCTTTATAACCCAATTACTCCCATTACATTTAGAGTATAGTGTAGCCAGTTGGATTTCTAAGAAGTAGCAGAATTTGCTTAGGGAGTCAAAGGCCATTCTCTACTCATTGAAATGTCTTTCACTCAGCTTTCCAATTTTCATTAGTTTCTGCAACAGATCCGGGGCTGATATAAACATTTTGACAGAAAATGGGCCATGGGGACTACAGCCAAAAATGTATCTGAGGATAAATGCAGTGTGGCTTGCAACATACAATTTTCTTTGCATAGAAGGAAAATGAAGTGATGACAGAGTTCTCCAAACCTATTCTGCTCCTGAAATTGCATTCTGACCTAGCCTTCCCCAGGAAAACTTTCTGAAAGGAAAACTCAGCAGCATAAAGCTTTCTCCTGATATTGGGTGCTTAACAAGCTAGGTATTTGTAGGGCTGGTCCATTCCTCCTGGGGTGGTTTTCCCCCCAGAGAGTTTAGTCAAGGCAGTGCAGTACAGTGGTGCCTACATCTCTGTATCTAAGAATTATTATTTTCCTTCAAAGCTAAATTCCTTTACCTCTTGAAACTACTCTGTGGACCCTTTTTGGATTCTGACTTACTTGTATGGGTATGTTATATATTCCCAGTGGAATGGAAGCTTATTGAAAGCAGAGGAAGTTTCATTCTGTCTATATCCCCAGTGGCTACTGTTGTATTTGGGAAACACTGTAAGATGACAGGGGTCTGTAGCAATCAAATCTCCCTAATCCTTTGGTCATTGGAGGGACACACCCACAAGCAGGCTTGACTGGAAGGGAGGGGCAGGATCTTGTCAAAGGGCTCCTTCACTTTCCCCCTCCCAGTAGGCAGTTGGAAAGTCAGTTACAGTATGGTGGTTGGTTTGATATCTTCTGGGCCAAGATGGTAAGTGGAGAAAGGCAAACTCCTTATAATTACATCTTTCTCTGTATTAGTCCCCACAGGATAGAATAGGAGAAGCTTGATGTCTTTGAAGCTCACAGGCATGGAGGTTAGGGTTAACTTTTGGGCTACAAATAGGAAGAGGTTGCTAGTATATCCCCAAAATATATATCTAGGCACTGCTCCCAATTGATAAAAGGCTTAATGATAGGTGGGAATGGGAAGGATGGGAGGTGGAGAAGGAATAATAAGATCAGGGAAACCCTCAAACAGTTATGTGAAAGCAGCCCCTCCCCCCAAATGGGGATAGGTATCCTGAATGGCTGATCTGCTTTCTAACCCTATAAGTATTTTTCTTCTATATCAAGATAACTAAACTAATGTAGACTGTGATGTTGTTGAATATCTAACCAAAGTGAAGCAGCTTGGCAGTTAGGAACTAAATGGCTCAACTCAGTCACCCAGGTTATCCCTCTGCTCAAATTCAAGACCCAAGACGTCCAAGACCAACCCAGGACTCAAGACCAGCAAACAGGGTGACCTGCCTCCTTATACCAGGGCTTCAACTGCCTTTAATTTCCCCCTCTCTTAGAGTTCTGGGGGGCACTATGGAATTCTGTGCTGTAGCCAGAACCCCTCTTTGCAGCTTGAACCCCTCTCTGCAATATGAATCTCACACTACTGTGCTTAATGGCCTGAATTAGAAATTTTTCAGAATTTGGGGAATTGAATTAGTAGGAGGGAAGAACACTAAAATCAGGACCCTTGATCTTAAGTTCTGCCATTTGCACTCACCATCCAGGTGATCTCAACTTCAATGATGGTTTAAACTTCAGCAGAACCGAAGGGTAGCTTATGAAGCAGTTGGGCGACACAGAAGATAGAGGGTTGGATCTTGAGTAACAAAATGCTGAGTTTGAATCCATCCTTAGATACTTATTATATGTACATCTTTGGGCAAGTGACTCCCTCATCTATAAAAGGGGGATACTAATAGCCTTTGGCTCTGATCATTGTTGTAAGGATTATATATGCTGAATGCTTTGATAGTTCTTAAAGTTCTATTTAAAAATTCTGGTTACCTCTTTTTGTAAACTTGGAATAACAGTACTTTCCCTTCCTGTTACATATGGTTATTATGAGGGGAGTGATCGGTAAACTGTGAAGCAGAAGACAACAGGAGCTATTATAGTGTCAAGAGCCCTGAAGTAGGAAACCAGCAACTGGGGGAAGGAAGAAAGACTTCATATAGAAAGTGCCTTAGAGATGAGATATTCCAAGATATCTTGGTCCCAGACATTAGAAACAATGAATGCAGAAGCTTAAAGGTAGCAGATAAATGTCATGTATGAAGAAGACAACTTTAATGTAGACAAAGTAGGTTTTTCTAGAAGGATGCTAGAAAAGTACATCAGGGCTAGTTTGTCAAGGAACATTAAATGCCAAACACAGGTTTATATTTTATCACAGAGGAAAACACTGCAGTTTTATTGAGTACAGTGTAGCATGGTCAAATATTCACTGGAAAACTATTTGGCAGCTGAGGAGAGGATGGATTGAAAAGGACAGAGACGGAAAGTAAAGAAAGCAATTAGCAGAGTGTTAAAGTCCCTCCTAGGACAGGTGATGAGAGTCTGTACTAAGGTGATTGGCAGCTAGATGGCTCAATGAATAAAGTGCTAAGCCTGGAGTAAGGAGGTCTCATCTTCCTGGGTTCAAATATGACCTCAGATACTTACTAGCTATGTGACCTTACACAATTCATGTAATTCTGTTTACTTCAGTCTCCTCATCTATAAAATGAGCTAGAGAAGGAAATAACAAACCATGCTAGTATCTTTGTCAAAAAAATTCCAAATGGGGTCACAAAGAATCAAAAACAACTAAAAATGACTGAATGATAACAGCAGCAACAATACTAAGGTGGGGGCTGTGAGAAGAGTAAGTGAGGGAAAGATTCAGATTTTGTGGGTGTAGAAATACTAGGTTTTACACTTAAGATTAAGAGAGAGGAGAGCCATAAATAACCCAGAAGTTATAAAATGGGTGGTGAGGGTTGGGGAGGGAAGAATGGAAGGAGAATATTTTTCAGAAAAAAAATGGAAAGTTCAACATAGAGATGAGTTTGAGAGTAGGAAAGATCATGAGTTATGTTTTGGAAAGGTGGAGTTTAAGGATTTCTTTACCAGATATCCAGCCACTTCTGGTAGAGCCACTCCTCCCCTCAAAAGCAGAGGATTTTTTTCCTGGGATCCATGAACTATTTTTAATATAATGACAACCATATTTCAAAATAATTAGCTTCTTTTGTAAGCTCATATATTTTATTTCTAGCTTTGAAAGCATTATTCAGAGAAGGGATCCATAGATTTTACCAGACTGCCCAAGAGGCTCATGACCCAAAGAAGGTTAAAAACTCTAGTCTAAGAGAACAACTTATGGAGCTTCAGGCACCTGACCAAGAACCCTTCACATAGGAGAAGTGAGGGATTTATTTTCCTTGTTTGCTTCAAAGGGTCTTGATACAAAATATATAGCCACCTTTTTCAACAGGTTCATTAGACAAAATTTCAGGTTTTCAATCACCAAGATGAGAAAATCTGATGTGAAGACTCCTTTGTAATACTACTGATAGTATTTTTACTTATGACTTCAGCCCTAAGCTGCTCTGGAACATATTATGAAGGTTGGGCCAGTGACTGAGGACTAAAAGCACTCCTAAAATTGGTCATCTAGTCATGGCCAAGGAAACTGAGGTGGAGAAAACTTAAGTGATTTGCTCCAGATCAGCAGACACAGAAATAACTAAGTATAGATTTGAATCTAAAACTTCTGATCACAAATCTAGCACCCTTTCCATGATACCAAGCAATTAGGGTTAAAATGCCAAGTGAAATAGTGGAACAGTCTCTGGATTTGGAATCAGATGGCCTGAGTTCAAATGTTGACTACTTGTTTTATTAACTGTATCATAACTTTGGGCAAGTTATTTACTCTAAGGTCATATTTTCTCTTCTGTTAAAAGAACAGATTAAAATAATTGTTCCCTAAGCACTCTTCCAGACAGAAACCTATCAGTTTATCAACCTCTGGTACATGGAGTTAGGAAGGCACCCATCATTACTCAATGCTGAAATTGCCTACCAGAAGAAGAAGAAAAGAAGGGGATCCCAGCCTTTGTGCTGGTATTGTGGAATATTGTTGTATTAACAAAGATTATGTTATCTTTGCCTCCTCTTTTTTTGGATCTAAGATGAGGAAAGTGCTCCATCAGCTCTAAAGAAGTAGAGAAATGGGGACTTTGATTAAACTGATGCAAAAGAGGGATAGTAATTTTCCAAACCCTTACCTTCTCTCTTAGTATCTAAGACAGGGGAGCAGTATTGGGGTTAAATGACTTGCCTAGGGTCACACAACTATGAGATGTGTGAGGACATATTTGAACCTAGGTCCTCCTGACTTTAGGAGGGGTGGTGATTGAAATAAAATGCTAATACAGAAACAAAAGAGCTGTGACTCAGCCCTTTAAGTAGGCAGGGAGGAGGGTGTGGAAATGGAAAGTTTCCAACAAGTTGAAATATAGGTGCCATCCTAGTTAGAAAGGAGATGCTAAGCCATTTGTTTTGTGTGTTTGCCAAAGAGAACAATGTCCTGGTTACATTAAGCAGTCATGGGCAGACCTCATCTCTTTGATGCTTGGAAGTGTATTATACTCCCATCAGTTTGCTCCTAATTACAGATGTAAAGCTCTGAGTCCATGGTGGTAAGTGAAGATGTGACTTCATTAATTGCTCAGTCCTGCCATCTACTTCATTCTTTCTTCCTCTTCTGCCTCGGGATGTCTGCTGCCCAAGAAATACAACGCAAATCCATTTGGAGAAGGCTCTCCAATGCTACCACTCCAGCACATCAACACAGTAAAAATAAAAGATGGTGTTTACCCTGCTCAGGGGTGAACTCTCTGTCCCCTGGAGTGTGTATTAGCACAGAGAATGTTAGCACTGTATATTAAAAACAGAGAACCTTTGGACACCAAGGCATGCATCTACTGGCAAGATCAAGACAAGGTCATGTGGCAGGAGGGCCAGGGAGGTCTTTAGAGGAAAGCAAGGATTCAATGAGCCAGCCATTCCCTCAAGCCTTTAGGTAATTCCAAGCCAGTAAAACAGGCGCTGCTAAGGCTCTGAGTTTATCCCAAGCCTCTAAGTTTTGTCTGAAATGCCATCTCATTTTCCCAGTGGGCATATTTGCCCAGCTCTATGAGCACCAGGTAAGCCTTCAATTAAACAGGTTCCTCTCGTCTCCCCACATAGTATTCTGGCTTTTACGGGCAAGTTACTTTACTATTAAGCATTGATTCTTTCATCTCGAAAACAGAAACAGGTGCAGCCCAGAACCGAGTAGTCATGATGCAGGATGGGAAGCGTATTGTTGAACATGGCAAAATGTGCATCTCTTTTGCTTGGCCATAATCATCTGTTAAAGGCTTGAGGATTTTTTTTTCTCTCCTTATTGAAGGCAAAGGACAAAATAAGAGAGGGGAAGCTAGTCCAAAAGGAAGCAAAGGAACAAAAGGGAGTCAGCCGAGCATCTTAAAAACACCCCAAAGGGAACAAAGGAGAGTTCAGAACACCTAAGCAGGATGACTTTAAAAAGAACATGTTGAATTTATTATGGACTTTAAAGGAAAACAAGCTGCATAATAGAGATTCGCAGGTTCAAATAGAATCTTTTCATTTTCTACATTATGCTTGGAAATGTTCTCTTTGGGGGATTAAAGTTAGAATTTTAAAAATGCTCCATGTGTTATGAAATCTCAAGGTAGAATGGTTTTTAGACATCAGCCTGGCCCTCTCTGTTTTACAGATGAGGAAACTGAAGTCCAGGCTGGGGCAGTGACCTCCCGTAGGTCATACAGGCTGGAATGAAGCAATGGATTCCAAACCCTCACTTGACTTCCTCCCCCATTTCCATACCACTACAGGGTGAAGAATGTTTTCATAGTAGTAGTGGGGGTGGAGGGTGGGGCTGGTTATCTATCCTCTGCTCCACTTTTTTTCCTTCTTATGAAGATTATTGGCAGAGGTAGAATGGGAACCAAAGTCACTTATGGGGTCTTAGAAAAACCTCAATGTCTTCAGGCCTCAATTTCTTCATCTGTAAACGAAGGGATTTGGACTAGCTAATAAGGATGATGACTATTAAGGCTCATATACTGCTCTGAGGTAATCAAAGGATGTCATATATATATATACATATATATATATATATATGTATATATATATATATATATATATGTAGTCTTGTTTGGATAAGGAAGGCCTAAGAAAGATTAAAGTCACAGATTATAAGGGGAAATGGGCTTAGTGTGTCCTCAGCTCCTACATTTTACAGAATCAGAAACCAAGGGGGAGACTTTGAGTGTAAATGTGTCTAAGGCCATACAAGTAGGGAGCTTTCTATTAATTGGGGATATGACTATTTCCACTCTATCTCATGAACCTATTGTGGGAAAAACAAAGGAATGGAATGATTCATTAAGCATTTACTCTGTGGCAGTCACTGAGCAGAGTGATTGGGACACAGATGCAAAGTGAGACGATGCCTGCTTCCTTCTGATGGAGGTGATGGCACCCATTGGGCACTGCTGGCCAGGAAATGTTTGCAGGGATGGGAAATGGGGTCATAGGGTAGTACATTGATACTCCTGTTCCAGAAGCAATGGAAAGAGGGAGATATTAGGGCAGGTGGTAGGAAGATGGCAGGGATGAAGCCCTCTCAGGTCACCGGGCCAGGACAGCCAGAGTTCCAAGGCTGAGGGCTTTAATTCCTCCAGGACATGGTACCCAGAGGTTTGCTTAACAGGGTACGACACCATTGCAGACAGCAATATGAAGTATAAAGCAGTGGAAGAATGAAATGGGAGCTAGCAGAATGATCATCGTTATTATTCGTTGTCATATTTTCGTCTCTCCACCTTCCAGAGCAGTACCTCGCACATGGCAGTTTGTTCAATTCAATTCAACTTTGGGTCAGTTGATTGAATGACTTCTTAGCACAGGAACTCTAGCAAAGGTTGGCTGCTATTTGGCCAATCTTGTGACGTGTGAGGGAAGTAGAAAAAAATCTTCGGAGCCCTATCTTCCTGGAGAGCCCTCTGACTTACCCAGATGCTCAGCTAAGCAAATGGAAGTCAGATTCAAAGCCAAGTTTTCTTTTTCTTCCAGTGCTGGAATGAGTGACCTCCTTACATCTACCTTTCACAGCCCCTGAATTCCTTGAAGAATTTCCTTTTCTCCCAGGGGCAGGTGCCCCTCCCTTCCCAAATGACCTTGTTTTCATTCTGTACCTATTCCGTACAAATGGATCATTGATCATTTTCTCTCACCAACTAGAACCAAATTTCTTGAGGTCAAGGCTTGGTTCACCTTTCTCTTTAGATCCTTGGCACTTAGCACAGTCCCTGACACATAAGAACTTATAGAAAGAAATGACAGTTTGATTGTTAGAGTAAAGACAAGGCCTTACTGTGTGACTTATGGGCAGGACCACTAACCATTCTGCCTTTTGATGGCTCTCCCACAAAGAGGGCCAATAAGAATTGTGCCATCTCCCTCGCTAAGTCATGGAGACCAAAGTGCTTAGTGGAGTCCTAAAGGGCTCCGGAAGTATGGGCGACAAATCTCCATTTTCATCCAAGGAATCATAGAAATTTTCTATTCTTTCTATTCTTTTTTTCTATTTTCTTTTCTATTCCATTTTCTTTTCTATTCTTTCTATTCCCTGTTAAAACCAAGGAATCTGAGTCTTCAAGTCTTCTGGCACGGATGGGCCAGAGTTGTTGCCACGGCAGACCTTTATTGTGCCTGGAGTAGATTTCTCCTGTTGAGTTATGACCTCCTGCAGAAGGGGGGTTATAATGGGAATCTTGACAGGCCCTTTACCACCGCAGCGCCAGCAGGCCTGGTGTCATAATTGGATCGGAGGGAAAATTCAAAGGTGAACTCTTAGGTTCTGACAGCCTGAGGGGGGCCATACATTTCTGTTTGAAATGGTTCAGCAGATGGATACATTAACACAGACAGAAGCACTTACAAAAACTGGCCCATCTCAGAGATTGGGGGGAAAAAAACAATCAGTACTTGTTGGATTTCATGATTTGCAGGATTTATTGGTGCCTCCCCTGGGAATCATTTCAGAAATAAGTCTAAGGCTGTTTCATTTCAATGTCATTCAGGAAAAACTTGTAGAAGAGTGATTTGGGGGATAAAATAGAGAAATAGGCTTTGAAGCAGAAAAACCTGGGTTCAAATCTTATTTGGGGATGTGATCCTTGGCAAGTCACTGAGTCTTCCATTGCCTCAGGCAAGTGTCAGATAAAATTTGATTAATCTGCTAAGCCAAAGGAGAGCACACTATCTATCTAGAGAGAGTAGCTACACTGCCATGGTCATTTGGGTTAGCTCCATGTTGGCGAACCTATGGATCATGTGCTAGAGGGCCTGCTCCCTTCCCCTTCTCCATGCATGCCTGAGGACTTTTCTCTCATAACTCACCCCTCTGCCCAGCAGCCCAAAGGGAGCACTTCCACCCTCCCCTGTCTGGAGTATGGCAGGGACCTCACATGTAGCATAAGCGTTGTAGTTTGGGAACTTGATCTCTAAAAGTTTTGTTATCACTGTGTTAAATGAACTTTGAAGATTCTAGTAATGAGCTTTGATGATTCTATGAGTCAGGTCATTGATTTATATGTGGGGAAATTCCAAATTCATCTGGGGAAATGTTTTAGGAGATCATTTCCAAAGCTGGTAGCTCAGGACAAAATTAAGACATGCTTTGATCAGTCAGTCAAAAAGCATTAATTAAGTACTAACTGTATGCTAGATGATAAGAATTTAAAAACAAATGTGAAAGCTTTCCCTGTTTACCAGGAGCTTATAATTTAGCCTAAAAGAAAGCATGCACCTATTTATGTGTGGGATGTGAATCTGCCACACTCCACTTGATTTTTTTAAATAAAATTTTTATTTTTCCCCAATTATTTGTAAAATCAATTTAAGATTCTTTTTTTTTTGGTTCTAAATTCTCTCCTTCCTTTCCACTGTACCGGTCTTCCCCCTACCTGAGATGGTAAGCAATCTGATATAGATTTTACTTGTGCAATCATGGAAAACACACACTCTACTGTAACCTTGATACTCAAATTAAGTGAGAATATAACTCAGTCGCTCATAAAACAAAAATTTTTAAACTAAATGCATAGAGTCCAATCAGAAGCTGATGAATGCCCCTTTGCTACATGTACTATTTAAGTTTGAGCTCACTCTCCCATAGACTCTACTTTGGTGAAAGTAGATTCTAGATTTTTGCATGAAGGGTTCTACCAACTATTCTTATTATATGATTTTAGTAAATACCCTTTCTATAAACAATTAAGACTGTTTGACTAAATTGATTCTCAATTGATAATGTTGAGGAAGGAAATAATACTGGTCAGGATACCAGAATGACTCCCAATTTCTAAAAGGTATTCTGAGAATCCTTAAGGAAGAGATTTCTCCAAGACATAAGACTTATCTGAAAGAGTGAGAGTTGGGATATAGATTCTTGGGATTTATGGGTTATAAACATATTGGTAAATACATAACTGATGCAAGTTAATTTTGAAGGAAAGGATCTAGATTTTAGAGAAATCAGGAAGGCCTCATTGAGGTGGCACTTAAAAGAAGCTGGAGACCATATATCAGGATAAGGTACAAATTGATGAATGATTTAGACATAAAGGATGATATCTTAAGTAAATTAGAGAAGTGTTGAAAATGTATCTATCAGATCTATGGTTAAGGAGTTAATGGCCAAACAGAAGAGAAGATCATGAGAAATAAAATGGTTAATTTTATATACATAAATGAGTTAAATGTATATTATATTGTATAATAAACATTATATAATATTTATTATAATATATTATATACTATATTGATTTATAAATAATTTATATAATATACAATAATAAAATTATTTATAAAATTATAAAAGAAGTTTCTAAAAAAAGAGCTATCCCACAGTTTATAAATGGCCAAAGGATGAGACTAGTCAGTTTTCAGAAGAAGAAATCAAAGGTAAGAAAAGTCACATAAAAATATTGCTCTAAATCATTAGAAAAACCACCTCTGAGATGCTGCCTTACACTTCTTTCAGTGGCAAATATAACATAAAAGAAAAACAACAAATGGTAGAAGAGTTATGGAAAAAAGTGGGACACTAATACAGTGTGGGTAGAGTTGTGAATTAGTGCAATCATTCTAAAGAATAATTTGGAACTACACCTCAAAATCAAAAACCTTAAAAAAAAAAAACCTTTGGAGCAACAATATTACTACTACGTTTCAATTCCAAAGAGATCAAATAAAAGTGAAAAGACCTACTTTGTGAAAATTATTTATAACAGGTCTTTTTGTAGTGGAAAAGAATTGAAAATTGAGGAAGGAAAGAAGGGATGAAGGGAGGAAGGGAGGGAAGAAGGGAGGAAGGGATGAAGGAAGGGAGGAAGAAGAAAGGAAGGAAGGTTTGAAGGAAGGAAGGAAGGTTTGAAGGAATGGAGGAAGGAAAGAAGGGAGGAAGGAAGGAAGGAAAAAAAGGAAGGAAGAAAATTAGAGTATCTAAGGGATGGTGGAGAGGAGGAGAAGAAGAGTTCATTAAAAGTACAGGATATGGCCAGTAAAAATTGAGGGAGGAAGGAATTGGAATTTCTCAAGTAAGACATATTGATTCAGCCATTTTGTCTGAATCATAGTACATGTGGAAAGGAGTGATGTGAAATAAGAATGGAGAGATGGGCTGGGATCAAGTTATGAAGGCCTTTGAATGCCAACCAAGACACTTTTCATTTTATTCAAGAGGCAAAAGTTTGTAGAATACGGGAATAATGTGGTCAGATTTGTTATTTTTGAAAATTTGGCAGCTGAGTGAAGGAGAGATTGAAGAAGGCAGAGTCTTGAGACTGAGGAGGTAATTAGGAGCTTCTTACAATAGTCAAAGTGGAAGAAAATGAGGAATTGCACCTGGTGTATCTGTGCATGTGTATGTATAGATAAAAAGACAGATTTAAGAGATGTTGTGGAGGTAAGATGATTGAAATTTAGCAAAAAAAAAGTGCCATATATTGTGGCAATAGGAGGTGGAGGAATATTGAAGATGACACTATTTTTTTTGGACTTGAGAGACTGCAAGTTTGGTGATGCCCTTAACAGTGGAAATTCTAAAGTTTAGTAATGGGGATTGAGACAAGCCTATTTTAGACAAGCTGAGTTTGAGATGTGTTCAGTACATGCCTTTTGAACTGTCTGGTCACTCAATAGTATGAAACTGGATCTCAGAAGAGAGATTTTGACTGAAGATCAAAGAAGAT
The DNA here is from genome assembly GCF_016433145.1 of Gracilinanus agilis. Classification (NCBI taxonomy): domain Eukaryota; kingdom Metazoa; phylum Chordata; class Mammalia; order Didelphimorphia; family Didelphidae; genus Gracilinanus; species Gracilinanus agilis. The sequence continues at coordinate 6,499,425 of NC_058131.1, read as the reverse complement.
CTGGAAATCATGTGTATAGAGTTGATTCTGAAGCCCATAAGACAATAAACACTGAGATATAAAATGTAGGGAGGGAAGAAAAGAGAGACTAGAACAGGTCGTTCATATATCTATGGTCTTCAAAATATGTGGATTGTATATAAGATCATAGTGTTTTAGCTGAATATATAATTGTATTTCCCCCATGCCCAGCACAACACAGTACACACAGTAGGTGCTTAAATGCTTTTTAAATGCATGCTCTAATCAATGAATGAGATACTGCCTTAACAAAAGGTAAATCTTTCAAAATGGTCCATCAAATACAGGTGAAAGGGAAAAGTGTGAGTCAATTAAATGCTCACCCTATCAATTCAATCCTGCACTGGAATTGAATTGAATTAAAATTGAAACATTTTACCCCTCAAATGATCATTGACTTATTGAATGTGACAATACTTGAGAAAACCACTGGTATTTGTCTAAGGCAGTGATGGGCAAACTTTTTAAAGAGGGGGCCAAATGAAAGGAAATGTTCATCTGTCAGTCTGTTTCTAAGGTAACTCTTTCGAAGTTTCATTGTATTGTATCCTACTCTCTGTATTCGTCAGATTAGGAATAATGTTGTGAGGCTGGATAGAACATTTCAGGGGGCCAGTGTTTGCCCATCACTGGAAGGGAAAGTAATTGCTCTGATTTGACTATGAGATAAATGAGGTGATTTGAGCAACAGTTTCAGTTCAATACAGATATTGGGGATATTCTACAATGCCATACAGGAACTCTTAAGAAGCATGAAAAACACAATCAAGTCTCTATGACATTTTTTAAAGTTTACCCCTCATTGTATGCTCCCCAAGATTTAGGGGTGAGGCAGAAGAGACATGCTTATTGGGCAAAATGTCTTCCTTCTGTTATAACACATAGTATGCTCAATGGGGTCTTGTGTTTTGTGGCCATGGATAATCCTCCTGGATCTATTGGTATTGACTACTGCCAATCAATTGAACCTCTCAGGTTCCTTACTATGGCATCCACTTGGGTTCTTGCCAGCTGTATCTATTCTCACTGTGCTTGACAAACACATTACTGGGCTTGGTCATCCAGCCAAACAAGTTCATCTACTGCATGATTTCTCTCATTCATTGTTTCTGTGCCTTTCTTCTCAGTGAACTGACTCCTCAAGAGCAACACCACTTTTAGCTTCAATCTCAGAAGACACAGCTCTGAAATCTATCCTATTGCCACTCTTTTCTACCTGAGTTCAAACCATTTACCTTTTCTGTCAACAAACCTGGCTTAGGTTATAGTTAATAACCAAATTCTTATTTTCTGCCAAGGATCATGTAAATTACATTTGTCCTATAATCATAGAATGGTTATTGGATTTCTATTTATACAGATATTAAACTGAAAGTGAGGAAGCAGAGGCAAAGTGGCAGAGAAGGTACATAGACATGCCTGATCTCTATCAAATTATCCTCCAAAAATGTGTGATATAACACCTCAAAATGAATTCTGGAGTAGCATTACCCACAACAAAGAGGTTGAAATTATTTTTCAGTCCAAAACAACTTAGAAGCGAAGCCAAAAGGATTCATTGCACCAGGGTGGAAATAGAACAGGAAGCAGCACATAAAGGCAGCCTCTATCCTGGCAATGGCCTTGGTGGTGGCTGAATCAATAGCCAAGGCTTTTTGAACTCTCATCCATAGGATGTGAAGGAAGACAGACAACTCTTCAGAAGGAGGCTACACAGGTCTCTTTGCTGTCTATGGGTGTGCAAGACCTTTGTCACATTGCCCATATGCAGATCTAGGTTGTGGTCCTGGACCAGGGTCTCAGGGTAAAGAAGAGCATTGACACACACCAGCACTTGTGGTCACAAAGGGCAGAGGACTCTGGTCACAGTTACAAAGTGGAAAACAGTTTCTTTGGTCATTCACAGACCAAGCACAGGTCAGGACAATATTAAACACATCTCTACTTATTATCATACCACCATGGAAGAACTAAAAGCAGATAGATTTCCAGATCTAGTTCAAAAGGCAGCTACACAAGAAACCTCAAGCTTGGCACAGTGCTCCCTTCACCACAGTTTAAGAGCCCAACTTTAATATTTTTTTGAAATTAAAAGAAAAGAAAAAGGCTGGAAAATGAGCAAACAACAAAAAAAGAAACTCAACATAGAAATTATTTTGGGGGCAAGAAGACCAAAGCACAAACTCAAAAGATGAGAAAGTAAATGATGCTGTATCCCAAACCTCTAATAAAAACATGAATTGATCTCAAACTCAAAAAGAATTAATGGAGGAACTTACATGGGGTTTTAAAAATCAAATAAACGAGGTAGCATAAAAATGGGGAGAAGAAATGGGAGTGTTACATGAAAATCATGAAAATAGAATCAACAACTGGTTAAAGGATGAGCAAAAATATACTGAAAAAATAAATATCTTTAAAAAAACTGAATAGGCAAGTTGTTAAAAGAGGCACAAAAATCCACTGAAGAAAAGAAATTTTTAGAAAGCAGTATTGGCCAAATGGAAAAAGAGGGTGCCAAACTCACTCAAGAAAATCATGTCATGGAAATTAGAATTGAACAAATGGAAACTAATGACTCAGTGAGATAAAGAGAAACAAAGTCAAAAGAATTTAAAAAATAAAAGAAAATGTGAAATATCTCATTGGGAAAATATCTTACCTGGAAGATAAATCCAGGAAAGATAATCTAAGAATTATTGGACTGCTTAAAAGTTTTGATCAAAAAAGAGTTTAGATATCATGTTTCAAGAAATTATCGAGAAAAACTGCCCTAAAATTCTAGAACCAGAGAATAAAATAGAATTGAAAGCATCCACTGATCACCTCCTGAAAGAGGTCCCAAAAGGATAACTCCCAGGAATAGTATAGCCAAATTCCAGAACCTCCAGATCAAGGAGAAAATCTTGCAAGCAGTCAGAAAGAAACTTAAAGTATCACAGAGCTACAGTCAGGATAATGCTAGATTTAGCAGCTTCTACATTAATGAATCAAAGGGCCTGCACTATGACATTCCAGAAGACAAAGAAGCTAGGACTTGAATCAAAAATCACTTAGCCCTCAAAAACTGAGCATAGTCCTTCAGGGGAAAATGGGAATTCAATGAAAAGGAGGCCTTACAACTTTCCTGATGAAAAAAAAAATTGAAAGAAAAATTTGGCTCTCGAATACAAAAAAGAAAAGAAGCACAAAAAGGTAAACAGGAAAAGAAGTCAAAAGGCATTCAATAAGGTAAACTGTACACATACTTATGATTTTTGTAACTCCTAATAACTTTCTCATTATTAGGACAGTTGTAAGGAATAATCAGAGACAGAGGGCAAGGGTGTAAGCTACATATGATAGGATGATATCTTAAAGAAAGAAAATTAAAGCATGAGAAAGAGGGATGCATAGGATAAAGGGAACACAGAATGGGGTAAATTATTACACATTAAAGAGGATGAAAAAGCTTTTACAATAGCAGGGAAGATGGGGGAGGTGAGAGAAGAGCATAAGAACCATATTCCATTGGAACTGGTTCAATGAGGGAAGAACATACACAATCAATTGGATTTAGAAATCTGTCTAACTCTACAGAAAAGTACGAGGGGAAAAATATAAGAGTCTGGGGTGGAGCTGGTGGAAAAGAGTGCAAATTGGGGGATGTGGTAGTCAGAAACAAAACGAGGGAAATAGAGAGTAATACACAGTTATCAAATTGGTGAAAATATTTTTACAAGTCTCTCTAATAAAGGTCTCATGTCTCAAATCCAGAAAAAAATGAGTTAAATGTATAAGAATACATGTCATTCTCCAATTTATAAATGGTCAAAAGATATGAATAGGCAATTCTCAGATAAAGTAATTAAAACTCTCTCTATAGTCATGAGAAAAAGCTCTGTTATTAATTAGAGAAATGCAAATTAAAACCATTCTGAAGTATCATCCCACACCTATCAAATTGACAATTGTGACAAAAAAAAAGAAAATGACAAAACTTGGAGGGGATGTGAGAAAATTGAGACACTAATGCATTGTTGGGGTAGTTATGAACTCATTCATCCTTTATGGAGAGCAACTTGGACCTATGCCTAAAGGGCTACTCTTTGATCCAGAAATACTTTAACTAGGTTTGTGTCCCAAAGAGATAAAAAACAAAAAAGAGAATGATTTATATGTACAAGAATATTTAAAGCAGCTCCTTTTCAGGGGGAAGAGGATTGGAAAGTGAGGGAACATCTATCAGTTGTAGAATGGCTGAATAAGTATATGATTGTAATGGGATATTATTGTGCTATAGGAAATGATGAGTAGAATATCAGAAAAACCTGGAAAGACTTAAATAAACTGAAGTGGAGTAAATAAGCAGAATCAAGAGAATATTGTACACAGTGACAGGAATACTGAACAATAAACGGTTCTAAATAACAGCTCTTCTCAACAATATTATGATCTAAAACTATCCCAAATGAATCATGATAAAAATGTCATCTGTTTCCAGAGAAAGAACTAATGGAATTCAAGCCAAAGTGAATTTTTTTCACTTTCTTAATTTTTTTTTTTGGTTTGAGTTTCTTTCCACGAAAGTATTAATGTGGAAAAATATATTTTACATGATTGAACATGTAAAATCTATATCAGATTGTTTTCCAACTCAGCAGGGGATTGAAAACCTTTTACATGTAATTGTAGAAAAGAATAAAATAATTTTTAAAAGGAAAAGAGGAGAAATTGATAGCAGCAGTTGAAATCATGTTAAAAATGTAAACTTAAAGTTACCCAATTTTTCATTTCCCTATTAATGAAGAATACGATATTCTTTCACTTCAGTGTTCAAGAACTTGTTTCATTTGACAAATGTCAGTTATCATCTCAAAACTCTACATAATTTCTTCTTAGAACTCTGAGCCCACTTGAGCCTTCCCTAGAGTCATACCCTAGAACAGTGATGGCACCACCACAACCCCACCCCCAGATAGAGTGCCAAGTCTGCCCTACCAGAGACTAAGTGCCCTGTAACCCTTCCATCTTCCCCTGGCCTCCCCCACTTACCCAAGCCTTCCCATTGGGCTGCTGGGCAGAGAGGAGGGGGAAGTGAGGATGTCCTCAGGTGCATGGAGAGAGGGAGGGGAAAAGCTCTTCCCTGAGTCCCTCTGGTTTTCTAGTAATGAACTCTGGTGGGCAACTGCAGATTTGCCCACAAGGAGGGCTCTGCATGCCCTTTTTGGCACATGTGCAATAGGTTTGTCATCACAGCCCTCAAGAAATCTGACCTTCACTAAATGAAACCTCATTGAGCTACTTTCCTCATCTTTAGTCAGTTCTCTGATAGCTGGATACTAGCTTGGGGATCTCCATGTGTATCATCATTTCCTTTTTTCATTCTTTTGTGTTTAAGAATGGATATTGCTACAATTTACATGCAAAAATTGTGATTCTTAAAGAGTACTCTATAAGAACTATTAGAGATAGTGCATCAGCTCTTGCTACAAAGAAGCCAAACAAGTGAATTGTCGCTCCATTACATTTCCATAGAAACATATAAGTTCATAAGATCACAGATATGGAGTTGACAGAGACCCAAGAGGTCAACTAGACTAATCCCTTTACTTTACATATGAGGAAATTAAAGGCAAGAGAAGTAAAATATCTGGGATTACACAGGCAATAAATGGCAAAGCTGGTAGCTGAGCCCAGATCTTCTGACACCAAATATTGTGGTCTTTCAGACCTCCGAGAAGAAGCAATGCTTTGTCTTGGGCCATTCAGCATTTGAGGATCTAATGGGGTGGGGGGGAGTGGGAGTGTAAGCATTTATATAGTACCTACTGTTATCAGGCAATGTGCTAAGCACTTTTTGCAAATATTCTCATTTGATCCTCACAAACAACCTTATTGGGCAGTTACTAGTATAATTCCCATTTTATAGTTCAAGAACTGATCCAGACAAAGGTTAAGTGACTTGTGCAGGGTCACAGACCTTGGGTATGAGGCCAGATTTGTATTCAAGTCATGCTGACACCAGTCCCAGTGCCCTATCTGCTGAGCCACCAGCTGCCTCTGATCTAACAGCCTTCTAAATTTGTCACTCCTCTAAAGACAAAACAACATCACTTAGAAGGGAAAAAAATATTGCATATTACAAGTATCTTCATTTATTCCCTCTCTACTACCCAATACTGCCCTATCCATCCTTAAACACTTCAATGGAAATGAGGAGGTGACCCCATGTCACTGCTATTTTTAGAAAACTAATTCCAAGTTCTCTGGTGGCACAAAATAATCCAAAGCATAGAACAATAATACAAATAATAAATTGAGGCTGTCATGGTTTTTGCTTTTTCCTTGAGTCTCTGTTCTAAATATGTTTGCAAGTAGGGAATGGCTGAATTTGAAGGCACCTGAGAGGCTTGGAATGGCTTCTGTGGGGATTGCTACAACAGACTTCCCCACAGTATTATGTCGATAAGAGCACCTTCTCCATCCTCTTTATTTTCCCCTAGATAGGCCAGCTATACACATTGGTAAATGCTTTTCACCCCTGACAGAAGGAGCAATAAAGGACAGTGAATATATTATAATCAACAAGTAACAAGTCTGCCATGGTGGGAGGGAATTTTGGTATCCCAGAAGTTACTGATTTTTTTTCTTTTTCCATTAGACAGATATGTTCACCAAAAAGTAAATCCCAGAATCTTGGCCCCTTTGTTTAGAGAAAGCTGGCAAAAATCTGTTAATAGTCACCTTACCTAAATCTGTATCCATTTCAAGCCTGAGTTCAAAGATTGTCTCCAATAGAAATTCGACCTGATCCCCCAAGTGCTAAGGACACCCACACAGACAATCCCTTTACAATTCTATGATAAAGAGAAAGAGGAGAGGAGAGGTGGGGAGAGGAAAGGAAAAGAGAGAAGGGAGAGGGCAGGGAAGGGAGGAGGGAAAAGAAAGGAGACAGGAAAGGAAAGAAGAAGAAAGGAAAAAAGGTGAGATACCTAAAGAGATATAAGTAAATAGATATGTTTAGGCATTTATTTATCTGTATACATTAATTATCCCTACAATAGAATGTAAGCCACTTGAGGACAGGAGCTGCTTCCTTTTTGCCTTGGTGTTCCCAGTTCCTAGAACATTCCCAGTTCCCAGTAGGTACTTAATAACTGCTTAATGAATGAATGGATGGATGGATGAATGAATGAATGAATGAATGAATGAATAATCAAATAACTTTCACATTAGGAAAGGGGCATGGGAAAAAATAGTTCCTACTCTAGAGAATCTAAGAGAGGCAGAAGATCAGGAGGAATCTTTAATGTTGTCTTAATAGAGGAGATTATGCAATTCTAAGAGGTGTGGGCAGCAGTGAGGTAGAATGACAAAGGTATCTGACCAAAAAATTCAAAGGTCCTGTGTTTGAGTTCCAGCACTGGCCCTTCTTCCAGTGGAGTGTGACTTACTTGAGATAGACAATGTGCTTACTGTAGTTTTAGTCTGTGATAGTCATGGTCATAGGGGTGTGTGTGTGTGTGTGTGTGTGTGTGTGTGTGTGTGTGTGTGTGTGCAATGTGTGTCTATTGACACAAAGCTGATATAGAGGTCTGACCTTCACTAAATGAAACCCTCCTGAGCTGGTCTGCTCACCTTTAGTCAGTTCTCTCTGGCAGCTAAGTACTTGACTTGGTGATCTCCATGCATATCAGCTCTTCCTTTTTCATTTTCTGGTTTTTAAGACTGGATGTCATTCCAAGGAAACATGCCCAAAATGGGGCTCTTAAGAAGACCCTCCAATAACTGTTAGGAATATGCATCCACTCCTGGCATGGGGAAGTCAAGTATTCCAAGGATCATTAAACCTGAAATGAAACAAAATTAAAAAAAAAAAAAAAACAATTTAAGGGGGCAACTAGGTTGTAGACTGAGAATCAGGCCTGGAGATGGGAGGTCTTTTGTTCAAATCTGGTCTCGGACACTTCCCAGCTGTGTGACCCTGGTCAGATCACTTAACCCTCATTGCCCAGCCCTTATTGCTCTTTTGCCTTGGAACCAATACACATTATTGATTCTAAAGCAGAAGGTATGGATTTTTAAAGCCAATTTAGGATGTAAATAATGTCGGTATAACAAAAAGAAATCAGAGAAGCTATACTTACGTGGCCAAATGTGGGTGCTTACAGAAGTTTCTCAAGAGTGTATTCCAGCTTCACAATGGCATGGTTGTTTGGGTTCTGGATAATGGACAATGCTGTTGGGCTTTCCGGGTCACCGGTGGAGTACAGCTGGGCTCTGTGTTTGCTCCCAGGCTTTTTAGCATGGTCTTTTTCAGGGTGTTGTCAGAAGGCTTTAATGAGGATGAAAACAGCATCAAGGTCAAACCTGGCACTGACAATAAATTATTTAACTTGCAAAGGCTACAAGTCAAGACGGAAATGGAGAGACGGTCGGTGTACAACGTTCTCCTCACAGATGATTGTGCATTCAATGCAGCCTCTGAGACTGAGAGACAACAGAGCAAAGATCGATTCTCTGTCACTTGTACTCATGATTCTCTGTCACTTGTGCTCATTTGGGCCTGATAATTAACATGAAGAAAACAGATGTTTTCTACCAGCCAACACCACAGCTTCCATAACTGGAACTGTTGGTTATAACAAATGGAGAGATTTGAGTTGCTATTGAGAAGTTCACTTCCGGTGGCAATACACTTTCCAGGGATGTCTGCATGGGCGGGGAGATGGGTCTATACATTGTCAGAGCTAGCTCAAGGTTTGGGAGGCTCCAAAGGAAAGGGTGGAGAGAGGCATCAGGCTGTCTATATAATGAAAAGCCTACACAGCTGTAACGTTGGCTTCATTATTGTATAACTCGGACACTATGCCTATGCCAGTGCCATGCCAAGAAACTGAATTGTTTCCATTCAATTTTCTTAAAAAGATTCTGAAGATCAGCTGACAAGAGAAGAGAATGGACACTGAGCTTCTTTCTCAAGCTAAACTGCCAAGTACTCAGATTTCGTTGAGAGTGCAAGTCCCATGGCTGGGCATGTTATTCAAATGCCAAATTGATGTTTGCCTAAAAGATTATTTTGCACTCTTCTTCAAGAAGAAAAGGCAAGTTTCTCTTTGTGGTAGCAAAAAATTGGAAAATGAGGGGGTGCCCCTCAATTGGGGAATGACTGAACACATTGTGATGGAATACAGTTGTGCCAGAAGGAATGATGAATGGCTTGATTTCTATAAAAACTGGGAAGACCTCCATCAGCTGACATGGAGTGAACTGAGCAGAACCCAGAGAATATTGTATAGAGAAACTAAAAACACTATGGGATGATCAAATGTAATAGATTACTACTAATGGCAACACAATGACCAAGAACAATCCTGTGGAACTTATGTAAAAGAACGCTCTCCACATCTAGAGAAAGAACTGTGGGAGTAGAAATCCCAGAAGAAAAACATATGATTTGTCACTTGTTTATATGGGTGTATGATTTTGGGTTGTGGTTTTAAAAGATTACTCTATTACAAATATGAATACTATGGAAATAGGTTTGAGTAATAAGACATGTATAAACCAGGGGAATTGTTTGTCAGCTCTGAGAGGAGGGAAGGAAGAGGGGAGGGAGAGAACAGGAATCATGTAACCATGGAAAAATATTCTAAAATATTTTTTAAATAGTGTGGGAAAAAAAGGAAGAAAAGGCAAATACTCAAATGGAAGTCAGAAGAAATGATTCAAAAATAGTCTCAAGGTCCCTCTGAATAACTTTAATATTGATTGTGTGACTTAAGAGACACTGTCACAGGATTGTTCAGCACCGTGTGCCCTCATATAAGAAGGTACAGTGCTCTCCGAACAGTGCAGTATTGCAGTAGGTCAAGAGAAACATGAGATGTCAAAACTTAGAAACATCTCTTTCCCTAAGGTTAGGCTAAATTGTGCCCAACCTGTTGTAGGCCTTCCCAGGTGACACTGGTCTGATCAGCCACATTCAAACACACTATACTTCAACCCTAACATAGTGATATCTTTTGGTCTTCTTCAAATGTGAAGGACAACAATCAAGTTTATGAGCGTATGACAGGCAATGTACAGAGTAAATGAAATCTTCCACTGGGATTGAAATACTTCAACTTAACCAAAAAAGATTCTCTGATCTCACCTAAAGTGTGAAGTCTCTACTGAAGTCTGAAGTCTCTCCCTGAAGTCTCTACTGATGACTGAAGTCTCTCCCCAAAGTCTCTACTTATAGGGATAGGGATATGGCTGAGGCATCAACCTTATTACATGCCTTCTTTTTCTCAAAGTCTTTTTGATTTCTCCATTGTCTAAAGAGGATTTGGACATTTGTTTGTCATCTCTCAAAGATGGAAACCAGTAGAAGAAAAACTTTCCTCTCCCAAGATCTCACCATCTCTTGTGTTCAAGTAGTTATAAAACTTCAAGAAATGTCCTCCACCAATAAGGATAGTTTTATGTAAATGCCAAGATTGGAATCTTGAGTTACACTCCAAACTGAAAAACTATTGCTTCAAAACAGCCCAATTAATTGTTAGGAAACAAGCAAAAACTTTCAAAAGGCCATAGAAGATAGAAGGGCTGTTATTGATTCCTCTACATTGCTGTCCAGGGTACTTAAATTTAGGATAACATAGAGAAAAACAGTTTTTAAAGACTTTTCACCCCAGCTATAAAGAAAAATAAATATTTGTCACAGGCAAGACAATACAAAAGACTGGAATGGTAATTTTATGAAAGAAACTCAGTATTTTATTCCAGGTTAATCTTAAAGAGAATACTTTCAGGTGAGTTTATGAGATCCATACATCTTTAGCAGAATGTAAACTATCCATTCTCCCAAAGAGTTATGGAGATTTTTGTGACTATCCCATGGGCCTGGAAATCTTTTTATTTATTGAGAAAATGATCAATTCAGGTAAATATGAGCATATAATAAAAAAGTAGAATTATTCAAATTTATAAGAAACCAAGTCATTTTGAAAAATGGTCCAAGGATATGACCAGGCAGTTTTCAGATTAAGAAATCAAAGCTATCAGTAATCATATGAAAAAATGTTCTAAATCACTCTTAATTAGAGAAATGCAAATTAAAACAACTCTGAGGTATGACCTCACACTTAGCAGATTGGCCACTAGCATAGTAAAGGAAAATGGTAAATGTTGGAGGGGATGTGGCAAAATTGGGACACTAACACATTGCTGATGGAATTGTGAATTGATCCAACCATTCTGGAAGGAAATTTAGAATTATGCCCAAAGGGCTTTAAAAGAATGTATAACTTTTCATCCAGCAATACCACTACTAGCTCTGTATTCCAAAGAGATTAAAAAAGAAGTGGGAAAGGACCTGTTTGTACAAAATAGTTCTATCTGCTCTTTTTTTTTGTGGTGGCAAAGAAATGGAAACTAAAGGCATGCCCCTCGATTGGGGAATGGCTGAACACATTGTAGCATATAATGGTGATGGAATATTACTGTGCTATAAGGAATGATGAACAGGATATTTCAGAAAGAGATGGAAAGACCTTTGAGAACTGATGAAGAGTAAAATAAGCAGAACCAGAAGAACAGTGTACACAATGACAGCAATATTGTGGGATGATCAGCTATGATATACTTTGCTACTAACAGTAATACAATGATCTAGGTCAACTCTGAGGGAATTATGAAAAAGAATGTTATCCACCTCCAGAGAAAGAACTGTTGAATAGAACTGTGAATGAAAACAGAAGATTTATCACTTGTTTATTTGGGTATATGATTTGGGGTTTTAGTTTATTCTCTTACAAAAAATGAGTAACATGGAAATGTATTTTGAGCAATAATAATACATATATAACCCAGAGGAATTGTTTGCTGGCTCCAGGAGGGAAGAGAAGAGGGAGACAATATGAATCACATGACTTTGGAAAACTTATGTGAAAAATGTTATCAGAATAAAATAAAGATATTTTTAATCAATCCAAAATTGCAGAAATTCCCTATTAGAAGTGGGGCATGGCAGCTCAGCTTTGCGACATATCACACATGAAAAAGTCAAGAAATGTATCCAAGAGGTGAAGATAAGATAAACATGTTTTAAAAGACTTGGAGCTCCCCTGACTTAAATGCTATTGAAAAATCTGCAAGCTATAATCAAGGAAAGTCAGTTTGCTAAAGTGATGGTTAATATGCAAGGGATAAGTATTCATTCTATGATGAAGTAAACATTTTTTCAAAATCATATTAACTGTGTTAAATTATATAAAATAAGTGTTTTAAACAAAAGGACCCTCTCATATATATGTACATACATACATATGTGTGTATGTTTTATAGAAATATATACACTTATGTATAAAAATATAAAGAGTTTTGAGATTTTATTATATATCAACCATCTCAACTATCATTCTGAGAACTCAGCTGAGATCCTTCCCAAATCTCTTCATTGCTTTCCTCATTGTTACAAGAGGGAGTTAGGCTAGATCATTTCGAAGCTCTCTTCCGGCTCCATCAGTCTGGGATTCTAAGAAGACTCACTCTCTTCATTCAGCCTCATTTTTGAGAAAGATGATTGAGCAAAACTCACCTTTGCTAAACTCTAATCATGGCAACCCAAATTTAACCAAGTTCCAGTTTGAATACCACAACAATAGTGACAAAACTGGTGCAAAGCATTCGACAATCTCCAGAGATGGCGAACCGCCAACCCACATTGCAGGTCTCCTAAAAAATGAGGGCTTGCCCAAAGTAGAAACAAACTGGAAAGTGGTCATAAAGACCATTAGGGCCAGCCGTATCAAGTTAATTTGATTGAACTGAACCAGGACAAGGTCCACATTTTTGTTCCAATTTCTTTCAAATACCACCTTAATCAGGTTAGTGAATCTGTATCATAGAAGAAAACCTTTTCACATAAGATTAAAAGATTATTTTTAGGAGGCAGCTGGGTAACTCAGTGAATTGAGAGCCAGGCCCAGAGACGGGAGGTCTTAGGTTCAAATCTGGCCTCAGACACTTCCTAGCCGGGTGACCCCGGACAAGTCACTTAACCCCCATTGCCTACCTTTACCATTCTTCTGCCTTGGAGTCAATACACAGTATTGTTTAATTTTTGTTTAATAATGTTTTAATTATTATTATTATATGTAATATTATATATAATATCAATTAATGTATAATATTATACAATTGTATATATCATAATATTAATTAATAATTGTTTAATAATTATTTAATACTGTTTAAAGGGTTTAAAAAAGGTTATTTTTATTTTAGATTCTTGCAGTGTCTTAGTTTGGAGAAGGGATGAGATAATGATGATAGTGAATGGTAAATATGTATACTGTATAATATGTACATACCATAGTTTTATGTGTAACATATATATATACATAGAGAATGAACATAACAATTTTAAATTATGTAAAATTTTATATATATTTTCTCATTTGAGCCTCACGGCCTGTGAGACAGACATTAGAGGTACTCTTGTTCCCAATTTTATAGAAGAGGAAACTGAGGCATAGAGGGGAAATTGTCATCTACTTCATAAATGTTAGATGTAGGATTTGAATGGAATCAATAGGAAAATATTAAGTACCTACTATGTGCAAGGCACCCTGCTAGGCTGTGAGGATACACAAAGGACCTTCTATTCTATTGTATATAGTATGGCCAAATGACACATGAGACCCCAAGGCAAGGAAGTTTGAGGTCTTGACATGTCCCTTCTTGCTCATGCAGCACCTGTTGAATCATGTTTTCACACATGAAATTCCCAGATTAACTACTTTATGTTCAGGATACTCTGTGAGTCTACATCTACTCAGAACAATGTCTCATGAGCCCCAACTGATGAATCCGTATTTTCCTTAGTCTGCCAGATGTTGCAATTAGTTCAAAATGAAGGTATTTGTTGAATTAGAAAAGTAAGATGATTTTTTTTTTACTGTAGACCATATGCTCCTCTATCCCAATAAGTTTCAGGGTACATAAACCCACCATAAGTGGGAAAATGAGCATTTATAAGAATCACATACAAAAGGCAGCTGGGTGGCTCAGTAGCTAGAGATCCAGGCTCAGAGACAGAAGGTCCTCAATTCAAATATGACCTCAGACACTTCTTAGCTGTGTGACCCTGGGCAAGTCACTTAATACCCATTGCTTAGGTTTTACCCCTCTTCTGCCTCAGAACCAATATATAGTATTGATCCTAAGATGGATGGTGAGGGTTTAAAAAAACACATATAAGAGAAAGAGAGAGAAAATGATACCTCTGATTTCCCAGGCCTGGTACTTATACATGCTGGATTCTTTCGTGTCTGATAAGTGTTTGCTTTTTTTTTTTTTTTTTTTTTTTTGCTTACTGGACTTGCTCCCATCTCTGTCCAAAGTGTTCCCCGTTGAACGAAGCACTTCTGTTCCATGGGAAACTTCTGGAATTGCTACATGGTCTTGGCTGGCACCTTGTCTGCTGATCTCAATGTCTCTCTGTAGGGCATTGCTCCATGCCAATATCTTCAGAGCCCATCTTGTTAGGTCTAGCCAAGGCTTTGTAGGTTTAGCCAGCTAGGATACAGAGTTGACTCCTATTTTTGGGAAGTCTTAGTCATAGCTGCTTGCCCTTGCTAAAGAAGGTCAGTCAGAAGACCTCCAAGCAAAATCAGACTTTCTTCTTTGATCCTTAAGTCTAGTCACACTTCATAGGATCCTAAATTGCAGCTCTAATAAGGGATATTTGAATTCATCAAATCCAAACCTTGCATCTAACAGATGAAGAAACTGAGGCTCAGAGAATTTGTTCAACTCAAACAGTGTTTTTTTTTGTTTGTTTGTTTTTTTTGTTTTTTTGTTTAATCCCTTAACTTCTGTGTATTGTCTCATAGGTGGAAGATTGGTAAGGGTGGGCAATGGGGGTCAAGTGACTTGCCCAGGGTCACACAGCTGGGAAGTGTCTGAGGCCAGATTTGAACCTAGGACCTCCCGTCTCTAGGCCTGACTCTCAATCCACTGAGCTACCCAGCTGCCCCCTCAAACAGTGTTTTACACGCAGCAGAATCCAATCTCAGGTCTTCCTGATTCTTGAGGCACCTTTTGATCTGTTCTATGACACGCCATGTCTGAACAAAGTTTCTTACTTTGGGGTTCATGAGTTGGCATCCTCCCAAGGCCAAAGCTGAAAATGCATTGAAACAAAAGGTAGGTTAAGGAGGCAGAGTCAAAATTCTCTACCCACCAATGCTGAATTCCTGCCTTTTCCAGGATATTTACAAACAGCAGAACCCAAGTGATGCCATGGCATGTTCTAGCTGGTCAAAATATCGGTCTCTCTGTGTTATTATTATATTTCATCTTCCCAGTCATCAGTGGAAGACTCTAGGAATCCCTTCATATGAGGAAACTAAACCCCCTCGCAAAGAGAAACATCTTTCTCTGGATAATATAAGTAGGATGAAGGAGGGTCAGGGTTCAAAACCAGCACCTTGAATCATAAGTCCAATATTCTTCCATTCTTTACAAAGGGCGGTACAGCATTGGACAGCTATATGAAAGCTACCTAATGTTTTTACCTCAATTCCAAAAACCAAGAAATACTGGTTATATGCTTCATACTCTGTACATGTTCAGCTGTGTGACTCTGGGCAGCTCGCTTAATTATTTTACATGTTTGGGTCCAAATATGTCAAAAACACAGCCCTTGCCTTGATGGGAATTACAGTCTAGCTCGGAGATTTGGACCTCCAGAGGTAATTTTAATTTACAAAATTGCATGCTAAGTTTAATACATATGAAACACATTGTTATATGAGGTATGAGGAGGATGATCATTACCAAGGGGGGAGTTAAGGAATGGAGACCAAGGAAGGCTTCCTGGAGGAGGTAGTGTGTTATTTAGTCTTTATGTTTTGGGATGGAAATTCAGTAGCCAAAAAGGGACGAGGTCCTAATGGCTGCAGGAAAAAGCACAAGGAAAAGTACAGAGACCAAAGGGTAAGTTTGGAGGAATATCTTCTGGGCAACTGGCATTTAATGTACTTGGGCCAGGGTGGATGGAGGGCCAAGATAATGAGATTCGGCTAGAAGGAAGAAGATGACAGGAGGATGCGGAGAGTCTCCAAATTCCCAGAAGAGTTTGGAGGTGTTTGAATCTAGGCAATACAGAGGCGCTGGCATTGTGTGAGCAGACTTGTGACCTAACTAGCTCTCACAACTAGGCAGAGCAATCAGTTCCTCAGTGACACTAAAGATGGTTTTAATGAGGCAAAGGGAGGGAACAAAGGGGTGTGGAAAAGAGGGTTCCTATCAGATGGGGCTATAAGAAGAGGAGGGCTGCCGAGATGTTGTTCAGAGTGACTCAACAGGATCAAGGGAGGGAATGTCAGAAGTTCTCAGAGTGGATAGAGATGACCTCAGAGTCAAGAAGAACTGGGTTCAAATCCAGTCTCTTACCTAACCTGGGGTGACTCTGGGCAGCTCACTTAAACTCTCAGGACACCCCGGGCAATTCTATTGGCTACAGAGCAAGAGTAGCTGATGTGCACTGAGAAGGGAAGCTTCTCTTCAGAGACATCTTTATTCCATGGAAATCAGAGAACTTTTCCCTTCCAGGAAAGTATCTCCCTTTTGTATGTGTAATTCCAGGCCCTAAAACAGTGTCTCGCAGAGAGTAAGAGCTTAATGAACGTTGTTTTGTTTTCCTTCGGTCCATTCTTTCTTTGTTCACTCAGAGAGCTAGAGTCGCTGAAGGAAAAGAGTGGCGTCTGTTGCTAATAGATGGTACAAGAAATGGAAGAGGTGATCTAGCCCAAAGCCTTAGTAAGGGATGGTATTATGTGAAAACTGGGTCCGAGAAAAAATAGGTGGTATGTCCAAAAGCACCCATTTACCATGGGGCACGGCCCACATGGCAACCTGGGTACTGAGCTCTTTCTATTATACTTCCCTCCCCACCTCCTACTTTCTATAAGAGATTATGATTCTTCTGAAAAAAACTGAGAGAGGTTCTAGAGCCATAGTTCTAGACTAGTAACTCTCAAGCATTTTTCCATAAAAATCCAGAGCTTCAAGGCAAGAAGTAACTGGAGAAATGCTTTCACTTAATAACAAAAATCATCTTCATCATCACAGTCTTTATGGCGTTTTAAGGTTGACAAAGGCCTCCGCCTATACTACTTCCTTCCGTCCTCACAACTCTAGGACAAAGTTACTGTTATTATAAACTCATGTTGAAGAGGAGGAAAACTGAGCTTAACAGAAGTTAAATGACTTACCCAAGATCATTCAGCTAATGAGTACATGAGGCAATGTTCTACACACTGTTCTCAAGTCCAGGCCAAATCTTCCATCCTCCATGTCAGTGAGACACCAACTTTCATTTCATAGAAAAGGAACAAGTCCTAAAGAAAATGACTGTCTCTGTTCCCAAGTCATTCTGGAAGTATATCGTAAATCTTAGATTTGAATCCAGACCTTCTTGTTTTGTTTCTGATGTGGGTTTTTGTTTGTTTGCTATTTTCTCACCTCTTATACAACTTCTTTTCCCATATGCAGGTGGGGAAGCCTGATGTCTATTCCACCACCAGAAAACTTGTGAGCCGTGACCCAGTCTTGCCTAAAGAAAGACAAAAGCACAGCACATTCAGAAGAGAATCTTTCGAGCTTTTCCCCATCCCAGAAGCAGAACAAAGCTGGCTGACTCCATGACTTGGAGGGACCAGATATGAATGGAGGCTGCCAATCCTCTGGCACTGAGGGGACGGACGAAGTCGAACAGCACTTGATCAGAAATAGCTCCGTCCTTGAGAGTTCAGACTAATGCAGCCATTGTGGCTGGGAGAGACAACCCTCTCCACCATTTCCTGGAAGTGATTTATTGTGAGATAAATACTATAATAGAGAAAGGAAAGTGGTCCCCCTGGGATGAAAGGCTTAAAGTGGAGACAAATTATCGGAGTTTGTCAACTTGGAGAAAAACAATAAAGTTTGAATCCCTTCTCTTGGCTCTATTTGCTGCCGCTCACACTGTCATGCTTAATCAGAACAGGCCATGCATTATTTAATATAAACGAGAGCTATTTATCCTGAGAGATGCTTAAAGGTTGCCATGGAAACGGTGGGGAGAAGAGAAAGGAGGCATGGACAGCCAGGTTCAAATTTGAAGACTTCAAATTTCTAAAAAGAAATGAACAGGTGCAGCCATTTAGTGAATGAAGATAAATGGGGGAGTAGTCGAGAATCATCTACTTTGTTTGCACTCTCTGGGTTGTAATGCTGATGTTGGCTTAAATCGCAACCCCAAACCAGCGCTGTTAGCACAGCCGACATTTGTGGGAAGGGCAGGTCAACTCCAAGTTGAATTCACCTGGCAAAAGTGGAAATTCTCCCCGTCATCATCTTGAAGGGCAGCCTCCTTCTCTGGGGTTCAGGAAGTTGGTTCTTAGGCTTAATCGTCATGTCTCGCCATTAGTGAGTGGAATGATGGGGCTTAAAAGCTAGCGGGCTGCACTCAAAGCAGAGGGAGAGTAAGAAGTCTGAGAGGGAGTCATTAGCAGCCATTAACAGCAATGGATGGGGACAGAGTACAAAAGCAGCCACTATACAGCAAGGTTTGGGGAATCAGGTTGAGTCATCCAGTCAAACACTCCAGCCCTCTCTATATTTGGCTTATTTTGATGCCTGAATTCCTCCCCCAGAAAACTGTTTGGCTGGATTCACCTCATACAGGCTCTAGAGATCCAGTTGTTGAATTTTCAGATTGAGGATGTAAACTTTGGAAATCAGCACATGTAACAAATCAGGGCTGAACTCACTGATTTGTTGGACATTTAACTTAAGTAAATGATAATTTACTTAAGTAATATAAGTTATTACTTAAGTAATATAATGAATACGATTCATTCACTTACTTAAGTAATATGTTATTATTTAAGTAATATAATGAATACGATTCAACTTATAAATACCTCATGTACAACCCAGTGAAATTGCTTGTCATCTCTGGGAGAGGAGAGGGGAGAGAGGAGGGAGACCACAAGAATCATGGAACCATGGAAAAAAATTAAAAAATAAAATTTAAAAGATTAAATAAACTCACGTAAAAATGTTTTTTGGAGGAACCATGAAGTTAGTCATTAAACATTTACCAGAGCATCCCTGTCTTTGCACACATCCTGGTACTAACTTAGCTTAGATGTTTAGGCTGATGCTTTTTCTCCTCCCAACTCCAATCTTGCTTCATTTACTCCAGGCAAGAATTACTCTCCCCCACTTCCCAAAGAAAAGCATCTACCGAATTTGCTTAATTACTGGCACTGGGTGAGATGAGACAGAGGGATGGGGACTGATTCATTGTGCTCGTAAACAAGTTTACTTTGGAGGAAACCAAAACACCAGGACCCAGAATAGAGAGAAAACAGACATTAAGAGCCATCCAAACCAAGAGACAAGGAAAGGAGATGGAAGAGCCACCAAAATAGAGACAAATTTGTAACACCAAAGCTAGCATTAAAAAAAAGGAGTGGCCAAGAGAGAGGAAAGTCAACACTGCCATGCCCCACCAAGGACTAGAGCGAGAGAAGGGACTCCAAACCAAACCAGAGCAGCTGACTCTCATTCAATCCCTTCCTTGCTTCTATAGAGAATTGACTGAAAGAGATGGGAGAGGAGGAATAGTTGGAGAGACAGGATTCCAGCCATAACCCTTCTTAGGAACTCAGTACACAGCTATGGCCCTTCTCCAGAATATACAGGTTTGATCATGACCATCTCAAAATCAATCAATTCCAGTCACTCCCTAGAGCCCATAGGATCACATCTTTTTTTTTTTAAATAGCACTTTACATGCTATTGATATCTCCAGCAAAAGGACAGAAAAATATAGAACCAGGAAGATCCAGATTCTAGGTCTGCTACTCAAACAGTCCAGTTTAGTGATCCTAGGCAAGTTATTCAAACTCTTAGTGCCCTGGACAACCCTGTAAGACCATATTTCAAAATGGTACTGACCTGCCTTGGCAAAGGGACTGCAGGGGTCTTATTCCTAGTCCTCACTCTAGCATTTAGCACAGTTCCTGGCATTTAATTAAGTTTGTCAAATGATTGCTCAAATGTGCCTTTTAAGATTTGATATATGCATTCTTTCTCTTTCTGTCTCTCTCTTGTCTCTGTCTCTGTCTCTCTCCACCTTTCTGTCCCTGTCTCTATTTATCTTTCTGTCATTATCTCTCTAGCTCTGTCTTTTTCTCTGGCCGTTCTGTGCATGTTTTCTTGGCTGCATCTCTTTTTCTGTACCTGTGTCTGTCTCTCTCTATCTCTCTGTCTCTGTGTCTCTAACTCTGTTTCTCTTCTCTTTCTGTCTGTTTTTGCCTCTCTATGTCCCTGTCTGTCTCTGTCTCACTGCAGTCTCTCATTTTTCTGTAGCTCTCTGTCTGCCTCTCTCTCTCTCATTTCTATCTCTCCCCTAACTTTTCTCTGCCCCATCACACACATATAAATACAATACATATAACATATAGTGGCAACGTGAGCCATTTTTGCTGAAGGCACAGCCATCAAGACTGAGCCTTGAAATATCACAGCCCTCCCTTCACTTATCCTGAGGATTAATGGGAAATAAAGAATGCCAGACCCAATTGTGGGGACATCCTCCCCCCGGTCTTCCCCAGGCAGGATCACAATCTTCAGTTGCCAGACCTTCCTGACTAGCTAATAAATTGAGCTCTGAGTTATGAGGTTGCATTTCCATAGTTCCTTCCTGACCCTTTACACCCCATCCTTGATCCTGCTACAATGAGATGAAAGGCCGTGAGAGTTTATCTCCAAATTGCCAAATGGAGCTGAGATTTACATTAAGAAACTAACTAGACTTTGTGTAGGGGAAGAAAGGAATGAAGGAAGAAAGGAAGAAAGGAAGGAAGGAAGGAAGGAAGGAAGGAAGGAAGGAAGGAAGGAAGAGAGAGAGGAGGGGAAGGAGGAAGGGAGGAAGGGAGGAAAGAAGGGAAAGAGTGAAGGAGGAAGGAAGGAAGAGAGGGAGGAAGGAAAGAAAGTAGGAGAGGGTGGGAAACAAGAGGGAGGGATGGAGGGACAGAGGGAAGGAAGGAAAGGATGAAAGCAGGGAGGTAGAGAAAAGAGAAAAGAAGAGGAATGGGGAGAAAAAAGGACAAAAGAAAAATATTCTCATTTGTAATTGTGTTTTAGAGGCAAATGTTAACATTTTGGCCAAATGTTTTAGATAATCCCTAGAGGGCTTCTTGGGGATCAGAGATTTTTAGTGGACTGGTACCTCAAAAGTCATTTAATTCAATTCTTTCACTTAACAAATGAGAAAAGTGAGAGGCCAACACATGATGTCTGTGGTCAGACAGCTAGCCAAAGGGTTTCTCAGTGTAAGGTTCTTTCCATAATTCCGTCTGCATCGATTTGCTGCCTGTGGGAGCAATAGTCATCTGAGGGTCCCTCAAGGGGTTGGGAATTTGGAAAAGGCAATGATGGCTGCTGAGTTGCTGAGCATATGTTATAGCTAACATTAGCACACCCCCAATGACTGTGGACAGCAGGGAAAAACCAGCAGCCAGTCCAGAAATAAGGCTCACATATCTGGGGTTTTGTTTACAGTTCATCTATTTTTATTTTTTGCATGGGGTTTATTTTCTTGATTTTAAGATGAGGTCCTCTGCTTTCCTTGGAGCCATCACCATGTAGAAACTCCCTCTGATTTGACTCCCCACAGTGGGATGGATCATGATGATGGTGAATTAGCAGCCACAAATAGCATCAACAAGAACTGGTTTCCATCACCTGAGTTCAGCTCTTTGTTACCTCTCTGGCCTGTTGTAATAAATAACTTTCTAATTTGCCTCTAATCTCTCCACACTCTATTTTCTTTTCCACTTAGCGTCAAAGTGATGTTCCTAAAGGATAGGACTGATGATATTCCTGCACTCCTCTATAAACTCCAGTGGCTCCCTTTTTCTTCCTATTCTTCTGACATTTGGAAAAAAAAACTCTTCTGAAATTTAAAGGTCTTCACCACCTAACATTTTCCTACCTGTCCAGCCTAATTTCACCTCACTTCCCATCATACACTCCATGGTACAGTTGAATTGGCTATCATGCCTTTTGTCATAAAACATTTGGCTTCTTCCTCCATGCCTTGGTACTGGCTGTCCTAGTTCTGGAATGGACTCCTTCCTCACCCTTGTTCCTGATCAGCCTAAAATCCATCACCTCCCTCCAGATGGGGCCTTTCCAGATACCCTCCATTTTTAGTGCCTCCCTCACAAAGTAGCCTTGCATTTGCTATGAGAATTATATTTTTTTACTTTGATATGCTTTTGTGGTAACCCTAATAGAATGTAAATTCTCTAAGGACTGGGGCTGCTATATATTCTTTAGTGACAGACACCTCAAACAGAAGGCAAAATGAAGATTTCTGCTCTCAAAGAATTTATATTCTATTGGGTAAGACATGTTGGTATACATACCCATATGTAAGCATGCATATGTGTTCACATACACATATGTAATGGGCATAATCAGACCTCACTGGGAGTGCCCCCTCCCAGAACATTGCTAGGATTGCGCTGAACTCCCTCAGCCATTTCTGGGGACAGAATTCTCAACGCTGGAAGATTTTTGCATGTTTCAGTAACTTCTTAGTCCTCATAATGGCAGGAAGGGGAAGGGCACCAAAGTCAAAGAGGATCAGCCAATGAGCCAAAAAAAGAGATCTACTCAGCCCATTTAGAGCACCTTAAAAGGAGTGTGTCTACCCTCTGCCACTCTCTGTATTCACCTCTGCTGAGCATGTGAAAACTGTGTAACAGCTATGCCTTGGATTTCTTGTGGAGTCTAGCATCTCCCTCTCTACTCTCCCCTGGCCATCAGCCTGCCACTCCCAGCTATGGTGCCTGCTCATGCACAGCTTTTGCCATATGTGCAGGCTAAGGGAGCCTGAGTCTTGAGTGCGAGACCCAGGCTGCCTCCCATACTCGTGTTTCTTTTCTGAACATAGGTGAGTAAACATTGAGTCTGAAACAGACTTTCCAAGAGGGTCTGCCTCAAGAGTTTGGAGTTCTTGGATCCCTCTGTGAAAGATGGCCAAGAGCAAGAGGAGTTTTCTGTAATGATTTATTTGGAGAAGGTGACCATTGGCAGAAGGCTAAGCCCATACTCCACTCTGACACAAATCTTTAGAAAGTTATTGACAAACCTTAAAACGAAAGTGAAGAAGAAATGAAGAGTCGACAATCCTATTCAGCATTTCATTTTTTTAATATCTCAACTCAGCCTCCTCTGAAGTATCTAACAGAAGCTAGTTTGGTGTTCAAAATCTCTGGCAATGTTCGCTTGGGAGGCTTTGTGTTTTAAGCATCTCATTTGTGTGGAGGAAGTAAAGAACTGAAGAAAAGACTTCAGTGCTGCTCAGTGTCTTCTCTTGACAGGTGATTTTCCGAAACTTCCTAAGATAATTCAAAGGGAAGGGATTCCGATTTCTGGAATGGCTCTGGTACACGGTTTCCCAGACTTACAGGTTCCATAGCATACAACAATGAACTCAGCACAATGGCTCTGTACACCTTCATTTCTGTAGGCAGCCAAATACCTCTTGTGGGAGGCTAGTGAATGAGAAACTCAATTGTATTCAGTCCAGTTAAATCCAACAAGCACCTGTTAAGTCGGAAGCATTTTTCTAAGAGCTGGATACATTTTTTTTAATCCATGACCTTCAGGAGTTTACATTATTTTGAAGGGAAATAATCTGCATTCATGTAAAAAAAATTAAGAGCAAGTATGTATAAATAATATTTGGAGACGGAGAATGCTAGTGTTGGGGATCAGGAAATGGTTTGTGTAGAAAATATCATCTGATATAAGACCTGAATGGATTTAGGCTCTCCAAAAGGCACAATGAGCAGTATGATAGGGAAGAGATGCAGGTTGTTGTTTTTCAGTTGTTCAGTTGTTCCAGTTTATGCCTGACTCCTTGTGACCCTGTGGATCATAGCATGCCAAAAGTGTCTGTGATTTTCTTGGCAAAGATACCAGGGTGGTTTGCCATTTCCTTCTCCAATGAATTAAGGAAAAGGGAGGTTAAGTGTCTTGCCCCGGGTCATACAAGTACTCATCCAAAACATAACATCCAAAAGTGATAAAGTGAGAATTCTACTGTGGTGTGACAAGGTCAGACGATATCTGAGGCATACAGTGCAATTCTGAACAGCAGTATTTCATTGGAAATGTTTAAATGATTTTATTATTCATTTGTTTTTAACATTCATTTAGAAAAAATAATTTGAGGGGGAAGCTGGGTAGCTCAGTGGATTGGAAGCCAGGACTAGAGATGGGAGGTCCTGGGTTCAAATTTGACTTCGGACACTTCCTAACTGGGTGACGCTGGGCAAGTCACTTGACCCCATTGCCTGCCCTTACCATTCTTCTGCCTTAGAACCAATACACAATATTGACTCCAAGATGGAAGGTAAGGGTTTAAAATATATACCTGCCCCTTCCACCCCTTTGAGAAGGCAAGTAATATTATATTAATTGTACACATAAAACTAGGAAAACATATTTCTATATTAGCTATGTTGCAAAAAAAAAATAAAGTAAAAAATATGATGCTTTGATCCACTCAGACTTTATCAATTTTCTTTCAAAATATAAATAGTATTTTTTCTCTTGAGTCCTTCAAAATTGTCTTAGATCATTGTATTGGTCACTTACAGTTGATCCTTGCTTCAATATTGCTATTACTGGGTACAATGTTCTCCTGGTTCTGCTCGTTTCACTTTGCATCACTTCATCTAAGTTTCCCCAAGTTTTTTCTGAAACTATCCTGCTTGTTGTTGTTTTTTCTTATAGAACAAAAGCATTCCATCACAATCATGTGCTGCAACATGTTCGTCTAGTCCACAATTAATGGTTATTCCCCCAATTGCCAATTTTTTGCCACCACAAAAAGAGAGCACCAGTATATTATGAAATATTTAGCAACTGACTCCCTGCACTCACAAAGAAAAGTATGCATGATGAGAATGGGAATCCCCTGACCCTTTTAAATAAGAACCCAAATGACAGCATTAATCAGTATTTAGCCAAATTAAGTGATTAATCTGGGATAATGATTAATTTGTAAATTAGTAAAAGTAATATAAGGTTATTCAGTTAGGCTAATGCTATATATTCAGTTATTTTCCCTTATAATGTATCTCAATAAGCTAGCATTTTGCACTTGAGTGTGCCCCATCAAGTAAGGAGAGGGCCTACCAGTTGAATAAAGCATGACCAAAATGACCAGTGATGGGGAATCTTGAACCTTTGCTGACCTATTGATTATGGGTTATTGCCATTTAGGGTACATTGGGAGGAGCAATTGTGACCTCAGACCTCTAATGACCAAGCAAGTAGTTGAGGCATCTCCTCAAGAAGATAGGGCACCACCCACAAATAGAAAAGATATCTGGACAGAAAACATAATGTACCATCCACAGATTTGGGTTATATAAGTAGGGAAAAATCCCTCATCCAATTGCCTTAAGTTGGGAGGAAAACCTAATGACCCAACTTTGCTGAGAGAAGTTAGGTCTCTCTCAATAAACCTATTACTGGCTTAAGGCTTTACCTTTTCATTTTATTTTAGATTGGCTGAAAAATATTTTTCATGAAAATACAAATTTAAGATTAACCTGTATTATTAATATTTCTTCTTCACTTTCTTAAGTCTAGATGGTCAACAAAACAATGTTAAACCCTGATTTGTAGTTATCCAAAACCTGATGTGTAAATTCTCACACTAAAAATTAAACAATCAGTTCTTGTAAACCAATATGAACTAACTTTAGCATATCTCTGGTTTTTAGCATTATGGTTTAGAGGGATACTGATAATCCCAAATGTTTCCAGAGGAGGTAATGTAGGATAGTGAAGAAGTTGGAGTACGTACAATAAAAATATGAGGGAGGGACAGTTGGGTAGCACAGTGGATTGAGAGTCAGGCCTAGAGATGGGAGGTCCTAGGTTCAAATCCGGCCTCAGACACTTCCCAGCTGTGTGACCCTGGGCAAGTCACTTGACCCCCATGGCCCACCCTTACCACTCTTCTACTGATGAGCCAATATACAGAAGTTAAGGGTTTAAAAATAAGAAAAAATATGAGGGAAAGGAGTTAAGGAAGAAGAGATGGCATAGATGGGCAAGGGCCCACCTACCTAATAGAAGAGGAATAAGATATACTATCACTGATTCCAGAGAGCAGAAATGGAAATAATGGAATGGATTCTCCAAAAAGGAAAATTGAGGGTTGCTGTACTTTTTAATAATTTATACTTTAGAAAATAAAATGAGATACCTTTAGAGGTAGTGTAATTCCCAACACTGGAGGTTTTCAGCAAAGGCTGAACAACTGTTTGAAAAATATGTTGCAGAAGATATACTTGCTTTTCCCTTCTGCTTTATTGCTTGTAAAACTAATTCCCTTCTTTAGGTGGATACTTGGTCATTGTGATTGAAAAAGATACACTTTTTTCAAATATTGCTTGGATTAGATGGCAATTGAGCATTCTTTCCACTCTTAAGATTCTGTTAAGTCCCTTCTACTCACTGGGCACCATTTTCCTCATCAATAACATGAGTTAATGATCTTGATGGCTCTCTCTATCACTGATATGTTCATTTCTGTTTTTCCAAAGTTTCTTACACGTTTAACATTCTAGGAGTCAGGAAATTGTTTGACTGATAGGAGAAAATGGTTTTCATTCAAGAAACAGGTACTCAACTCCCAAGGAAACAACCAGAAAAGTTCAGGAGAAATATATATTTTCATTTTACATGAATATGAATTCAGATCCTGACAGTCAGATTCCATCTCCATGACCTTGGTAAAATCATTTAATTTCTCTTGGCTTCAGTTTCCTCATTTGCAAAATAAAAAAAAAATTTAAAAACTAGACAATATGACCTTCTAACTTGGCTCTTGTTATAGCAAAAAATGTTAGCACTGCAGTTCTTCTTATAAAGGGGATGTAAAAGACCGTGCTTGAAAGATAACCTGAGGAATGATTAACCAATAGCAAAGGAAAATCTTCTACGTGTGACTAAGACCAATAATCAGACCCAGTGCCCAGACTCCCCTAAAGGTATCCTTATGGTTCATGGGCAATGACAGTTATAGAATTATGGCAAGCTTCATTGGGCCTGGAGGGAATATGTGGCTGTTGTTCTTAATGCAGAGCCCAGGGAGTACATTCTGACTGATTGTATCTGAAAGAGAAAATACAATTAACTGGAATATCTAGTCTTTCCAAGTTGTAATTCAAGTCAGGGAATTTCCTTTCTTACAGTTCTTTAAATAGGATTGATCCCTCATATCTGAGAAGTCCCTTAGGCTAGTGCTGAGGAAATAAGAATTCTGAGGCAGGGATATCTTTTTAAGAACAAGAGGGCCCACCCTTGAAGGTCAGCATAGGACATAAAGAGACTGGAGTAGAAAGAAGAAAGACAAAGAAATGATCCTCTGACTCTGTTGCTTCTGTCTCAGGGAAGCACGCTTTACATCTCTTTCATCACATCCTCTTGATCTCTCATGCTCCATGCTGCCCAATGGAGTAAGATGTGGGAAGAAGTATTTCAAGGAAATAGCTCATCCTCAATCTGATCAAAGGTGCTTCCCATGGAGTGGAACCTGTGCCCTGCCCTCCTCTATTAGGTTTCCGTCTCATTGGACAATTTGCTGAAGCCCCACCCATAAGCAGAGGTTCCTGATTGGTTGGTCCCCATAGTATCTGTCCCTGAGGACTGTATTGAAGATTATTGATGACTAGGAAGCAAAAGTTGAGTATTTAATATTATTAAAAGGAGAAAATCCTCCTCTTTAGGTCTTCCTTGACCTCTTTTGAATATGTGGCATGGGACATTGGTAGATCTACTTTACATGTCCAGAAAAGGGAAGATGGCCAGAAAGGGATTTTTTTTCTTCTCACTTATCAGAAGCATCTGTGACACCAGCCTACACAGGCCAATGAGAATGAATGCTTGACTGGGTTAGCCTGAGACTGGAACTCTATTTTCTAGCTGGTTCTTCTGCCTTGAGTTCCTTTTGCCATGACTGGCTTGACACCTACTGCTAGAGATTAGGAGCCACTAAATAAAGCACTGAATGTTTACCCGGTGGGAGGTGCCCCCTGTAACTTTATCTTTGCATAGGAGAAGATCACAACTGTCAGGAGGCTAGCCTGAAGACTTGGACTCTGAGTTGCTGCCCAGAGAGGTCAGACTGGAAAGAGAGAGAGATCTGGTCAATTTTCCACAAGCGTATTGTTTCGGATCTTAAGTATTTATTGATCTATTTTCATGAGTCCTTTGTTAACTAAACATTCCTTATGGTAGAACAAATACAGAACTGTCTTATACCTGGCATGTGCCAGCAAGTCAGTCAGTCAAAAAGTGCCTACTATGCTCCAGGCACTATGCCTTTCTTTAAAGGCCAACAATAGTCTATTCAAGGAGCTTATAGGTCAATGGAGAAGAAAACATTTAAACAACCACATATAAATGATATAGGCATAAAGATATGTGTAAACTGGAGATCGTTGTCAAAAGAGGGAAGGCTTTAGAATTAAGGGGAGGCTGAAAATTTTCTTGTAAGAAATAGAATTTTTCTGGGACTTGAACAAAGTTATAAATGAGGAGAAAGCATGTCAGGCATGTAGATTAGTTACAATGGATAGAGTTAGATCAGTGATTCCCAAAGTGGGCACTACCGCCCCCTGGTGGGTGCTGCAGTGATCCAGGAAAGTGGTGATGGCCACAGGTGTATTTATCTTTCCTATTAATTGCTATTAAAATTTTAAAAAAATAATTTCTAGGGGGCTAAGTCATATTTTTTTCTGGAAAGGGGGTGGTAGGCCAAAAAAGTTTGGGAACCACCGAGTTAGAGGATGGCATGGCGTACATTAGGAAGAACAAGAAAACCAATGGCATGGGAACAAAGAGTATATAGTGGTTAGTAAAAGATAAATAACCTGGAAAGGTAGGAAGAATCCATGTATGAAGGACTTCAAATGCCTGCAGATGTTATATTTAATATTCAAAGTAATTGGGAGTCACTGGAGTTTGTTGAGTAGGCTAATAAAGTGGTCAGATCTCCTATTCAGGAAGATCAGCTTAAAGCTGAATGAAGGATGGACTAGAGTGAGAGTTCAGACAACTTAGAACACAGAATTAGAACCCAGAGCTGGAAGGTATGTTAGTGCTCTAAACACCAAAGGTGGAAAAGAACTTAGAAGAGTCATAGAATCAAATCAAATCAGCACCTAATTGCCAAGCACTTATTAAGTTCTATGCTCCATGCTAAGCACTGAAAATGCAAATGATTGATTGTTATCATTTGTACTTGAAGAGGATCAAAATGACTTCATATGTCAGAGTCAATATTCAATGTGTCTGGCTGAGACTGATCTGACAAATACTTAGATTCAATTCATCAGAAGGCTTTACTAAAGGTCAGGCAGATGTCTAAATTTGTGCATCTCATGTTTCTTTTCCATTACTATACTTTTGCTTTGCTCATAAAGCATAGCACCTCCTTGGGTGTGGGCACATCATGCTGGACAATCCTGCACCAGGGTCTCCCATGTCTCATAATTTATAGCCAAGTTCTTCAGAGAGATCTTTAGAGTGTTGCTCTATCCCTGATTCTGACCTCCATGTGAGTACTTGCCTTGGGTGAGTTCTCCATAAAAAGATCTTTTGGGCAAATATATATTTGGAAATTGAACAACATGGTCAGGCCAGCAGAGCTGCACTGTCTGAAATAAAGTCTGATTGTCTGGTATTTCAGCTTGAGTGTCCAGTATCCAGTGTCTCAGTATCATGCCTTCTCCTGCACGATGATATTCCGCATCTTCCTAAGGCAATTCAAATAGAAGCCATTCAATATCATTGCATGGCAATGGAAGATTACCCAAGTTTTACAAACACACAACAGTGAGGTCAGCACTCTGGTTCTGTAGACTTTTAGTTTGGTAGGTGATCTATTACCTCTTTTCTCCCACACTTCCCTTCAGAATCTCCCAAACTCTGAGGTAGCTCTGGCAATGTGTGTGTGTCAACCTCATCATCTGTGTGGACATCCCTGGAAAGTCTAGCCCTCAAGGTAAGTGAACTTATCCATAGCATTCAAAATTTCTCCATTTACTGTAACTGATGGTTCTACATTTGGATGTATAATCCTCACTGGTAGAGAATCTGTTTTCTTAGTGTTAATTTTCAGGCCAAAATTAGAACAAGAAGTGTGACTTGAGAAAAAGGAATGATTGATCCTACATGACAACTCCAGGAGAAATGCCAGAAGCAGAATAGAGGTGAGTACACAATGTTCATTGACCTGACTAAGACCTTGATATTGTCAGTTGTGAGAATCATGGCAAAACTGTTTTGTTCAATATTCTACACCAGTCCCTTTTTAGGTTCCTTGCATGAGTTCTTGATATTGGGCGATGCTCTACTGTTTTCCCAGTCACCAAATGCAAATACAAGCAAATGAAAGGCATTCCTTGGCCTCAAGGAGTTTATACTCTAATGAAGGGAAATCATATACAAAGAAAGCTTAAAAATGATCTTGTGGAGGACAGAATTGGGAGAGGCACCAATCAGGGCACGGTGATTAAGTCAAGGGAATGAAAGATACCTAGGCTTGTATTGGTGAACCTGTGGTATACATACTAGAAAGGGATGCTCCCTTCCCCTCTCCACTGTGCCTGAAGACATTTCTTATATGAACTACCCCTCTGCCCAGCAGCCCAATGGGAGCACTTCCTTCTTCCCCTGTCTGGGCTTGGGGGCAACTCACATGCTGTGCGAGGGTGCAGTTAGGGCACTTGGTCTCTAAAATCACTGGTCTAGGTCCTTCCTTAACATGAAAATTCCAGGAAGAACTTCCCACATGGAAGCTGAATGAGTAGAAGGAGGGAAAAGTGGCAGAAGTATAGTGTCAAAGACTGGAGAATAAAAGATTACTAGTCTGAGTCTTCCTCCAGTTTATGGAAGAGCCAAGAACAGAGTCTATCACATGAAATTAATTGCCATGGTGGATAGAGCATTATGAATTAGAAAAACCCAAGTTTGGGACAGCTAGGTGGCATAGTGGGTAGAGAGCCAGGCCTGGAGATAGGAGATACTGGTTATAAATATGGCCTCAGACACTTCCTACCTTAATGACCTTGGGAAAGTCACTTAACTTCAATTGCCTAGCCCTTACCATTCTGCCTTAGAACCCATACTTAATATCCTTTCTAAGATAGAAGGTAAAGGAGAAAAAGAAAGAAAGAAAGAAAGAAAGAAAGAAAGAAAGAAAGAAAGAAAGAAAGAAAGAAAGAAAGAAAGAAAGAAAGAAAGAAAGAAAGAA
>NC_058131.1:6418641-6438406 GCF_016433145.1 Gracilinanus agilis | reverse complement strand
AAAGAAAGAAAGAAAGAAAGAAAGAAAGAAAGAAAGAAAGAAAAAGAAAGGAGAAGGAGGAGGAGGAGGAGAAGTAGCAGTAGTAGTAGTAGATCAGGACCTTAACATGGAAATTATCTGAGTTGGAAGGACTCTGCAAAGAGAAAACTTGGATGACAGAACACAGATTATCTGAGTTCCTCTCTCCCACTGAACTCTGGGTGCTCTATCCTGGGAGATGCTTATGGCTAGTCCACTTCTCCATATGATGCTCAGCTGGTCAGCTTCACAGGAAAAAAAGTCACTGCTCCATCATTTTTTTCTGCTATTCAGGAAACATCACAACAAAAAAATTAGAATTTCTTTGCTGAAGATCTTCTGTTTCTTTAGGGTCTAATTTAGGTCTCACTTTGGAGAACATGTGTCCACTTCCATCCCTGAGGCAAAAGTTCTATCACTCCCTCAGACACCTCCAAACCATTTGCCTAAACCTCTTCTTTACCCTTACAAACCTTGGCCTTTTCCAGATACTCTGGGATACTAATGGGTCAATGATCTCACCCATTGGGATATTCTCTCCATCAGGGCCAGACATACCCATATCATCCTTTGTGACTTCACTCCTAACTCAGCCAGTCCCTGACACTCTCCAGACATTGTCACCTTTTATCCAGCAGCCTTCTTGTCCTGAGATGCTTGCATACCTGATTGCAAGTTTCTATATCAAGCAATCGGTTAAGGAAATGCCGAGGACAGTAATGGCCAACATATGGCACGTGTCAAAGATGGCACACAGAGCACTCTCTGTGGTCATGTGTGCCACCCTTCCCCCCCAATACACATACCCCTAGAGTTCTGACTAGAAAGGCAGAGGGACTCAGTCAGAGCTGCTCCCTTCCGCCTCTCCACTGCACCTGATGACATTTTTTCACTTCACCAGTCCCTCTGCCCAACAGCCCAATGGGAGCAATCAATGGGTAAGGTGGGTGGCTCATAGGCAGTAGAACTGGAGGGGAGCAGAGTGCTGGGGCCACTCTCCTCCCTGTCTCCACAAGCGCATCTCATCACCTGCCCCTCTGCCCAGAAGTCAAATGGGAGTGATTCTGGGTGTTTCTCATCTTTCCCTTCCCCTCTTTCCAAATCCCTTTCATTTCTTGCTTTCTCCTAATAGTATGCAAGCTTCTTTGGTATAGGAACGATCTCTTTTTTTTCTTGTATTTTTCTCATATCGGTATTCTTAGCAAAGCACATTTCCTGACACATCGTAAGTATACCATGCTTTATCTACCTACCAGCCTGTTTCTAGTCTATTTATCTAGCTAGCTTCTATCATCTGTTTATCTCTCTACCCTGTCTATCTAGCCCCCTATCTGTTTAGCCATCTTGCCCATTTTCTTCTATAAGTTCAGCATAACTAATGAATACACCAAATTTACTGTAAGACCTTGCTTTTCTTTAAAAATTAAGAGGATGCCAGTGTAGTATACGGGCTCACCGTTTTTAACTGTTCATTCTATATTATTCAATGCCAAAGAGTATAGGACTTGGTGTCAAAAGTACTGGCATGTATACAGTCTCATAGCTTCCAAATGACAGAGCCCAGACCCTGAGTCTAATTACAAATGGAGGACCACTTCAATGAGGATCTGTAGGAATGCTTAGTGAATGGAAATGGCTATGAGTGAATATTCGATCACTGAAGGTAGTGACAGATATGCCCTACCTACAGATCCATTGGCATTGACATGGACAAGAACCACCATAAGCCAAGCTGGACTTGCCATCCATTATCTCCATTCCACAGGGAGAAGCAGTATATCCACTGATAAATAAATATAAAATTTATGCCAAGAAATAAAAGAGATCCCAGAGAAATGACAAAAAGAAAGTGATGAGGTTCAAACCCGGCCTCAGCCACTTCCCAGCTGTGTGACCCTGGGCAAGTCACTTGACCCCCATTGCCCACCCTTACCACTCTTCCACCTATGAGACAATATACTGAAGTACAAGGGTTTAAAATAAAGAATTTAAAAAAAAGAAAGTGATGATGATTTAAAAAAATCCTAGAAAGATTTATAAGAAATTATGTAAAGTGGAATGAGCCAAACCAGGAGAACCTTGTACACAGCAACAGCAATATATGATCATCAGCTGTGAATGACTTACTATTATCAGCAATGGAAATATCCAGTACAATCCCAAAGGAGTCATGGCAAAAAACTCTGTCCACCATCATAAAAGGAAATGAAGGAGTCTGAATGCAGATTTGAAGCATACCATTCTTTACTTTACTTTGTCCAATTTTTTTCTCTTATATGTTATGTATCTTCTTTTGCAACATGATGAACATGGGAATTTATATCATATAATAATACATGTACAATATACACCATATTTCCTCTCCTCTTGGAGAACAGGGAGGGGTGGGAAGGAGAAAATGTTAGAAAATGATTATTAAACATTGGAGCAACATGTAACATGGAAAAATACAAATAAAAACTCAGCAATAAATAACTGAGGGTAGATTTAAAGAGAGAACCCTTTAACAACACGAGGATTCAGAAAGACTTTGTATTGGATGAAAGTGACTCATGTTCTCCTTGATCCTTTATTCTAGGCTCTGAGTTCCTCACCACTATGTTTTTATGTAATGAGCTTCCTCCAGATGCTGACCTTCTGTTTCCTAAGATCTTTCCCTGATCTCATATTTGAATTTCTATGTTCTAAGGAAATTCTTAGCTTTGGAATTCTGTGTTCTATAGATTGAGGATATTCTTTGCTATATAATCTAATGTTTTATATACAAAGATGCATCCCAACTGACATTCTGTGTTCTCTGTGTTCCCTCCAAACATCTGCATTTTGTTCTTATTTTGAATATATACATACATATATATTCATATTCCATGATATAATATCTGTACCCTCAGTCTTCTTTCTCCTGAGGTTCCTCCTAGCTCTAATATTCTCTATTCTGTGTTCTAGGGGGTACTTCCAGCTTTCATATTCTGTGTTCTAGGATTCTTTTTGAAGACATAAACAAGTAAGGGTCACTGACATACTTGGCTTGAAATGCCCATTGTCAGCTACTTGGATTTAATCCAATTTAAAGAGGTGTGGAAACAAGTCCTCTTTGAAATCATCCAGCACTTTGTACCCAGTGGACTTCAAACTGAGCTTGTTTGCATGGAGTCACGGCGTTTTTCTGGATACCAGAAAAGGATCAGGATTTTGTTAAATGTGTCTTAGTTAGGGCTGGAGGTGAGGAAATACTTGATATATATGAAATATTTGAGAAAGAGCAAAAACCTCTCTTCGTATAAGCTTCTGTCACCTTGAAAAAATGGCATTTTCAACCTACATTTTTTTTCCTTTTTTCATTCTTGCCAAGAATTTACACCTGTTTCAACATGACCTGAGAAGTTTCATTTCTAAATCACACTGAACTCAGGGGAAAGAAAGTAAGGATCAGCATGTGTTACCAGTAAGGCTATGCTGGGAAAATATAGCATCCAAAGGTTGCAAGGAAAGAATCTCAGAAAGGGTCTACCCCAATCACAGCCAGAAAAAGGAATCTCCACTATTGAACCTCTAATAATTAATTAAACAGTCAGCAATAGATATTTTGACTGGGAGCTGGCAACCTTTCAGAAGAGCTGGCCAAGTCTTTATACTTTGCTTCTCAGGAACTGTGGGTGTAGAGAACAGAGTGAATTTGGCAGCTTTGAAGGGAAAAGGAAAGGGGAGGGTAAAGGTGACTAGCCATATTCTGGAAGGAAATAAGCTGGATTTGGCAGAGTCAGAACTGGGCGTCCACTGAGCCTAGACTGCACTTCTTCCGCATTTTTGACTCTGATAATATTGATTGTCCTTCATGGTTCAGCAAAGGTGAGAAGTCCTCTGGGTAAGCTTTCTCTCCCTTGATTATCTTGTATTATGCCCATCTATCTCCAGGTGGCATTCTCTCAGTAGACTCCAGTCAACTCCAACTTGATTTTCCTTTGCAAGCCTCCAAGGGAAGAGTCCATTTAAAATTTGTCTTGATATTCCATGACTAGCACAGTCTCATTGCACAGAGTAGGTTGTTGGGGTGACTGGTGAGAAAGAGAGGGTGAATTTGAGGAAGTCTAAAAAGCAAAGGGAGAGACAATACATTATTAATTTCCCCCAACCATTCCTGATTTGATAGAAAGAACAAGGATTTAGAGTCATTATACAGATGAGGCTCTGATCCGACCTCTGTGTCTAACTATCTGTTTTCAACCTTGGCCAAGTTCTTCTCCTTACCTCTAAAATATGTTGGGGGGGGGTGGTAGGGGCCACAATGCCCTCTAAGTTCCATTCCCCGCTCCAGATCTGTGATTTAGATACTCTCTGCACATAGGGATGCTGAAGCTCTAAAAAGAAAAATATAACTTATTCTCTGCCTTCAAGAAACTGACCGCCATTAAGAGGATCCCCATTCCCTTTGGAGCCAGTCATCCCTCTTTGCTAGATCTTTAATTGTCAGGAGAGGCAGCAGATAATGGGACTCACTGCAAAGCCAGGGGATAGCATTTGTTTTAATGCACACTTACTCATGTTAGAGGAGACAGCCAAAGTGGAGGAAAGAAATATTGAAATCTTGGCTTGAAGAGATCAAGGATCTCCCTCCAGGTCACACAGCTGGCAAGGACCAATGACTCAGTGACTGAGAGACTAGAAGCTCCCAGGCTCTTTCCATTACGCAAGTGACTTTTTCTTCTTTTTTCCTTCCATTCCAGAATGTTTCCCTCTGCCCTGGACTCACTAGTTGATGAGCATTTATTAAACACCAGATTGGAAATTCACTAGACCTAGAAATGGAGAGTGGATAGAGCACTTGGATTTGGAGTTAAGAAGATCTAGATTCAAACCCTGCTATACCCACTTAGCTATGTCTGGCAAAACAAGTCACAACCTCTTAGCTTATTTCTGCATCTGTAAAATGGGGATGATAATAATAATATCTACCACAAGAGGAATCCACCTCTTTATCACATCACAGATCTTATCCTAAACCATTTTATTAGAATGTTGTTTCTTTACAGGGAACCTAAATTCCTTTTTGAAATATTTATTTCTGTTTCTCACTCATGCTTTTGTCTTCCTGTGATGCATTTCACATTGTAGGATCATGGAGTCAGAACTAGTAGGATCTTACAGATCATCTAATTCATTTCCATAATGAAAAAGTTGACCTGGCCCAGAGGCTAAATGACTTGTCTGAGGTCATTCAGATAGCAAGTGGTACCTTGGGAGCTGGTTTCGGAGCATAGGTCCTCTGATGCCAAATCTGGGCATCCGTCCACTCTACCATGCCTTCCATGAGATACAATCTACTGTATTAAAGTTCTTTGTGCCTGAATCTCACCCCATTCCTAGATTATATGTTCCACAAGGGCAGGGACCCATGACCTAGATAAAAGCAATACTAGCTAGAATTTAGATAGCACCATGTACGTGTCAGGTGCTTTATAAACGTTATTTTACTTGATTTCTTATAATAAATCTGGTAGGTGGGTTCTATTATCTCCATTTTATAGTTGAAGAAATAATGTATGCAGGGATCAAAGGATGTGACCAAGGTTATACAGACAGTATATCAGAGGCTGGACTTGAACCCAGGTCTTCTGGAATCCAGGCCCATGCCCTCTTTACTCTACAAAACCTAGCTGCTCTACTTAGTATCTCTTGCCAGGAAATAGTATAGTTCTTTGCATACAGTGAGGCCTAATCAATCAATGTTCATTGAATAAATGTCTAAGAGCCTTTAGAAATCCTTTTGACCTTTCCCTCCCTCGCCCTGGGGCCCTGGAAACTGAGGTGAGTAAATGATTTTCTCTCCAGAATCCCATCACTCCCCAAGAACAATTTATATGAAAAAGATGAGCCTGCTCTGTAGCCCTGAGTCACAGAACCTTTAGAAGTAGAGGATGGGTTCCTTTGATGCTGGCCTATCTCTTCCTGCAAGTCTACATCTACTATTTCTAAGAAATATAAATCCATATATTGGCAGCAAGTTTTGTTCATTCCTAATGGCAAGAGAGAGAAAAATGGCTGGAAGGAACATTATTTCATTTTTTAATTCAGAAGAAAAAATGACAGTTCATCTGGAAAGTTGTCAAGCCACAAATAAAAGAAGATGGAGATTTGGCTGCTGAAAGATTCTAGAGAATATGTTTTCTCCAAAGCCCATGTGTCTCTGTTGGGCATTCCTTGTGCTTGATGCTGGAGCTGGGGAGAGATATCTTCTTGGTTACATTTTGTTTGAGCTATCTTATAAGTCTCCACACTGGCCTCTCAGGCTGGGGCTCTGTTGTCCCTGCCTCCTGGAAGATGGGATACTGGAGTTTTGAGCTGGACGGGCTCTCAGGATTCAAGTTATGGAACTTTTTAATTTTCAAAAATGAGATCATTGAGACCCAGTGAGGGAAAGAGACATGGCCAGGGTCACAGAGGTAATAAATGAAAGGGAAATAATTCAAATGTGGATCTTCTAATTAAAAATTCAACTCTCTAGATCCAGGGAATTCCCGATCTGGCCCATAGTAGGTGCTTAATAAATGCTTGTCACCTACTAAGTCCAGGGCAGAGGGAAACATTCTGGCATGTGAATTAAAAGAAGAAAAAGAAAAAAGCATCCTGAGAGCTCCCAGACTCTTAGAAACTGAGTTATTCACTTTTGCCAGCTGTGTGATCTGGAGGGAGTTCCTCCATCTCTCTAAGCCAAGATTCCAGTATCCTTTCCACCACTTTGGCTGTCTCCTCCAGCATGAGTGCATGTGCATTACAATGAATGCTTTCCCCTTTCTCCTGGCTTTGTAATAAGTCCCATTGGCAGGAAACTGACAAGGAGACTAGATAAACCAGGGGAAGCAGTTGAGGTAGAATTGACTATGAGATGAATGGAACTGGATTTTCAATAAACAGATAGAAACTGTGGTCTGAGATTTCACAGTAATCTTACTCCAGTAGAGAGAATTCCAACATCCTTACAGATCCAAAGCCCCTGGAACTCTTTGAGGTGAGCTCATATCCATTATATAAGCTAATTTTTATTATGGAGTGAAGAGATAAAAAGAACCAAGAAATGATAGAGAAATGGTCCAGAGAAGAGCAGAGAATCATATCTCATAGGACAAAAGCAAATAGGCACTGTATTGTGGAAGAGTCCTAAAGGGATGTTAACTCTTACAACCCACCTAGGAACTCCCCAGGGTCAGTGAAGCACAAACCCCTTCTTTTATGTAAAATGAAGTTTATTTTTTAAAAAGACTAAAAGGAACTGGTAGGTAGGACCCTAAATCTATTCACACTAAATCCACCCAACTTTTTAAGTCTCCTGGGAAAGGAGCAGCTTTGTTTTCTTCTATAGGCCCTGCTTAATCCTTCGTATTCTATGGAAGAAAAACCTCCAATGCTATCTGACTTAATCTCTCTTAATACCAATAATTAATAGGAAAGAAAGGAAAAACCTTTGGGTTTGGCTGCTGTACTAAGTAACTCAATGTGATAGGTGGAAAACTTTGAATTAACTCAGCCAATAGGAATTCTGCTAGATGGATCACTGCCAGATGAAGGCTGGTCTCAGGGAAATTAGTTCCTTCTAAGCAAACCCTTTACCTGGATGTCAAATATTTT
This sequence comes from Gracilinanus agilis, assembly GCF_016433145.1. Classification (NCBI taxonomy): domain Eukaryota; kingdom Metazoa; phylum Chordata; class Mammalia; order Didelphimorphia; family Didelphidae; genus Gracilinanus; species Gracilinanus agilis. The sequence continues at coordinate 6,430,765 of NC_058131.1, read as the reverse complement.
CTCCATGAAAATCGTGACTTTTTAGGGAGAATCTCTTAGAACAAAGCTCCTCCTTCAGCTTGATGGGAATTGTAGGCAGAGATAAAACCTCCCTCCAGCTTGGTCAAAATCCAAGAAGGAAGTGAAGTTCAGTTATTTCCAGTTGTAAACCCACAATTCCTTTCTACCCAGAATCCTTTCCCAGGGCTTCTCTCAAAATTCCTTTCTTTCAACTAACCCTAGAAATCAGACTATGCCTAACTTATTCCTACAGCATGAATATAAAATCTTAGAAACCCATTCAAAAGAACCAAATGACAAAGCAAAGGGCAAAGGAGACCCGGCTAGCTAGCAGTAACTGTGAGCAAAAAGCTAATGGTTTGACCAGACTGTAAACTCAATAGAAGACAACAAGATGCTATGGAAGTCAAGAAAGCTAATGGGAATATAGACTACAGCAGTGATGGTGAATCTTTTAGAGCCTTTTAAATACTGCATGCTGTGTCCTACCCCCCTACAGAATGGTGCAATGCCCCATCCCCCCAAAGACTAAGTGCCTTCCCCTCACTATGCCTTACGCCAGATAGAGTTGGAAGAATGGGAGGGAGTGGTCCAGGCACTCCAATCAGTGAATGGACTAAGTACTTCCATTAGACTGCTGGGCAGAGGGGATAACAAGCACAATGAGATCTTATATTCTCTATATCTTCTAGTTAATTCCAAGATGATAAAGATGTGGTTCATTATTTTTAAACATACAAACAATTTAAACAGAATATTTTTATAATTTTAAAGTTACAAATTCTCTCCCTCTTTTGCATCCTCCCTCCCTCATTCCCTCCTCTGTCCCCACTCTCTGATATGGTAAGCAATCTGATTTAGATTTTACATATGCAATCATGTAAAACATCCTTCCATAGTAGTTATTTTGTGGAAGAGATTTCAAATAAAAAGAAGAAGAAAATGAAATGCAGTTGGTTTCAGTCTGCATTCAGACCCCATAAATCTGACTCAGAGGACTGAGAGTATTTTTCATGTTGAGTCTCTGAAATTGTCTTGGATCACCACATTGCTGAGAATAAGTAGGCCATTCACAATTCTTCATCAAAAAATATTGTCACTGTGTACAATGTTCTTCCAGTTCTGCTCTTTTCACTTTGCATCAGTTCATATAAGACTTTCCAGATTTTTCCAAAGTCATCCTGCTGGTCATATCCTATAGTACAATAGTATCCCATCACTATCATAAATGACTTGTTCAGCCATTCCCCAAATGATGATTAACCCCTCATTTTCCAATTCTTTGCTAAGGATATGGTCCATTATTGGACATTATTAGGGAAAGCTTATTTATTTCCTTCTAATAACATCATTCACAGCTGGCTTTCAGAGAAATGATTTCTAGATAAGAGAACAGGCACTTTTATTTTGTATGAATAAGAGCTGATGTTTTTTTCTAAGCTTTTTGGCTATTTCTGTCCTTCTAGAACTTCATGTATTAGTCATTTGGTACCTTCACAGGAGTTGTTCCTTCCACTACAGACAAACACATGTAGTTCTCAAAGGCTAAATCAACAGAGCATTAGGTCTAGAAATTTATACCATTCTGGGAAGACTTTCAGTGTGACCCCTACAATGACTTGTTTGATCCTCAGAATCCAACTTAGATAACCACAGAAAAGCATATCACCACGGTGGGAATGGGATTTATGGTGGTGAGCATCATTATTAGGGGCAGGGGGCTGGGCTTTGATTTCATTGATACAATGAGTTCTGGGGTGAGAAAACTCTCTCTCCACTGATGGGTATTAGTACATTCTCTACAATTTATGGTTTTAAAGAGTTATCTAAAGCATTGAGTGGACAAGTAAATCATCCAGAGTCAGACATCCAGGGTCAAAAGTATTACTTGATCCCAGGACTTCCTGTCAACTTCCAGATATACAACATCATATGACCACTCGGTTATTATATATAGCAGCAATTCATCTACAAACTATTTATTAGAAACAAATGATTCCAAATAATAATAATAAATGACTATGAACCAAAAATGAACTAGGTCAAGATGCCCATGAATGCCATTCTAGAGACAGGTGAGGTTGATGATCTTTCTCCCCAGGATTCTTCCCAAAGACAGTTTGGAAAATTAACCAAAACTGACTGGCTGAAATACTCCTTTGAAACAATGAGACCCTGAGAAGGAGAGGGAGAGAAAATTTAAGAAGCTAATTTCCAGAGAATAAGACTCATTGAAGGCTGAATTCCATTTCCACCCATCTAGGAATGCAAACACTGGTTTCTTCTAGCCTTTCTGCAGTGCTGATGCCTCCAAATTTCTCATGAAGCTGGCAGTCTTGGGGAGGGTAGTGTCTGCTTGTCACTGTTCTCTCCATTTCAAGTAAGGGAGAGGAGACCACAGACCACTGTGATTTCATGTCATTCTTCTGTGCGCAATGATATAAAGAAGGAATTTGACATTTGGCAGATTGCTGACATCTTGATTTCATCCACTTAGACGTGAGGTGGCAAACAGAAAATTGGATGTGGATTTCTTTTTAATGTTTCAACTGATTGATATCTCCTGGGAAGAAACAGGAAGACAGGCAGGTGTGATTGTGATAGACTTGTCAGACTGAAGGGTGAAGGGACACTCCATGGGGATCAGATCAGGAGATCCTTCAGGCAGACCTGCACGCACTCCTTTCTGAATGATTCAGTGGATTAGAGTCAGCACACACTAGACAACTGACCTTTCTTTAAATCTATAATACTGAATCTTTGTCAGTGTCCATCCAAAGATCACATGATACCCATGAAGGGCCAAATTAGTACAGGATACTGAAGGCCATTGAAAACCTCAAATTATCCTGTAGCTAGTATGGATGTCTTCCTTCAGGATAAACAAATCTCTTTAAAACCATCATTTTGCTTAACGACCTGGAAACTGAGGACAGGCAGGAATGACAATCCCTCTTTCCTATAGGTCAATGGAGGATCAAAGTTATAGCATAAGTTGTCCAGTTATAAAGTTGAAATTTGAACTCAGTGCTTCCAGGAACGTGAGTAGCCGACATCCCACGAAGAAACTTTCACATCATCGTATTTGTTTGTGATTTAACACCAACTCTTCTACCATTGCCTGCTGTGGTATATGGTACCAAAGGCTCAGGACTTCTTACCCTACTCCTGGATCCATATACAATCTTATCTGTGGCAATAAGGAGAGAAGAGGCTGGATGTTAGGGTACAACATGAGCAAAGGTACTCTGGTGGAAGAGAATGAGGCAGGTTTTTTTTTTAAAACCCTTAACTTCTGTGTATTGGCTCCTAGGTGGAAGAGTGGTGAGGGTGGGCAATGGGGGTAAAGTGACTTGCCCAGGGTCACACAGCTGGGAAGTGTCTGAGGCCGGATTTGAACCTAGGACCTCCTGTCTCTAGGCCTGACTCTCGATCAATGAGCTACCCAGCTGCCCCCAAGGCAGTTTTAAATAACAGTATGTAACCCAGCATAATGAGAATTTGAGGGAAAGGATAATTGATCATCAGTAACAGTAACAATAAAAGTGGTCCTAACACTGCTTCAAGGTTTTCAAAAGGATTTACATTTGTGATCTCATTTGATCCTGGGAGATGAGACTGGAAAAGGGTATTTCAGTATGTGCATACAATGAAGTGTTTTATTTACTAAATACTAATATGGGACCACCATTCCCACATTGGCCAGGACTGTTCATTAGGAAGTTCTTTCCTACAGTGACCAGATAGGGAATGTGTTTGAATCTGGATTCAGAGAAATCACAGTTCCAATCTTTCCTCACTTACTGGTCGTGTGACCTGTGCACATCACTCAAACTCTCTGACATTTGCTTTTACTGTCTATAAAATGGGGATAATAATGAACTTACCTCACTGTGTGAGTGTGAGAATTAAATGAGAGATCGTGATAAGTACTTTACAAGTCATCGAGGGCTATATACATGTAAGTGATAAATGCTATCAGTGTTCTCAAGGGACTTGACTACAGAGGCTGCGTTGTCCATTAGAAAGAATACAAAACTTAAGACTCAGGAAACCCGGATTCCAATCTCATCTCTGAAAGGCCCATTTACCTGCCCAGGATCACATAGGCAGCAAGTGGAAGAATTCAGATTAATGTCCAGGTCTCAGACCCCTGACTTGGTTTCCTTCCTTCTAATCTATCATATTTTAGGGGAAAGTTTTTGCCTCCAAACAACCAATAAAACTAGAAAGAGGATTGGACTTGCAGCTAAAAAATCTGAGTTCAAATTTCAGATCTATTTGTAGGACTGATTAAATCACTACCCCTCTCTAAGTCTGGTGAAAGTACCCCTCTCTAAGTATGGTGAAAGCTGGTGATACATTACCAAAGAGAACCAGGCCTAGAGTCAGGGATAGCCAAGTTTAAGTCCAGCCTTAAACACTTCCCAGCTACATGATCCTGAGAAAGTCACTTATCTTCTTGATGCCTCAGTTTCCCCATCAGTAAAATGGGGATTGTGATAGTGCTTACCTCCTTGGGTTGTTGTGGGAATCCAAAGCGAAATTCTAATGCCTGGCACATAATAGGCTCTTCACAAATGCTTGCTCCCTTCTTTTTCTCCCTTCGATTTCATCATTTCAAAATGAAGAGGATGACTAGACAACCAGAGTCAAACTCAGCTCTAAACTCCGCAGCATGCAGTGCCCCAAAGGAATGAGCACGAGCTATGTTTGGAGACAGAGTGGCCAGAATTTAGCAATGAAAATGAAGAGCCTGAAGTTGGTACCAAGAGAAAATAGTGTCTGACATGTGGGGGTCACTAATTGTGAGCAGAGCAACCCACAATTTGCTGGCTGAAATAACCACTTGGACATATACTTGTATAATGTGTGGGGAGGGGGTGGAATGCTGCTTGGTGAAATAAATTTGGGGTTAATAGAAAACAGACAGCTCAGTCACCCAGAGCAGCATCCCCAGAGTTACGATTAAATTGTCTCTAGTGCTGACAAGCGAGGGTTTCCTTCTGCCTCCTAAGAAGCATCGAGACATCTCTTCTTGATGTGTAACTTTGGGCTGGGCCCCCCTAATTAGAAACGTGGAGTCCTACACAAGCCCCCGAAGTATGGTCACAAGAATACTTGGATCAAGCAATAGGCAAACTTAAAGAGGGGAACTTCACTCAAAGTCTAAGGCAAAAGGCTGGCATGAACAACAAATGGTCCCTGCAGAGGAGGGAGGAGAATCATCATATTTCATGGCAGTAAGCACAATTATTATTGTTGCGTCTGGATGGGATTGCTTGTATTTTGTCATTTTTAATGTTGTTTTGTTTTATTTAGTAGGTTTATTATTTCAAGTAAAGAAAAGAACAAATACACCCGCTAGGTCTCCATTTGGGGCTCATGTCTCATTCCTCCTGTATGCATCTGATATTTCAGGCAAACCAACTAGAAACTATCCTTTGATTTATTCTCACAATCTCACTACTTTTAGTATTCACAGAGGCACCTGCCTAACCCCAAGGTAGGACTAGAACTTCTCCCTTCTTCCCTCCTGATTTATTCATGATGCTCTTCTCTTCCCCCTAGTTAAATAGACAGAAAACTTAGTGAGTTGGATACTGTAGAGGTGAGAAGATGAAGAGAAAGGGAAAGACAGGGCAGAGCAAAGAGGGATCATTGTCGTAAATGGTGTTGCTTTGGCACATTGTTGTTGTTGTTGTTTCCGTTTTTTGTTGTATTAAGAATGGGTGAGAGCTGAGTTTAAGAAAATCACAGAATATCAGAATTGGAAGAAATCTCAGAGGCCATTCAGCCCCACATCCACAAAGCAGCAGCATCCACAGTGAATCGTCAATCAGATTTTTATAGATATGTCCAATCAGAGGACACTTGCCATCTCTCAAGTCAACCAACACCATTTTTGGATACCTCTCAATTGTCTTTTCTGAATTCCTGGAATTGGCAAATTCCAGTTATGGTTTCTAGTTCTATCCTGAAGGCAGTTAGGTCTCACTGTAGACAGAGGCCAGTCCTAGAGTCAGGAAGACTTGAATTTGAATCCAACCTCAGATATTTGCTAGCTATGCAACTCTTGGAAAGTCATTTAACCCTGTTTGTCTCAGTTTCCTCATCTGCAAAATGTACTTGGAAAGGGAAATGGCAAATCATTCCAGTATCTTTACCAAGAAAATCCCCAAAGGGTACATTAACTGTCTTATATGCCTGAAAATATCCATACGATTGTCCTGACCTTGATAGATAAAACAGTCAAGCCTAATTCCTTTATCATATGAAAACTTTACTAAAACCCGCTTATATTGTGATGTCTTTCCATAAGGTTCCCTTTCTTGAGGCGAAACTTCCCAATTCCCTGAACTCAAATTCGTATGGCCCAGATTAAAGGTTTCCCTTTTTTTCCAATCCTGGTTGACTTCTTTGGGATGTAATTTAACTTATTAATATTGTTCCTTATTTGTGGTAATCAGGATTAACACTGAACTCTATACATGGTCTGCATAAGATAGGATATAGAGCGGTAACATGGAATCACTTTCTCCTCTGTCTTCAGTCAAAATTGCACTAGCTTCTTGCCTACCATTCTACCTCCTTCTAAAGGAGGTAGTCCACTAAGATGACCAGATCTTTTTCATGAACTTCTGCCTAACCAAATATCCCCCAGTTTGATCTTAGGAAGTCAATTCCAAACTTAAGACTTTATATCTATCTGTATTAAATTTGATAGAGTTAGAGGTAGAGATGGCAGAGTAAAGGCAGGGAAACACCTAAATTCTCCCAAATTCCCCTACAAACAACTTCGAAATGACAACTCAAAAGGAATTCTGGGACAGCAAAACCAACAAAAGGAAGACATGAAAGATTTTTCCCCATCATAGAACAATTTAGAGAGTCAGCAGAAAACATTTACCTCACTGGAGTGAGAGGAGTATAGTCTAGCACAGGCTGTAACCTGGCAAGCCAACAACAAGCCTTAGAGGTACATTAATTGTTAGTGGCAGGTTTGGAAGTTCCTACTACACAGGCAATAAAGAGGTCAGAAAAGTAATCAGAAGGAGATTTTTCGGACTACATGTAAGACTGTTGCATTGCTCATACCTTGTTTTGGGTTATAGTCCCAAGGAAGGGATGAGTACTAGCATACTAGAGTGTGCAGACATAGAGGAGGGGAGACCCTGATCACAGTTCTAGAGAGAAAAATATTGTTTGTGGTCATTCACATACCAGAGCACAAACCAGGAGAGCATCCACCATAACTTTCCTTAGGTCAATAACATCTTGGAGAAACTGAAAACTTACAGATCCCCCGGAAATAGCTTTGTAAACAGCAGTATGAAAAATATGAAGTTTGGAACAATACTCTTTCCACCCTACGTTTGGAGCCCAACTTTAACATAAAGTTTAAAATCAAGAAATAGCCTAGAAAATGAGCAAAGGGAAAAAACTCCTTCATATTAAGTCAACTGTAGTGACTAGGAAGATTAAAACAAAAATTCATAATAAAGACAACAGAGTCAAAATAACTACATGTAAAGCCTCAAAGGAAAATGTGAATTATCCTCAAATCCATAAAGCAGACCTAAGAAGAGCTGAAAAAGTATTTTAAAAATCAAATACAAGAGATAGAGTTAAAAAATTGGAAAATAAATTAGATTGATGGAAGGAAAACATGAAAAAAAGAGTTACCTTGGTAAAGGAGACACACACACACACACACAAATTAGTCTAAAGAAAATAGCACCTTAATACAAGGAGTAGACCAAGTGGCAAAAGAGACACAAAAATCCAATGAAGAGAAAAGCTACTTAAAAAGTCAGAATTGGTAAACTGGGAAAATATGGGTAAAAATTCATGAAAAAAGAGCTTCTTAAAAAATACAATTGGACAAATAGAAAAGGAAGTATTAAAACTCAATGAAGACAACAATTTCTTAAAAATTAGAATTGGTCAAGTGGAAGCTAATTAATTCATGAAACTTCAAGAAACAATAAAACATATCAAAAGATTGGGGAAAAAACAGAATAAATTGTTAAAGATCTCGTTGGAAAAACAATAACTTGAAAAAATGGATCCCAGAGATTTAAGTGAATTGGACTATGTAAAAGCCATGATCCAAAAAAATAATTTAGATATTGTAGTACAAGAAGTTATGAAATAAAATTGCCCTATTACCATTGAACCTGAGGGTAAAATAGAAATTGAAAGAATTGTAAATCAAGAGCTCTCAAAATGAATACTGCAAGGAAGTTATATCCAAATTCCAGAACTCCCAAGTCAAAGAGAAAATATGACAGAGAGAGAAAAATAATTCAAATATCATGGAGCCACAAAGAAGTGAGAAAGAAGGAGGTACTCGGATAAGGGAGAAGGAACAGGTAAAATGAGATAATTTATCTCAACTACAAGAGGAACAAAAAAGCTTTTATAGTGGAAGAGAAGATAGGAAGACAGGGCAGACAACACATCAACACAAGTTTTTGGATTTGTTTTTTTTTTATTTTTCTGATAGATATTTCATTTCTAAAATATTTAGAGAATTGACTCAAATTTGTACAAATGCAAGTCATTCAACAGCTGATAAATGGTTGAAGGATATGCACAGGTAGTTTTCAGAAGTAGAAATAAAAGCTATATACAATTTTTCAAAAAAATGCTCTAAATCACAATTGATTGGAAACATACAAATTAAAGCAACTTTAAGATACCAACTCACAAGAATTATAAATTGAGGGGATGTGCAGCAATTGGGGAATGACAAAATAAATTGTGGTATTCACATTCTTTGAAACTTTGTCAATTGGGTAATGACTTGGATTCTTATAAATTTGACTTAGTTCTTTATGTTTTTGAGAAATGAAACATTTATCACAATTGATTGGAAACATATAAATTAAAGCAACTCTGAGATACCAACTCACACCTATCATTTTGGCCAATATGACAGAAAAGAAAAAAGACAAATATTGGAAGGGATGTGGAAAAAATGGGATACTAAGACACTGTTGATAGAGTTGTGTACTGGATCAACTATTCTAAAGAGTAAATTTGAACTATGTCCAAAGGTTTATAAAACTATGAATATTCTTTGACCCAGTAATATATCTGTTATATATATGTATATATATATTACATATTATATTATATGTTATATATATATACATATATATATATCAGACAAATTTGTTGTAATTTTTCCCAGTTTGTTGTTAATCCCTTCCAATCTTGGTTGCATTGGTTTTGTTTGTACCAAAGCTTTTTAATTTAATATAATAAAAAATATTCGTTTTACATCTTGTAATTTTCTCTATCTCTTGTTTGATCATAAATTCTTCCATACTCCATAGATCTGACAGACTAACTATATTCTATGTTTCCCTAATTTACTTACAATAATCATTCTTTATATCTAAATCATATACCCATTTTTAACTTATCTTGGTATACATTGTGAGATATTTATTTAACCTAATTTTTGTCAAACTATTTTCCAATTTTACCAGCATATTTTGGCAAATACTGAGTTTTATCCCAAAAGCTGGGATCTTTGGGTTTCAAACACTAGATTTTCTGAGCAGTTTTCAGATGAAGAAATCAAAGCTCTCAATAATTATATGAAAAGATGTTCTAAACCCCTCCTTATTAGAGAAGTGGAAATGAAAACGACTTTAAGGTATCACCTCACACTCATCAGATTAGCCAATATGGCAATAAAGGAAAATGATAAATGTTGGAAGGGATGTGGCCAAAAAGGGACATTAATGTATTGCTGGTAAAGTTGTGAACTGATCCAGCCATTCTAGAGGGCAATTTGGAATTTTGTCCAAAGGGCTATAAAGCAATGCATACCCTTTGATCCAGTAATACCACTACCAAGTCTGTATCTCAAAGAGATAAAAACAAATGGGAATGGTTCTGGGTTAAGATGGCGGCAGAGTAAGAAGCAGCTCTTAACCTCTCCTGACCAAAAGACAAAAAACCCCTCAAGGGGACATAAAAACAAGTCCAGACAAACGGAGGAACCCCACAACAGGGCACAGCGTGGAAGGTACGTGGAATTGAGGCATTTCCGTGCTATAAAGGGGTGAAACAGCTCTCACTAAATCGCGGGCTGAGCAACCACCCCACCCCCACCCCTCCACACACAACAACTATAGCGCCAAAGCCAGCTAAAAAGAAATAGAGCAAGTTTGGGGCACCCATCGAATCATTGGCAGCTCTGGAGCCTGTTCCTGAGAGCAGCAAGATTTAGGACCCCAAAAAGCTAACGAACGCACACAAAATCTGAGCACAGGAGCAGGTTGCTGAGAGCAGATGCAGGGCACAGAATACGGCTCAGAGTGCAGGCTCAGGCAGAGGCGTGGGTGGAGGCAGACACAGCCACTAGGTAAAGCTCTGAAAACCTGAGTGGGGAACCAGGGCAGACGGGTATATGACTGTGCAAGCAGCGCCCTGAGACTTGTAAAGAAACCTCCAGCAGAGGATCAAGCAAGGGGGTCCACCAGGAGGCTTGACCTTGGAAAAACCCAGAACTCAGACCTCAGGAGCCAAAAGACCGCGAAGAGACCCTGAGCGTGAGGATAAACCTGAGAAGCTGCTGGGCTAACAATGGCTACCCAGAATAAGGAAGTTCAGAAGAGAAAGATTAACAACAAGAAAAAGAAGTCTTTAACACTCAACAACTTTTACACAGAGAAAATCCAGACAACCGAGCAAACAGAAGAGGAGAACAAACAAGCATCTGGACCCTCCTCAAATAAGGAAAACTCCTCACAAGCTATGGAAGAGATCAAAACTGAGATTCTGAGGAAGATGGAAGAGATGTGGCAAGAAAATAACAGTTTAAAAGGTAGAATCTTGCAATTGGAAAGTGAGGCTCAGAAATCAAATGAACTGATAAGCAAATTGAACCAGATTGAAAAAGAAAACCAAAAGATCATAGCTGAAAACCAGTCCCTAAAGGCTAGAATTGAGCAATTAGGAGCTAATGATCTCTCAAGACAACAAGAACAAATTAAACAAAGTCAAAAGACTGAAAAAATAGAAGGAAACATGAAATATCTCAATGAGAGAGTGACAGACCAAGAAAACCAGTCTAGAAGAGACAATTTGAGAATAATTGGTCTTCCAGAAAAACCAGAAATTAATAGAAACCTGGACTCCATACTAACAGAAATAATTCAGCAAAATTGCCCTGAAGTCCTACAACAAGAGGGCAATATAGACATTGAAAGGATTCATAGAACACCTGCGACATTCGATCCAGAAAAGAAAACACCCAGAAATATAATTGCCAAATTCAAGAGTTTCCAAGCAAAGGAAAAAATCTTACAAGAAGCCAGAAAGAAACAATTCAAATATCAAGGAGCACTAATCAGGATCACACAGGATCTGGCAGCCTCCAAGCTAAAAGATCGCAAGGCTTGGAATACGATATTCAGAAAGGCAAGAGAGCTGGGCCTGCAACCACGGATCAACTACCCATCAAAATTGACTATATATTTCCAGGGGAAAGTATAGGCATTCAACAAAATTGAAGAATTCCAGGTATTTGCACAGAAAAGACCAGGGCTAAATGGAAAGTTTGATATCCAACCACAAAAATCGAGAGAAACATGAAAAGATAAATAAGATACAGAGGGGAAAGAAAGAAAACTTATAATTTTTAAATTTGCCTTTTTAAGGGCCTCAGTGAGATCTAATTATCTGTATTCCCATGTAGAGAAATGTTATGTATAATTCTCTGTAGTGAACTCCATTCACTATTATAATATTCACTATTATAGTAATCAGAAGAATAATTAACAGGGTGAGGGTGGAACACTAAATAATCTAAGATGACATGGGGGATGGGAAGGAGGGGGTGAATAGCAGGGGACACCAAGAGAAACTTGAGTGAATAAGAAAAATAGGATATTCTATTATACAAAAAGAGGGCATGGGAGGGAGAGGGGACAAATACTATTATAAAAAGGAGAGGAAGAGAGCATTAAGAGGTAATAATCAAACATTACTCTCAGAGTAATCAACCCAGAGAGGGAAGAGTACCTATACTATCCATTGGGACATAAAACTCTTATCTAACCCTTCTGAGAAAGTTAGAAGGGATAAACCAAGGGGAGCAGGG
>NC_058131.1:6362541-6395592 GCF_016433145.1 Gracilinanus agilis | reverse complement strand
TTGTAAAGAAACTGATGCCAGGCCCTAATTTGATTCTAGAAGCTTCTCAGTAATGAGTCCATGAATTCTTCAATGCCATTCTGAGACCAGGACAAGTCCTGTATCCTGTCTTTGCCTCTCTATATCACATTGCAAGAATTCCCAGGTAAGATTCCATTAACACCACCTCCTCTGCTGGAGTCTGGTTCTTCTTGGCATTAAGAAAAAAGAAAGAAAACTGTTGAGTATTTGCCCTCTGGGCTAAGGAATCCAAACCCAACCTAGAGTGTGGAAGAACTCCTTCGAGAGACAATAGGACCCAAGTCAATAATATATCATCAGTTCCCAACCTTACCAACTGACAGGGGATACCATTATTGGTAATAGGTTTAGAGCTTTGAAAAATCTTGGAGGCCAGCTAATCCAACCTCATCATTGTATGAAATTAAGATAATAGGCCCAGAGAAGTTAAACCATTTGCCTCATATCACATGGGTAATAAAAGGGAGATCAATGACTTGAAGTCTTCTGACTCCAGAAACAATTCTCTTCCACTGTCCCTGGACATCTTTAAGTAGCCTCTACATGGCTTCTTGACTGAGACAGAGAGGATTCTTACATTGTAGGGAGATAATTCAGAGCCAAAACTGTGGCTATGGACATTTTCTGGGCAGGAGGAAAAGGAGACAGTAACATGGGGCTATAGAGGACATACCTAATGTGAGAACAATTATATAAAGTGCAACTTGTCCCCCTAGAGCCATGGTGATGAACCTATGGCACATGTGCCAGAGAGGGGCACTCAGAGCCCTCTCCTTGGGCATGCATGTCATTTCCCCAACAGAGTTCTCCAGAGTTTCTTACTAGAAATCAGAGGGATGCAGGACTGGACTGCTCCTCTCTTCCTCTCCATACACACTTGAGGACATTTCTCACATCACCCACGCCTCTAAAGGTTCACCAACACTGCCCTGGAGGTTCCTGGCTTCCTCAACACCTGAAGGGATAGTGAGGGAAAGGAAAAGTAGGCCTAGGAGAAGTCTCGCAAGAATGGGACCTTGAGAGTAGGAGCTGAGATCACTTCTCCCCACATTTCTTCTGAAAGATAAGTTAAGATATAAAAAGAAGTTAGGCCTTGGGTAGGAAATGTGCCCTCCAGGGAGGAAGCTTGAAGTCTCCTTAGGGATGATTTTTAATATCTATAAAGTGCTTTCTTCACAATAACATCATGAGATAACAATTCATTTCTAATTTTCCCACTCTACAGAGGATGTAGCTGAAACTCAGAGATTTTATTGAGTTACCCATAATCACATATGTAATAAGTCTTGAAATTGAGACAAATTCCCAGGTCTTCTGACTCTGTCTCTCTCTGTCTTTCTCTCTCCATCTCTGTCTCTTCCTCTTCCCCCCTCATCAACTCAAATCAGAGGGTAAATGAGGAGGGGCAAATGAGGTATTTCCCAAGACATGAACAAAGGGGTTGTAATGGGGATGAAGGGATCCCAAAATTGTGAAGAACTTCAGGTTCATAGAGCATGAAGATGATTTGAACAGAATGGGAATGTTTATACTGTGGAAGAGAGGAAAGAACATCTTAAAGTGCTTAATAGATTGGCATTGGGAAGAAAATGATGCTTCTTCTGTTTGCTCCCCAAAGGACCAAAAGGGCATAAATCAAAGCAATCAGTTTGCAAGAAGACAAATCTATGTTTTAAAATGAGTCAGGGGGTGCGGGGAAGGGGGACAGCTAAACAAGTTGTAGCACATGAGAGTGATGGAATATTGCTGTACTTTATGAAATAACAGTTTAAAATGCTTTTTTACCAATACATGGAAAGACCCACATAAAATCATGAAGAGTTAAGTGAGCAGAACCAAGAGAAAAAATTGTTTGAAGACTGATTTTTATATGTCCACCTGCAGAGAAAGAATGAATAAACAGAAACAAAAAAGACACAATTATATATATATACAAAATATATATATATATACACACATACATGTTATGTGTATGTGCTATGTATGTTATTTATACTCACATATCATTTTGTCAAATAATGCTTTCTCTAAAGGTGGGGGGGAGGGAGTGAGAAAGTTACCCAAATATTTCAATAGAACAAATAAACAAATTAATTAATAGAATTAAATCCTTTGCTCTCTTTTTTATCTCTCTGGAATACAGATCTAGTAGTTGCATTACTGGGTCAAAGAACATGTACAGTTTATAACTCTTTGGGCATAGTTCCAAATTGTTCTCCATAATGGTTGAACTAGTTCACAACTCCACCAACAGTGCGTTAGTGTCCCAATTTTTTCCACATGCTTTTCAATATTTGTCATTTTCCTTTTCTGGCATACTAGCCAATCTCATAGGTGTTTTAATTTGCATTTCACTAATCAATAGTAACTTAGTGTTTTTTTTTATGAGACTAGTGATAGCTTTGCATTCTTCTGAAGACTCCCTGTTCATAACCTTTGATCACATATCAATTAGAGAATGGCTAATTTTTAAAAATAAAAATTGGGCTTGATTCCCTATATAATTGAGAAATGAGGCCTTTATCAAAGACTTACTGTAACCTCACCCCCTCCCCCAAATTCCCATTCTTCTCATTTTGGCTGCATCTGTTTGAAAAATAAAACAAACTGCTTTAATTTCATGTAATCAGATTCATGCATTTTACTTCCAGTGATCATATCTGTCTCTTGTTTGGCCATATACTCTTCCCTTATCCGTAGATCTGACATACATTATTCTACACTGCCCCGATTTATTTTTGATATGACCCCATATGTCTAGATCATTTATCCATGTCGACCTTATTTTTTGGTATACAGTGTGAAATGCTGGTGCATGCTTAATTTCTTTCAAAATGCTTTCCAGTTTTCCTAGTATTTTTTTGTGAAATGGTGAGTTAGTTCTTAGTCCAAAAGCTTGCACCTTTGGGTTTATCAAATGCTAGATTGCTACAATCATTTACTACTGTGTATTATATACCTAATCATTCTACTGTCCATCTGGTAAATGTTTAACAACTAGCTCTCTAGGAAAAAGGATTTTATGTATGAAAGAATTTAATCTGCATTATTAACATTTTCTACGTAACTTTAATTCTAATAAAATCAACAAAAAATCCTAAATTTTAGAATTTGCTGACTTCTAAGATATAAACATTCATTTAATATTTTCCTGTTACCTACCCCATCATACCTGAGCTGCACAATAAATAGTCCCACCCTTGATCTTGCCATCACCTTCAATGTACCACTTACAGTCTTAGGAACCTTGAAATCCTATTATCTTATTATAATCTGTTGTTATTCCATCAATCCCAACCTCACAATCCACAAACTTATTCTTTATTCTCACCATGCCTTCTTAATTCTTTCCCATACCCTTACTGCTGGATTGAGTATAATTTCCTCCTTTCCCCATCTTGATGCTTTAGTGAACCACTTCACCTGTAAGCTCTTCTCTTATCTCAATTCCCTTGTCCCCTTATTGTATCTGAAGATTTTCTCCTTCCATCCCACAGTCCAGGACTACTGGCACCATGCATTGCCTTTGCTCCTATTCACCATGCTCCTGAAAGAAGTTGTAAAAATTATAAATGTTATCTTTTGAGGTCCATTAAAATTTATACTACAAAATCTCAACTGGCACCTCACTGCAGCAAGGCAAACCTTTAAAAAAAACCCTCATTTAGTCACTAGCCTATTTACCACAACAATCATTTTCATACTCCCTGAAATGTTTGTGTCCTCCTCCTTTCACCATTTTCTCAGCTGAAATGCCTTATGTTTCACTGAAAAATGGGGTCATTTACAAAGTTCTACTTCTGGGACCAGCTGATTGGTGAAGTGAATAGTTGCTGTGTCTGAAGTCAGGAAGATGAGTCTTCCTGAATCCAAATAGACACTTGTTAGCTAAATGACCCTGGCTAAATCACTTAACCCTGTTTGCTTCAATTTCATAGGCTGTAAAATGAAGTGGAGAAAGAAATGACAAAGCCCTCCACTATCTTTGCCAAGAAAATCTCCAATGGCAATGACATGACTGAAAACAATTGAATAAAAAACAAATCTTCCCTTTTTCTCACCTCATATCAAGGATACCTACTTCCATTATACCCCTACATTATTATCCCTCAATCACATTAATAGAAATCCCTTCTTGGTAAATCCATTACCTCCACTTGCATAAGTGATACCAATACATCACATCTTCTGCAGAAGATTGTTCCCTCCATGACTGGCACCATCACATTTTTCTTTATTCTCTCCCTGGATACCAGCTGATTTGCTACTGGCTACAAGCATGCCCACCTCTCCCCATCCTCAAAAAATCTTCACTTCAATCATCTCTCCATTGTTGGCTTTCATCTCTTCTTTCTTCTCTGACTGAAATCCTTGAAAAGGCTATTTATAATTTATGACTCCACTTCCTTTCCTTTGACTCCATTCTTAATTTTCTGTTTCTAGCTTCTGACTTCATCATTCCACTGAGATTGCTCTCTCCAAAGTAACCAACAATCTTTCAGTTAATCCCGTGGCCTTTTCTCTATCCTCATTCTCCTGGGCTTTTATGGAGCATTTGACATTGTTGATCACTTTCTTCTCCTTGATGTTTTCTCTAGGTTTTCATACCATTCTCTTCTGGTTCTCCTGCTACTTATTAGACTGATCCTTTTCAAAGATGGATCTTCACCCATGTCACAACCTTGTGAGTCTTCCTTACAGCTCTATCTTTAGCCACATTCTTTTCTTTCTATTTAGAATTTAACCTTATCATCTCATCAGCTACCATGATTTTAAATATCATCTCTACACAGATCATTTTTAGATTTATTCTACCAAGTGTAACTTCTCTGCTGACTTCAAGACTTACATCCCCAACTGCCTATTGAACATCTCATACTAGATATCTCATAGACATCTTAAATACAACTTATCCATAACTGTTCATTATTTTTCTACAAAACCCTCATCTTTCCAAATTTCCCTATTACTGTGCAGAGTGCCTTTTTCTTTTTTTATTTCTAAAATCCCTTACCTTCTCTCTTAGAATCAATACTGTGTATTGGTTCTAAAGGAGAAGAGGGTAAGGGCTAGGCAATGGGAGTCAAGTGACTTGACCAGGGTCACACAGCTAGAAAGTTTGTGAGGTCAGATTTGAAGATTTGAACCTAGAACCTCTCATTTCTAGGTCTGGTTCTCAATCTACTGAGCTACCAAGTTGCCCCCTACAGAGTGCCTTCTTCCTCCTAGTCATCTGGGCTCATAATCTTGGTATTATCTCCAATTCTTTCCTACATTTGTTGCATCTCTAGTCTAACTCACCTCTTTCTCTCCTGACCCTGTCACCACTGTGGCCCTTTGAGCCAATGACACTGGCCTTCTTAATGTTCTTCATACAAAACACTGCATATCCAAAATTCAGGTATTTTCTCTGACTGTTCTCCATGCCTTAAACTCTTCTCTGTGTTCTGGCTTCTTTCAAATCTCAGCTAAAGTCACACCTTCTGATGGGGGCAGGGGGCAACAAGTACCAGCTCTTAAACTATACTATAAAGCAATGATCATCAAAAAAATATGGTACTGGCTAAGAGACAGAAGGGTAGATCAATGGCAAAGACTAGGAGTAAATGATCTCAGCAAGCTAGTGATGGATAAATCCAAATATCCCAGCTTTGGGGATAACTCACTATTTGACCAAAACTGCTAGGAAAATTGGAAAACAGTATGGGGAAAATTAGGTTTAGATCAACATCTCAGACCCTATACCAAGATAAATTCAGAATGGGTAATTGACTTAAATATAAAAAGTGAAATCTTAAATAAATTAAGTGAACAAAGAATAGTATACCTGTCAGATCTATGGGAAAGGAAGAAATTTAAGACCAATCAAGAGACAGAGAACATTATAAAATGAAAAAATGAATAAGTTTGATTATATTACATTAAAAAGGGTTCATACAAACAAAACCAATGCAACCAAAATTAGAAGAGAAGCAACAAACTGGGGGGTATAACAAAATTCTCTGACTAAGGCCCAATTTCTCAAATATATAATAACTAAGTCAAATATACAAGAAATCATGTCATTCACCAATTGGCAAATGGTCAAAGAATATGTATAGGCAATTTTCACATGAAGAAATAAAAAAAAAATTAAAAAGCTCATGAAAAAATGTTCTAAATCTCTCCTGATTAGAGAAATGCAAATCAAAACAATTCTGAGGTACCACCTCACATACCACCTCACACCTAGCAGAATGACCAATTCAGCAGTAAAGGAAAATAGTAAATGTTGGAGAGAAGGTGGCAAAATTGGGACACTAATGCATTACTGGTGGAGTTTTAAATTGATCCAACCATTCTGGAAATCAATTTGGAACTGTGTCCAAAGACCTTTAAAGGAGTGCCTGCCCTTTGATCCATCCATTCCACTGCTGGTTTTGTACCCCAAAGACATAATAAGTAAAAATACATCTACAAAAATTGTTATTGCTGTGCTTTTTATAGTGGCAAAAAATCAGAAAATAAGGGGGGTGTCCCTCAATTGGGGAATGACTGAACAAATTGTGGTATCTGATGGTGATGGAATACTATTATGCTGAAAGGAATGATGAACTGGAGGAATTCCATGTGAACTGGAACAACCTCCAGGAATTGATGCACAGTGAAAGGAGCAGAACCAGGAGAACATTATACTAAGAAAGTTAAACATTGTGGCACAATCAAATGTAATGGACTTCTCTACTAGCATCAATGCAAAAATTCAAGACATCCTAAGGGACATATGAGAAAAAATGCTATCCACATCCAGAGGAAGAACTGTGGGAGTAGAAACACAGAAGAAAGACAACTGCCTGATCACATGGGAGGATGGGGATATAATTAGGGATACTGACTCAAAATGAGCACTCTAGTGCAAAAAATAAATAATATGGAAATTAGTTTTGATCAATGATACATGTATAACCCAGTTGAACCGCTTGTCAGCTCATAGCAGGGGGAGCGAGGAGGAGCAGGAAAAAACATGAATCATGTAACCATGGAAAATATCCTTAATTATTTTTTTAAAGAAAGAAAGCAGATCAGTGGTATAGAGGACAAAACACTGGCCCTGGAATTTAAGACCAGAGTTCAATCCATGCATCAAACACTTATTAACTGTGTGACCCTCAGGAAGTGATTTAACCTCTGTTTCCATTTCCCCATCTCTATAAATGGGCATAATAAGAGCACCTTCATCTCAGGGTTGTTGTGAAGATTAAATGTGATAGATTTTTAAAGCCCTTTTTAACCCTAAAAGTAGCATATGGATACTAGCTATAACTATTAAAACATGTTGTGATCTAAAAAAATGTTTATTGACTGAGGAACAGATTAACATGAGAAATAACCAAAAATGAAGAATTCAGACATATATGTGAACTTTTATGAACTGATACAAAGTGAAGTAAACAGAATCAGGAAAACAATGTATAAATAACTTCCATAATGTTAAGATAAAAAAGAAAAACAAAACAATATTAAATGTTGAAGGTTAGTTGAGAAAAATGTGCTTCCCCACCTTAATTGTAGTGGTTAGGGATCTTGATGTTGGGTACTTCATATAGCTATTTGTGGTTGATATATTGGTTGGTTATATTGAATTGATGGCTTCCCCACTCCATTTACTTTTTAATCTTTATTACAAAGGATTACTTTGTGGGAGGTGAGGGCAATGAGATATATTAAGAAATGAAGGGGTAGCTGAGTAGCTCAGTGTATTGAAAACCAGGCTTAGAGACCGGAGGTCCTGCATTCAAATCTGGCCTCAGACACTTCCCAGCCATGTGACCCTGGGCAAGTCACTTGACCCCCATTGCCTACCCTTACCACTCTTCTGCCTTGGAGCCAATACACAGTATTGTATTGTAATACACAGTATGGAAGGTAAGGGTTTAATTTAAAAAAAAAAAAGAAATGAAAGTATTTCAAAACTCAAGGCATCAATAAAAATGAAATAAAAACAGCCTGGTCCATATCATTGCTGAAATACTGTACTTTGCAAAAAGGAGGTTAAAAGGAGACTTGGAAAAAACAACAAACAGCACTTTACCATCTTTAGTTCCCCAGATGCATTTCAGCCCTCTTTCTTCCTTCTATTCAATCAGAGTACCAGCTCATTGAACATTAGCAGCTGTAGGAAGCTGGAATGCATTTCCAGACATACTGAAAACTGTCCACTTCCCATCTCCCTCTCTAGATATTTCCTTTAATCATCTTGCTGTGATAAAAGCATGGCCAACAGGTCATTGTCATAAAAAATGGAAGGAAACCAGACAAAGCACATCTTCCAAGGTTCCATTTCTCTGTCAACTTGGTTCAGCAGATATTTCTGAACCTGTGTCCATTTGGAAAGTTCTGTGAGAGGCACTGAGGAAGCAAAAATACCTATGATACTGGCCTTCTTCTGAGAGCACTAAACCAATGAACAGGGGAACTTGTATCTCTTTCCAAAATAGTCCTAATATAAAGGAAATATTTAAGTGAGACTGAAGCAGAAAAATGTGAATAGACCATACTGAAGAATGTGACATCAAAGAACCTCAGATAGGAAGCTGGCTTTACTTGCATGATATTGGACAAATCTTAATTTCTCTATGTCGCAGTTTCCTCATTTTACAAATGAGGGAATCATCCTGGATGGCTTCTGATGTGCCTTCTAGTTTTATATCTATAATCATATGGAAATTAAGGAGAAATAAATAAACACGATTGTCATAATATGATCATTTTCTATCATCAGTATCAAAAATCTGGCCATAAACCAAGGAGTCCTTCATGTTCTCAGAATAAGGAGGTGGTACTTCAAATTTCAATTACCCTGGTCAGACCACATGGGGAGTAGAAATTATTTTGCCTTGTTGATACAACTGAGGCATTTATCCACTCTTTAGTATACAGTAGCCACTCTTCACATTGAAGAATGAATAAATGCCCAGAGAAGGGCAATTAATTTGTGTTAGATATGGATCAAATGACAGAAAGATTTAACATGGAGGGAAAAAATGATACAGGGGAAATGAGTGAGGCATTTTCCAATATTCAGACAACTTCCTTCCTTATGTGGGCATGTTTCCTCCTTTTTAAGAGGAATGAACTGGACTATATGACCTCCAAAATAACTTCCATCTCTGAATCAATGATTATATGATTTGGGAAAAAATTTTAAAATGGCCACCTTTCTTACAGCTTTTAAGGATATGACAAAATGGTGGACTCATAATCATAATAAGAGAGTAATCTTAGAGATCATTGAGTTCAAGACATATAGAAGAGTAAACCTATATCTAAATGAGAATTCACAATACACTATCAATAAGAAGTCATCATTCTGTAAGTGATTGAAGGACACTAGTGAGAGGGGATCTGTCACCTCCTAGAGAGGCTGATTCTACATGTGAACAGCTCTGAATGCCACAAAGATGTTTTTGGTATTTCGTTTTTGTTTATTTCTGTCCCCTCTGGCCCCAGGCACACAATATATACATCAAGTACAAAATGGCCTCATTTCATCCTCTGCCTCCTTATTCCTTTTTTTATTCTAATATTTTCTCTTCTGCAAATTAAACATTTATATTCCTTCAACTGATTTGCACAAATCATGAAACTCAATATTCCCTCTCTCCCACTTAACCCTTCCTCGATGTTCTATGACTTATTAATATGCTTCATGAAGTGTGCCTCCCAGTACTGATCATAGAAATCCATAAAGGTTCTGATCAGGAAAAAATATAGTGGGAAGGTCACCCCAACTTCCTAGACACTATGATTCTGCCACGGAAGCCCAAGTTTGCATTCTCTTTCTGAGCTGCCAAGTCAACACCACTGATATACATTGAGTTTCTGGTCCACTAACCATTTTCTTTTTAAAAAAATTTCTTTTTCTTTCATTTTCTTTAAAATTTTTCATTTTCTTAAAAAAAGGTTTGTATGATTTATAGTTGGAAGACACTTTATGGCTCATCTACTCTAAACCCAAACTTTTATTTAAAGAAAATGAATTTAAGACTACATAGAAGAGCTTCCTTGACCAAGATCAGTCAGGTCCCAAGAAAGAGAAGTAGAATTGGAACATTGTTCCTCTGCCTCAAAACCTAGGACTTGAATGTTAATAAATTGCACTTGGTGCCCCTACATGTGTGTCTCAGTTCTGTGTGATTTATTGGTAGATGAGTCCTTTGCACTTCAAGTCTGATTATTGTATCCAGAAAAAAGTGTGAATAGTGTGCTTTTCCATGAGAAATTAGTTATCTGTTAATAACCTCTCTGGGAAAATTCACTCAGGATCCTTGCCTTGGCAGGACATCAGCTCTGTTGATAAAGGAAAAGGGAAGTCATCCTCTGAGATCAATGAGCCTAGAGTCACAGTCTGGGAAGAATTTCCCAACAGGCTCACCAGCATGCCTTTTTCTGACTGATATTGACCTCACCTGTGGTTTCCAGACTGGTAGCATGTTCATTGATCCAAAGCTCTGTTTCTGAAAGAAAGAGAATCCTACACAGTTTGAGAAAGAGCTACCCAATAACTTGGTTAGGCTAGCAATTCATCACACAGAAATTCCCAATGCATTAACTTCAAACCCACATATAATGGGAAAGTGAGCTGAAAAAGAAACATCAATACAAGTTCTCCGGCACATGAGGCCCAGTGGAAAGTGTATTCATATTCAAAATTGGTTGTCAAGAGTCTCAGCTCTGCTACTTAACACCTTTACCACCTTGATCTAGTCCCAAAAATCAAGGGTCTCAGTTTCCTCCTCTGAAATAATGATGGGGTTGTTTTGAGTGACCTCTGAGATCCCTGACAGCTCTGTATTCCATTTATACTTACCAAAGGGAAGAGAAAAGTTCAGCTTCATTTGTATAGTTCAATTGAAATGGAATGGAAGACTACCAAGCTAAGGAGAGGATGATCATAAAATAACCTGAATTGGTGATCATTCCTAGAATCATGATGATTATTATTATCCAATATTCCATGTATTCATTAGAAAGGAAAAAATTCTCCTGTAGCTATCTTGTTTCAGGGCAGCTAGGTGGTACAATGGATAGAATATATAATCTGGAATCAGGAAATTCAAATCCAGCTTCAGATGCCCACTAGTTGTGTGGCACTGGAAAAATTACTTAACCTCTGTTTACCTCAGTTTCTTCAACTATAAAATGTGGACAATAATACCACCTACCACTCAGGACTGTTGACTGAGACCAAGGGCTTCCCCACTGCCTCTAACTGTCCACTACTGCCAATCCATTCACTCTTATGGATTTAGCTGGGTCATTCCCTTCTCTCAATGTGTTACCCTTTCTGGCTCTGAACTGGCCCCTGATTTTGTGCAGACATCAATAAGCATTGTCACACTTCCTCAGTCAATCTGCACACACGTTCTTTGCAACACTGCCACAACTGATCAAGAATATTTTCAATAATTATTTTATTACCTGGGATTGATTGAGACATGAGAGACAATCAAATGCCATTTATTGAACTCCTATTATGTGTCAGTCTACCCTAAGTTCTGAGAATACAAAAAAAGGCAAAAACTGGTCCATGCTTTTAAAGAACTCACCATTGAAAGGCAAAGACTACATGGAAACAACATGTACAAACAGGACACATTGAAGTGTTCTCAGAGGGAAGAATTCTAAGACTATGAAAGACTGAGAAAAGTTTCTTACAGAAGGTGAAATTTTAACTGAGACCTGAAGTAAGCCAGGGAAGCCAGGAGGTAGAGATGAGGAGAGAGACAGTTCTTGGCATGGAGGATAGATGGCAAAAATGCTTAAAATTATTGACCAATTAACACAACAAGACAAAAATAACATTTTATCACTAACTTTAAATGTTTTGTTATGATACACCTGTAGAGACTGACTGATCGATAGATTGAGGAGCTGGAAACCATAGATAAGCTGACAGTTTGGAGAGTGATGGGCCTCAAGTCAATACTACAGAAGAACTGGTTGAGAGACCAAAGCTTGTTTAGTATAGACAAGAGATTCAGAGGAATGTGATGACTCTCTTCAATACCTGAAAAACTGCCTTGAAAAAAGGTGAGTTGGAATTATTCCATTTTTTCCACATAAGAGCAGATACACAAATAATGGGGAGAAGCCACAAAGAAGTTGAAGAACAAGTCAAATTCCTCACAATTGTCATAATCAGACTCTGGGAGCTGAGAGTCTCACCTTGATTGACAGGTGAAGACAGTTGGGAGATCTGAATGTTCCCAGAGACCATGAGGACAGGAAGAAAGGCAGTTGGGCAAAGAGGGTATAAATAACCTGGCAGCCCCCTGACAGGGACCCTTGGACCCTTTGTCTTTTGGGGCCTTGGCTTTTCTTTGGCTGAGCCTTGACTAAACTCTTGCCTTGGACACTTGATCTTGAACATTGATTGACCTGTGGTCAGACCATGGATCCTCTGATTCTCTCTGAATCCCTAGATATTTAGGCATCTAAACCATCTCTAGATATTTAGGTATCCTGGGGCCCGGGGGTGGGGGTGGGGAACCAGGAAGTGGGTAGGAAAAGAAGAAGAGGGTGGTAAGGGTCGAAATTCCTGAAGGCTGTAGGACTGGCAGACAACTAGCAGTAAGAAGCTGAGAGAAACCATCATCAGTATTTGCATCATCCAAACAGTTTGCTTACTCTGGTTTGGATGTGGTCAGGCTGAGCCAGGGGAAGCGAAGAACAAGCCCAGCATTACTGAACAGCCTAGATTCCTGAGGGATTATTGTCACAGATTTAGTGATAGGGTCACCTATTCCCCAACCCATTCCTGTTCATTCCTTTCCCTTGTTAGACAACATAGATCAAAGTTATTTAGTACCTTCCTGGAGTAGTTATTCTGTTACCACTCTGGGGAGGGAGCAACACAGTCAGATGAACGTTATCCAAGGCTGATAGAGCCCAATACCCATAATCAATCAACCCCAGGTGGGACCTGAAAGGATTACTCATCCATTGACCTTTAGGGATCCTGCCTGGGCATTGTTATAAAGAAGGGCAGTTATTATAACATCCAGCTGGGTGGCAGGACTTGGGTGTCCTTGCACCAGCCATTAGAGAACCAAACCAAAGCTCCCTTAGATCAATATCTCAGATTACTACTACTAATAACCAGCCTAATAGTGGTATTATCCAGATTAATCTCTTCTTTTAGAACACAATCAAAATTATTTTAGTGGACCAGGCAGTCTCGGGAAGTCTTAACTTGAGATTTTCACAAAAAGACTCAATGACCATTTGTTGGGATGTGATAGAGGGAGACAGTGTGCTTTAAGGAGAGAGACCTGAATTTGAAGTCAGAGGTTCAAAAGTCAATTCAGTCTGCTTACTTTCTACTTGACCTTGGACAAGGCATCTCACAGATATTCTATAAGTTATTTGGTTGATTAAAGTCCCTTCTAAATCTGATAATCCTAAATTTCATAAGGACTAGAAGAAACTTTGGGATTCATCTAGTTTCTCATTTTATAGGTAAGGAAACTGAGGCCCAGGGAAATTGTCACAATCTCAGCCACACATGTCATTATTTTCATAGTTAAACTTTGAACCTAGATTCTCTTACTACTGACCCCAGATAGTATGACCTCTCACCTGGACTATTGCGATAATTTGACGCTTTCATCCCCTGACTTGGGTATCTCCTCACTACAATCTATCCTCCAAAAATATTTTCTGAAAGCCAGAGTCATACTTGTAAATTTTTCACAACTGGCTTTCCAGAGGAGGGGAATAAATGCATATGACACTATTTTTGGTGTGTAATTATTGTTTTCATTTTTTATCAGCTTCCTTTTTATTAAAAATTCATCCCCTCCCCATGCTCCCATAGTGGTAAACCTGTGGCACATGTGCCAGAGAGGGCACTCAGAGCCCATTCTGTGAGAATGGCTTCCATTACCCCAGCACAGAGTTCACCAGAGTTCATTACTAGAAAGCCAGAGGAATGTGATTTTAAATGGAATTTCTCTTTCTAACTCCTGCTGCTGAATTTTGTTAGAAATATACAGAAATGCTGATAATTTATGTGGGTTTATCTTGTACCCTGCAAACTCAGGGTTGTTTTTATTTTCATTTCTCTAATAAGAAGGGATTTAGAACAGCTTTTCATGCATTTATTAACAGTTTTGTTTTCTTCATGTGAGAACTGCCTATTCATGACCCTTTCCCATTTGTCAATTGCGGAATGGCTTTTCTTTATATTTTGGGGAAATTAAACCTTTGTCAGACAATTTTGTTATCAAAATGTTTTCCCAGTCTGTTGCTTTCCTTCTAATTTTGGTTGCATTGGTTTTGTTTGTACAAAAACTTCTTAATTTGTTATAATCAAAATTATGCATTTTATATTTTGTAATTTTCTCTATCTCTTGCTTGGTCTTAAATTCCTTCTCTTCTCACAGATCTAACAGGTATACTATTCTATGTTCACCTAATTTATTCATAATTTCATTCTTTATATTTTAGTCATTTACCCATTTTGAATTTATCTTGGTATATGGCATAAGATGTTGATCTAAACCTAATTTTACCCATACTGTTTTTCAATTTTCCTAGCAGTTTTTGCCAGATAGTGAGTTCTTGTCCCAAAAGCTGTGATCTTTAATTTTATAAAACACTATCTTGCTGAGATCATTTGCCCCTATTCTATTTCATTGATCCACCCTTCTGTCTCTTAGCCAATACCATACTGTTTTGATGACTACTGCTTTATAGTACAGTTTAAGATCTGGTACTGCTAGGCCCCCATCCTTCATTTTTTTTCCATTATTTCCCTTGATTTTCTGGATCTTTCATTCTTCCAAATGAACTTTTTAAATATTTCTTTCTAATTCTATACAAATATTTTTGGTAGCTTGATGGGTGTATGAATATGGCACTAAGTAGATTAATTTGGGTAAGATTGTCATTTTTATTGTGTAAGCTCATCCTACCCATGAGCAATTAATGTTTTTTCCAATTATTTAGATTTAATTTTAACTATGTGAAAAATATTTTGTAGTTGTGTTCATATAATTCTTGTGTTTGTCTTGGTAGATAGATTTCTAAATATTTTATATTGTCTAGAGTGATTTTAAATGGAGTTTCTCTTTCTAACTCCTCCTGCTGAATTTTGTTAGAAATATACAGAAATGCTGATAATTCTGATGATTTATGTGGGTTTATCTTGTACCCTGCAACTTTACTAAAGTTGTTAATTATTTCCACTAGTCTTTTAGTTGATTTTCTAGGATTTTTTTAAGTATACCATCATATCATCTACAAAGAGTGATAGTTTAGTTTCCCCGTTGTCTACTTCAATCACTTCAATTTATTTTTCTTCTCTAATTGCTACTGATGGCATTCTAGCATAATATTAAATAATAGAGGTGATAATTGGCATCCTTGCTTCACTCATGATCTTATTGGGAAGGCTTCTAACTTGTCCCCGTTGCAGATGATACTTACTGATGGTTTTAAATATATACTGTTTATTATTTTGATGAATGGCCCTTCCATTCCTCTACTTTCTAGTGTTTTCAATAGGAATGGGTGTTTTATTCTGTCAAAGGATTTTCCTGCATCTACTGAGATAATTCTGTAATTTCTGTTGTTTTGGTTATTGGTATGGTCAATTACATGGCTGCTTTTCCTAATATTAAACCATCCTTGTATTCCTGGTATAAATCCCACCTGGTAATAGTAAATAATACTTGTGATCACTTGCTGCAGTTTTTTGCTTGTATTTTATTTAAGATTTTTGCATCTATGTTCATTAAGGAGATTAGACTATAGTTTTCTTTCTCTGTTTTTGGTCTGCCTGACTTTGAAATCAGTATCATATTTGTGCCATAAACAGAATTTGGTAAGACTCCTTCTTTTCTTATTTTGTCAAAGAATTTGTATAGTGGACTAGTTGTTCTTTAAATGTTTGCTAGAATTCATTTGTGATCCATCTGGCTCTGGGGATTTTTTCTTAGGTAGTTCCTTGATGGCTTCTTCAATTTCTTTTTTCTGAGATGGGATTATTTAAGTATTCTGTTTCATCTTTTGTTAATCTAGTTGATTTACATTTTTATAGAAATTCACCCATTTCACCTAGATTGTGATATTTATTGTCATATGATTAGNTTTTATAGATATTCACCCATTTCACCTAGATTGTGATATTTATTGTCATATGATTAGACAAAAGAGATTTTAATAATTATCTTAATTTCCTCTTCATTAGAGGTGAGATCAATCTTTTCATCTTTGATATTATTAATTTGATTCTCTTCTTTTTTTATTTGTTTTTTTCGAAGTACCAGCTCCTACTTTTATTTATTAGTTCAATAATTCTATTACTTTTAATTTGATTAATTTCTCCTTTAATTTTTAGGATTTCCAATGTAGTTTTTATCTGAGGATTTTTAATTTGTTCTTTTTCTATTTTTTAAGTTACAAGCTCAATTCACTGATCTCAGTTTTTAAAAATTAGATTATTTAGTTTCCAATTAATTTTAAATTTGCTTTTCCATGAACCCTTCTTAATTATAATTTTATCACATGATCTGAAAACATTACATTTATTATTTCTGCTCTTCTGCATTTATTTGTAAGATCTCAAAGACCTAGTACAGGTCCAGTCTTTGTATATGTACCATGTACTGCTGAGAAGAAGATATATTCCTTTTTATCCCTGTTCAGTTTTCTCCAGATATCTATTAACTCTAATTTTTCTGGTATTTCATTCACTTCCCTTACTTCTTTCTTATTTCTTTTTTGGTTTGGTTTATCAACTTCTGAAAGAGGAAGGTTGAGATCCCCTACTAGTATGGTCTCACAATCTATTTCCTCCTTGAGCTCCTTTAATTTTTCCTTTAGAAATCTAGATGCTATAACATTTGGTACATAAATGTTTAGTAATAATATTCCTCTATTGTTTATAGTACCTCTTAGCAAAATATAATTTCCTTCCTTATCTCTTCTAATCAAATCAGTTTCTATTTTATCTTTGTCTGGTATCATGATTGCTACCCCTGCTTTTTCACTTTAGATGTTGCATAATAAATTCTGCTCCAGCCTTTTACCTTGAATCTTTGTGGGTCTACCTGCCTCAAATGTGTTTCTTGTAAACAATATATAGTAGGATTCTGGGATTTTAATCTACTCTGCTATCTACTTCTGTTTTATGGATGAGTTCATCCCATTCACATTCAGCATTTTGATTGCTGTGTATTGCCCTCCATCATATTATCCCCTTTAAATCTTGCTCTATTCTCTTTCATTCTGTCCTTCCTCACCAGTATTTTGCTTTTTGTCACCCTCCCCACTTCCTCCTCCCTCCAATGCCTCCCTCTTCCCTTGTCTCATTCCCCTTCTACTTCTCTGTGGGATAAGATAGAATTCTATACCCCACTGATTAGGATAAGATAGAATTCTATACCCTGCCCTTCGATTGGGAAATGAATGAACAGGGACCATTGTTTGCTTTTCTTTGTATTCCCAACACTTAGTCCAATGCTTGGCAAATGATGTTATGATTCAATCATTTCAATCATGTCCAACTCTTTCATGACCCCATTTGGAGATTTCTGGGCAGAGATTCTGGAGTGGTTTGCCATTTCCTTCTCCAGCTCCTTTTATAGATGAAGAAACTGAGGCAAACAGGGGAAAGATAATTTCCCAGGTTCACATAGCTAGTAAGTGTCTAATACTTAATTTGATGAGTCTTTCTGACTCTGGATCCAGCCCTTTATCTACCTGGCTACACCTAGCTATTCTTGTTGACACATAGTATGTGGTGGATAAATGCTTATTGATTGATTTCCACTAACTCACCAGTCTTTAAAAACATTGCACTTCTGGTCCACATTCTCCTGGAAAAATCAATCCCTACTTCTCCCTCCCCACTACACACACACATGTACCTAGCCAAGTCCTACTCCTATACAAGGCATTGTCCTAGATAAAGAAGCAATCTCAGGGCCTAGACCCTTCCTCAGGTTCCATTCTAAATATCATTTAATTTAATTCTTTTGATTGACTAGGCCCAGATCTTACAGGTATAAAGTTGCAGAGACTAGAAGAATTCCCTAAGGGTCTTGGGTTGTTGTGGATGACTGTTGATACAAATGAATTCCATACTGTCACCAGCCTTATGTTCAAAATTCCCTCTCCTGGACCCCAACACTGTTTTTTCTGGGAGACCTTACTGCATCTTGGCTTATTATAGGAATCTCCAATACTGCTAGCCCCTGAGGGATCTAAATTTATGGGAGAAAATGATTAGTTCTTTATTTTATTGAGGGCAAAAGCCTCATTGAGAGGCTGGAATTTTGTCTGTAACTAGAAAGGAGCAAGAACAGAGATACCCAGCTGAGAAAAGGAGTCCCATGCAGGGTGTCACCCCAAGGAAATAGGATCCCTCAGCCTCCTAAATATTCTCTCTTTTTGTGCATGGCACATAGGCTGAGATTTTAATAGTCTTTAAAATTAGACTCCCTAGTAACCTGGCTGCACTGAACAATACTATCTCCATCAGTTCTATCATTAAGACCCTTGTCAAAAGTGAGAAATCTTGAGTGTAGCCAAGACTATATTGGAAGAAAATGACTGGTGGTGCCTAAGAGGTTAGTGGCCTTGAGCCAATCATTTCACTATCTTGGGCCTCTTTTCCTGCTTTATGAGCCCAGTTGCAGTGACATCTCTTCCAGAAAGTCTTCCATAATTGCTTACTTAAAAATACTCCTTCATCTCAATCCTAGTTTCTTTTCTTTTCTTTTCTTTTTTTAAAACCCTGACCTTCCATCTTAGAAACCTGGAGATCTTTTGGTTATTCAGGCCAAAAGGTCAGGACTGTATCTAAGTGTATTGGTTCTAAGTCAGAAGAGTTGTAACCTAGGCAATAGAGGTTAAGTGACTTGCCCAGGGTCACATAGCTAGGAAGTGTCTAAGGCCAGATTTGTACCTAGAGCCTCCTGTCTCTGGGCCCTAGTTTCTTTAGATCATATTTTATTCACTATTTTGTATTTGGAGTATCAATATTTATATCTTAACCGAATTCCCCTACTAAACATACCTCTGAGAGTTCCTTGCCCATAGATCTCTTGAAAGCTCTGATAATGCATTGTAAAATAATCCTAATAAGTTCACATAGTTCTTTATGGTTTGTGAGGGAATCTTTATAGGTTATCTGATAAAAAAACTTTCACAATAATACTGTGAGATAGATGCTCTTATTATCCCCATTTTAACATATGAGGAAACTAAGGCTAAAAATGCCTTGTCCAGGATTATACAACTGTGAAGGGTCTGAGGCTGGACCTAAATTCAGTCTTTCTTTACTAGAAGTGTTACCCTCTACCTGTATGGGTCCCAGGGATCTGGACATACTCTGATGGGTCCCAGGGAGCTAGACAGAACTGATCGTGCAGTGTATGTATATATGTATGACCTAAGAGCCAGCCTAGATAAAGATATATAAGTTTATTTAATTCAAAACAATTTCACAATCAAGTTTAACAAGCAGCATTTAGTCTAAACAAGGGCAAGCATTAGTTTAGACCTTGGGAATAAAAAGATGAAAATGTAAACTGTTTCTATTCATTTAAGCTGGTAGAACTATGAGATCTTAAAAATCTAGAATAAGAGAGGACCTTAGATCTTCCACAGCTTCATTTTATAGATGTGAAAACTCAGTTCCCTGGAGGTAAAATGAATTTGTCATGAAAGTTTACACAGGTGGTAAACATCAGAGGTGGGATGTGCATCTAGATTCTCTGACTATAGAGCTAGTGCTCTCTCCATGGTGCTAAATATAAAATATATACAAAGTAGTTTTAGAGCAGGTAAAGAAACACTAACAACTGGGGCCTAGAGGGGAAGACCAGGAAATGCTTCCTTTAGAAGGTGTGTTTGTGATGAGTCTTGAAGTAAATGGGGGATCCAGAAAAGGAGATAAGGAAAGATTGCTGGTGCTACGTAGGAGGAACAGCAAAAAGGTAAGTGTGCTATATTGTTGAGTATGTGGGAGGAATTCAGAAAAGGAAGGCAGAGATCAAATCATGAAGAGATATAAATGTCAAACAGGGGATTTTATATTCTATACTGAAGAAAATTGGGAGCCTGGGGAACTCATTGAAGAAGGGGGATGAGAAGGGAAGAATCGCAGTTTAGAAAAATCATCTAAGCAGTTGAATGGATCATTGATTAGAGTGGTGAGAGACCTGAGATATGGAACATGAGTAGAAGGCCATTGCA
Organism: Gracilinanus agilis; assembly: GCF_016433145.1. Classification (NCBI taxonomy): domain Eukaryota; kingdom Metazoa; phylum Chordata; class Mammalia; order Didelphimorphia; family Didelphidae; genus Gracilinanus; species Gracilinanus agilis. The sequence continues at coordinate 6,375,324 of NC_058131.1, read as the reverse complement.
AAAATTCAGAGACCTAAACTGGGCAGTGACTGTGTGAGTAGAGATAAGGGTTCATATAGAAGATAATTAGGAAGGTAGAAAAGTTAAGTGAAGTTAAGACTTGCAACAGATTAAACATGTATGGTCATTGCAAGTGAGAAGTTGAGTATGGCACTGAAGTTCCAAACCTGTGTGATTAGGAAGACAATGGTGGTGCCCTTGACTGCAATACAGAAATTTAGAAGAGAAAAGAGTTTGAGGTAATACTTAATGTGCTCTGTGTTGGATATGCTGAGCTTGAGATTCCTGTCAAGGATGCCCAAGAGGCAGTTAGAGAAAGGTTACTAGAGCTTGGTCTCTCAGGTTGAGATTGATCTAGGAATTATTGGCATAGATATTGCGATTGAATCCATGACACTTGATGAGATAATCAAATGAGATAACACAAAAGTGACAAGAGAAGGGGGCCCAGAATAGGTAGCTGGGAGACACCCACATTAATGAACATGATATAGATGAAGAAACATTTTAAAGAATGAGAAATGGTCAGACAGGTAGGAGTAGAAGGAGGAAAGAGCCGTGCCATAAATTTGGAGAGAAGATACTATTCGTGAGAAGGTGTTCAACAGTGTGAAATACTGCCTAAAAATTAAGGAGAATAAGTACTGAGAAAAGGGACTGATAAACTTGGCAGAGAGTTTTGAAGTTGAACATTGTAGAATGTAAGCTCACTGAAGACAAGGACTTTCTTCTTTCACCATTTTGTTTGTTTGTTTTTGTTTTTCTATTCCCAAAACATAACACAGTGCTGCTATAGAGTGGAAGGTCAATGAATGTTTAATAATTGATTTAATGATCAATACATTCTTTTTTGAATGAATGACTCAATTAAGCAAATTGTTTAACTGTTTGGCTGTTTACTGAAAGAGTAGCACACAAACCTGGAGATCTTTTGGTTATTCAGGCCAAAAGGTCAGGACTGTATCTAAGTGCTTGTAACTCAGGGTAGTAGGTCTGTGTGGTCATTATCAAACAACATGTCTCAGTACTGCACACAAGAGTATAGAACAATGACAGTTGGGCATCCTAGACTATTACCCTAACATAATATTCTAAGGAATTCATCATGTCTCTCTTCTCATTTGACTTTTGCATAAAAGACAGAGTAGCATAGTGGGTAGAGAACCTATCTTAAAGCCGGGAAGTCTTAGGTGTTAACCATGCCTCTGACATACACTGGCTGAATGACTCTGGGTAAGTCATTGATTTCCTTTATACCATAGGCAACTCGAAGATTTTAAGTTTCAGAAAAGGTATCATCCTACACTGATAGAAGGAGCTATCTCATCTGGGACTTCTCCATACTGATGAAATCCTAAGTCTAGTACTCATTCCTCTAACCCTATTACAAAATTAAGAAGCATCTTAGGTGAAACTTGAACCCAAGTCTTCCTTACTGTATATTCCAGTACACTACCTCACTTTGTAAATTTCAAACTCATCCCCTACTGTTCTCTGGCATGACCATTGTCACTGTGGATAGATGGATGATGAGTCAGGAACTTTTGGACAGAGCACTGGCCTCCAATCCACCCTTCCTCCCTCATCAGTTTCCATGGCAATCCACCAGGGTTCTGGCGTCCATGGAAACAACCATGCTGGATACCACAAATATCCCTTGGGCCCCAACCTTCTCCAGCAGGGATTGGGGGGGTGTGCTTGAGTGAGGGGGAGGAAATGAAGTAATAAAATGCAAACATCCAAAGTCAGTCAGGAAGTAACAAGACATTTCACAAAGAGCATTTCTTTCCCAGAGGGTTTTCTTAATGACAATGTTGACCCCCTCCCTCTCTTTTTCCTCACAGGAACAAGAATCCCCACATGTACTCAGTGCTCCTGAGATTTATTTTTACTGGGAAAACTCTTGGCATTTGCCTTAGTGCAAACATTTGAAACCTTCCAGAATTTTAATTGGTTACATAAGCAAACTTTCCAACTTTGGCCAAAAGATTTCAGGGTGGCTCAGCTTCCTTGGCAAGAGGACACTCCCTTACAAAAGCTTGCTTTACTCTCTCTCTTTCTTTTGCCACTGATGTGTCAAATGAACCCAACCAATTGCTTCTTTTCCATGCCCCAGTTTTGTCATCACCAAGAAAGAGATGATGAAGTTTGGCCCATTCCTTCTTCATGTGTGGGGCCAGATAATATATTGGTGCAAATGTCATTCCCCCATTTACAAATGAGAACTGGGAGTCTTGTGGGAAAGAACTGGCACAAAATACCTAGTGCTGCATGGATAGAGCTGGGCTCCAACCCAGGGTTTCTAAGGTGCCTGCAAGAGCATTATTATAGTCACTACAAAGGCAATGATCCTTGCCTAATTAATTTAATTAAACTGATTTCCCATTCTTGAGAAGTGACCTAATCTATACAGGCCTCAGTTTCCTTGTCAGTAGAAAAATGGGACATTAATAGCACCCACTTAGAAATTGTTGTAAAAATCAAATTATATATGTATATATGTGATATATCAATAATTTTTAAATTTTATTTATGTATAGATTAATTCTACATATGAGTAAGCACATATATGCATATACATATTTATATACAAATGATTACACAGAATTTTTCTATTAAAAATTCTAGGGGCAAAGAGACTTCTACAGACCCAGAAGGACTCACTGACTAGTAGACTCTTTTCCTATTCATTAAGTGGACCTTTTGATCAGGACCTGGGCATATGCTTTGACTAGGTTCAGTCACTGAGAGTTTAGGCTCTATTGAGAGTTAACAGGCACCTTGCTAAATACAAGGGATACAAAGAGAGCCAAAAGAAAGTCCCCAAACTCAAGGAACTCTCAATCTTATGGACATACATCACATAGGAGAAAGCCAGAAAGGAGTAGGGGCATGATGAAAATCTAGAGTACAGCCAAGGAGGAGATGATGAGTGCCCTAGAGGCTCTCCTTCAATGAAGCATCTAGGAGAAGGAAATATGGGTCCCAGGAGCACTGGACACTGAAGAAGTAGCACTTTCACAGTGGAAATGATCTTGTAAGATGATGAGATTTAGGAGAATACAATGAAATTTCAGATGAATTAAGCATATGGAAAGCAAAGGAAATGAGATGTAGCCCCCAGTAGTGAGTAGGCCCTAATAAAATCAAAGCCATCAATTAGCTAGAGCCAGACATGTAACTCCCCACCACCACCACAGTATGAGAATTTAATCCAACCCTTTCCCAAATACTGTCTGCCCTGCCAAGAAAATTACTGATGCAGAAGTTCTGTGAGAAGAACATACAGTATTCTATACAAAACTGGGTTATACATTGACATATTGAATTGGTATGTTACCTATGATTTATTATCCTATAGAAAACTCTTAAGAGTCTCTGAGGTAATCTAAATACATTGTCTCCATCATGTAAATTGTTACTAACCATTTTCTCTATGAAGTCTGTACCCCAAATCATTAAACTTTGCTACTGCACAGCATGAGGATGTCTGTGTGTCTGATCTGTCATTCTGAAGGTTTGACCCTCCTGTAATCCCAGAATCATTTTTCTTATCCCAGTTCGTTGACCCACGAGTAATTTGTCGAGCAAAATTCAACATTGAGAAGACTTGGAATGTCTTTGTTCTCACTGTTTGCAAAGTTAAAACCCCATCGAAGCATCCTAGGGAGATATTACTGAAGCTTAGGTTTTTGACCCATCTCTAAATTTCCCCCAGCAGGTTATAAAACCTATTCAAGGTATGACATGAAGCAGAGATGGTACAGTTATTTTATTTCTACACACAAAAGAAAGCTAAACATAACAATACTCCCAGTACATATTGGCAGGATGATTCCAAACAGTAGTCAGTAAGCTCACTTAAAACTATTGTTGCCATCTACAAGGAGATTGATATTAAACATTTTCAAAACTTAAAGTTGTTGGCATGACTGCTGATTGACATTTCACCATGGCTCTGTGCTATTTCCCTCAAATTTCATATGTTCTGTCAATCTAGAGCAAGGACTCAATTTCCTCTTTTGAATGGTAATCTCATATGATGAAGAAGTTTATTCCTGCTGCCAATCAGTTCCACTCAATGAATGGAGATCTTCCAGACATCTTGAAATCACAGTGTCCTCAAGAAGCCAATACATATTCACCTTGAGGTTCATGTTTTGTCACATACCCAAGAAAAGGAAACACAATGTAGAAAAGGAAGCCAAGAGTCCAGGTAAACACCCATTTAGTGAAATCCCCTCCTAAGTATCAGATGAAAGGGATCAATCACCATGATGTCAGCCTGGAGAAGCACTCTTAGCTGGAAGTCATAGACTTTTAATAGGCCACCTGAAGGGTCAAAGGAAGAAGATGAGCAAGAATTCCCTTTTAATTAATGCACTAGCCACCAAAACACACACACTTACATGCACATGCACACACGCATATATATACATATACATATATATATATATATACACAGATGCATATGCACACAGATGCATATGCATACAGATGCACATGTATACCCACAAACTCCACTACTGCTGTCATATGATATAAGTATTGAGGCCACCCAGGTTGGGCTTGTTTCAACACCATACAAACAATAACTATTGTGATAAAATAATAGTGTGATAAAATAAAATGTATATGAATAAATATAGTGATCACAATATATTTGCATTTGTCTCCCTCACTCTTCCAGTACTTAACCTTATCCATCATCCATACCATGACCTTGAATCCCTTAACTCCTGAGTTCTTTCCCAGCTCATCATTCCTACACTAGCTAACCTCTCCTCCTCATCCCATCTTAAACTCCCAATGAATCAGTTCAACTCGATAGCATCCTCTTCTCTTGAGTACTTTGACCCTTATTATAGTGTTCATTTTGACCTTCCAAGCCTCAATCTTCAGGTAATTTTACCATCCTCTGGGTATAGTCTCACCTGAGCCCTTATTGAAGCCCAAGTAATCATCTCTTATGCCTACCTACATAATTAATTAATGATCCCAATCACCACAGAGGTACTTCTAAACTTTTCCATCACTGTTTCATCAAACTTCCTATGTTTTCCTTAATCTATATCCCCTTAACTCAGAATCTTTGCTTCAATTATCCTGGGGGAAATGATGCTAATCACTGAGATTTCTTGTTTTCTCCTCTTTTCTGATCTCATCATCACTCACCCAAATATGATCTGTCACTATTTCCTCCTTACCTCTATCTCATGTAACAAGATATCTTTTGTCCTTGACAAGACAAAAGCCTTGGCTACACAAGTGATCTCATTCCATTTCATTTTTCTCCAGCAGACTGTCCCTCCATTATCATCTCTTTCTCACCTTTCTTCTAACTCTTCATTTGTCATATGGTTTCCTTATTGCCTTCAAACACCCCTATGTCTCTCCTATCCTAAAAAAAGTTCTCGCTGTATTCATCTTTCCCTGCAAGCTACCATCTAATATCCTTCCTCCATTTTATAGTTAAACTCTTTGGGAAGCGTATCTCTAACTGGTGCTGCTTCCACTCCTCTTATTCAATTCTTAATTCTCTTCAATCTCACTTCTGGCATTACCATTCAACTGAAACCTCACTCTCCAAAGTTAATAATATCTCAATTGCTACATCTAATGTTATGGTCCTCATCCTTCTTGACATCTCTACAGCCTTTGACACTACAAATCATCCTCTTCTCCTTGATATTCTCTTTTCTCTGGGCTTTCATAACACTATCTTGGTCTCCTTCTTGGTCTTCTTTCCTAGATCTTCTTCTTGGTCATGCCTGATGACTATGAGTATCTCCAAGGATAAAAAAAATCTGTGCCTTCTATTCTCCCTCTATACTATATGCCTTGGTGATCTCATCAATTTTCATGGATTCAATCATGATCTCAATATTGATATTTATCACATCTTCCTTAACATCTCTGCTGAACTCCAATCTTGAATTTCTGTTTATTAGAAGTCTAGTACTGGCTTTTAAACTCAACATATCCAAAAATGAACTCATTATCTTTTACCTCAAATTCTCCCTTCTTCCTAACTTTCCTATTACTGCCTAATGCATTATCTTTCTCCTAGTCATTAAGACTTTTAACCAGGATATCATACTTGACTTCTCACCCCCCCCCATATCCAAAGGATTGCAAAAGCCTGTCAATTTTACTTTTGTGACATCTCTCCTATATACAGCCTTCTCTCCTGTGCCTGTGCCACCACCTTGGGGCTGACCCTTATCACCTCAAACCTAAACTAATGAAACACCTTGCTCTTTGTCTCAAGTATCTCCTTCCTCCAATCTATCCTAAGTTTAGCTATCAAATTGATCTTCCTTCTCTACTCACTAGAATCCCAGTGGCTTCTTGTCTTATCTAGAATCAAATGTAAAATTCCTCCATCAGACTGCCTCTCCCCTGCTTTTCTGTTCTTCTTATCACTTTGGCCATTATTTCCTCCTATGCATTCTGCCATTCAATGACATTGACCTTGCTTTTCCTCCCACAAAAGCCACCATCTTCTGACTCAGCATTTTCCCATTCTGTCCTCTGTGCCTAGTATACTCTCCTCCTCATCTCTACCTCCTGGCTTCTCTGGCTTCCTTTAAGATCCAACTAAAATCCAACCTTTTACCTGAAGCCTCTTCATTCAACCTCAGTTCTAGTGCCTTCCCTTCATTAATAAATAATCTCCAATTTGCTCCATACATAGATTATTTGGACATATTTTATGTTTCCCCCATTAATCTGAGAGCTCCTTGGGAATAGAGACTGCATTATGCATTTCTGTGCATACTCAGTGTTTAGTATAGTTCCTAGCATACAGTGGGTGTTTAATAAATGTTCACTGATTGACTGAATGCCTGTCTGGAAGCAGCCAGAGATTTCCCTCATTTTTAACACTCCCAAATGGTGAGTTTCACATGTGGTTGTCAAGAAGACAATGGGCAATACAATGCTATATAACCTGTTATTTTTGCTAGCATTCTTTCTAATAAGATCAAAAACAAATTTTTCTGGTTACCATTTAAAGCCTTTCACAGTCTGACTCTAAATATCCTTTCCAGACTAACTAGACTTCACCTGTCCATACCCTCAACACTTAGCATAGAGGCTGACACCTACTTGTCACTTAATGTTTACTCACTGAATGATTGGCTGCACATTCTTCCTCACTCCTTCTGTGTCCCAGCCACACTGGACACTGGTACTTCCTTAAACACTATCTCCTATCTCCAAGCCTTTGCACGCATTACCCTTTATGCTTGGGTTCTTTAGCCTTATCTCTGTCACATTATCCCTGACTTCCTTAAAGACAATCTCTTACATGTTAATTTACATCTACTATATGTGTTTCTGTGTGTATGTCTTTAGATAGATAGATAGATAGATAGATAGATAGATAGATAGATAGATAAAGAGAAAGATGATGGATGGATGACCTAATGGATGGATAGATAGATATGATAGATTACATGTGTATATAGATATATACATATGAAGGCATGTATATATCCATATGCCTATATATAAGCATATGTGTGTTATAGATTTATCATAGCACTTATTGTTTTTCCCTAACAGACTTAAATTTCTTGAGAGTAGGGATTATTTCTAGTTTGGTTTTTCTTTTCCCTCCTAGCACAGTGCCTAGAACATAATAGACACTAATAAAATTTTATTCAATGAATATCAATGAATCAATGAATCAATGAATGAGTGAATGTCTGGCCCATTCCTCTACTTACTCTTTGAAGATTCTTAACAGTTCTTAGTATGTGTACAAGTAAGATTCATGTTGGGGGAAAGTGGCCTATATTTGGACTAAAACAGAGCATCCTTATGTGGTAACTCAATGAGTACAACAAATGAAGTCTCAAAAGTTGGGCTAAAATCATAGGTGTGCATTGGGAAGTCCCCCCATTGACTTTGGCCTTACATGAGCTCCAGGCCTTCCCTTCATCTCCATTATCTTTTGAGGAAAAATTAGCAGCAAATAAGCTTTGAGGGCATTTCTTTCTCTGAATTAGATTTTAACAAAGCTCTAATTCCATATACACCAGGAATTTGGGTTATCATTTCAGATGGAGTGATGTAAAAAGAGCAGATACCCAAAAGTATAGGGAGGAGTATTCTAACATGACTAATGATGAGGATCACCTCTACTAATTTCTACGTGTTTGAACTTGGGGAAAAGCTCTATCCAATATTTGGAAATTTCTGTTTTATGTTTTACAAAAGTCTTAATGATAGACAGACAGACAGATAGATGGATGATTGGATAGATGGATATATTGGTTGGATAGAGGGATGGATGATAGATAGATAGTTGGATGGATGGGTAGATGGATTGATGGATGGATCGATGGATGGATAGATGAAGGGACAGAAAGATAAATAGAGGACAGATGGATTGATAGGTGAATGGACAGATAGATAGATGTGATAGGTATATACATATATACACATATGTGTATATAGATAGATAGATATGTTTGTATGTATGTATGTATGTATGCATTGGTTTGTTGTTTCCTTTGTATGTGAAGAGGACCAAAATGACATCACTACATCAGAGTCAATGCAGAATAGGTCCAGCTATGCCTGATTAGACCAATATGAACTTAGAAGGCTCTACCACAGATTGGACACAAATCATCTATATGAACAGTTGGGATGGAGAGATGCCTTTTAATTTGAGGATCTCACTTTTCTTTCCATCTATAGTAATTCTACTTTGCTTACAGTACCTTCTGTGTGCACAGACACACTCTTAGATATGAGTGCTCTTTTATTATTATAGCACATATTATGTGTAATATACATTATAGACTATAATTAAGTATACTTACTATACTATATGCGTGCATGTATGTTGTTGTCGTTGTTCAGTCTTTCAGCCAAATCCAAGTCGGTGCCCCTATTTAGGGTTTTCTTGGCAGGGATACTAGAATAGTTTGCCATTTCCTTCCCCTGGTTCATTTTACTGTTGAGAAAATGGAGGCAAACAGATTTAAATGGCTCAGTCATCAGTAATACAGCTAGTAAGTGCTGGAGTCCAGATTTGAACTCTGAAGAAGAGTCTCCTGACTCCTTTTCTGCTATTCATGTATTGTCTAAAGTTTCCTGACTATTCACAGCTTAGTTTTCACGGACTTCCATGCTTAAAGGCATTACAATATGGAAGCCAGAGGAAAAGAGGAAAGGGAAATCACAGAGGGCATCGAAAACCACATGGTGCGGGGATTTGGCTTTTCCCAAATATCAGTCTAACAGAATGTGACTCTACATGTACTTGAAAGCATGCATGTGTGTATTTGTGTGTATGTGTGTGTGCCTGTATGTCCACTCACTAATCACACACTTATGAGTCTTCACGTACTTATCAATATACATACAACATGGAAAGTGTCTGAATAGAGCAGGCACAGAGGACTTTCTAAGAATTAAGCGATGGAGTTGAGAGGGAAATGAGAGAGGTCGCAGCTTCCAAGTAAGTTCATTCCAGGGAAGATGGATGCTTATTCAGAGATTAGTCCCCAGCCAGATAACGAAGGACTGGGCCACAGGGACTATCTCCATCCATCTTACTGATGATTTTGTTTCAATGTGCAAACCAGAGCTCCTCTGCCAGGCTCTTGGACATAACACTGATTTTAGCAAGTCAAAAGACATTTCACATTTAAGGAATGTGTACGGAAATGTGTTACAGTCAAGAGGTGATCTAAGAAGATATGTGATGTAATGAGAAACACAGAGCTTGGAAATCTGAAGCCACTGGTTCAACTCTTCAATTTCTTTGAGAGAAAAAGATACAGAGACAGAGAATCAGATGGAGGAGACAAAGAGGGAGGGACAAAAGGGAGAGAGAAAAAGACAGACAGGCAGAGACAGGGAGGGACAGAGTGACAAAGGAGAGGATGAAGGGAGGAAGAAAAGGAGGATAGAGAAAGAAAGTGATATACAGAAAGATGGAGAAACAGAATCAAAGAGAGGGGAAGGAAAGGAGAGAGAGAGACAGAAAGAGGGAGGGAAAAAGGAGGGAGGGAAATAAAGATAGAGAAAAACAGAGAGTCAGAGGAGGGGATAGAGAACAAACTGAAGGTCTATATCCCTATTAGCTCTGCCATACAGGCACCCTTGGACAAGGTACTCCCCCTCACCTTGGGGCCTCAGTTTCCTCATTTGTAAGTTATAACTTGCCTAAAGCCACCCAGGCAGCTTGACTTTAAAGTCCATGTTCAGACCTCTCATCTCCTGCTTCTCGGCTCAGAACTGTGTGCTTTATAGAAGACATAAATCATTCTTCTGATGAGTCACAAGTGAGCCAGTTATCAAGACCTCCAGCATCTGGGATGGCTGCCAGCAGCAGTGGGCACTTGTGATGTGTGGCAGGCTGAGCGCAGGCCTGTCAGCCCTTATTCTGAGGGATGTACAGTCAATTATCCTCACTGTGGGCACATTATCTCAGCCATAGCCTTTCTTCTTATCATGCTTCAATTCAACAGGTTACTTGTTAATCATCTGTTCTGCGAGGCATTATACAGTGATAGGGATAGAAAGACAAAGTGGAAAACATGCCCTGCCCTCACGAGCTTACATTCTAGTGGGGAGGGAGACAAGGAACATGGGCTACAGGTATGTCGGCATATTAAAAATCAATCAGTCAATAAGAAATCATCCTCTACTCTGCCCAATGTTGGGCTATGTGCCAGAGAAGCAAACCCTGCCCTTATATTATATAGGAGGAGAAAATGGGTGCAAATATACCTATAGGGGACATATGTTTATGTGTATATACATGCATATACACATTCCTGAGTGTGAAAACATGTATGCACATATACACACAGAAGGTTCCATAAGTATGTGTATGTATATACACATGCTTATCCATTTATGAACTAATCACCACACAATAGGGTGAGCTCTTCTGAAAGGTCATGCTAGTAAGGAAAAGAACCTAAAGCAAAGTCAACTACCAATAGGACCTGAATGCCAGGAGGAATCTTCTCTGTGTTATATAGAGCTTAGTGTCTGGGATTCATCATCTGCTACTGAAGGGAAAGGCTGAGTAGTAGCCAAACCCCTGAGGAGATAAAACAGAGGAAGTTTCTGCTGTTCTAAAGAAAAGCATTTCCTGTCTTTTCTTTAAAAATGGCCAAAAGCCTGTGTATTATCTCTAAGATAGCTGTTTGTTTTTTTTTTAATACCTTTGCATTGAACTAATTGTGTTCCTTACACAGCTTTTCAAGATAAAGACATCAGTGGGGGCTCATGCACTATACTTTCACTATACTTTCAGGGAGTGTAGACTGCCAGAGTGCCTTAAAACTAGGATGCCCTTACAGAGGGGAACTGCCCTGTGAGCATAAGGGGCACGTGCTCCCCTCCACTACACATGTAAGGGAGTCTGTGTAACACCATAGAAAAAGCCACGCATTTCAGATCAAGAGAATGGAGTTCTCCTCCTGCCTCTCAGGCAGGTAATTCCCCTACTTTGGAAAAGAGGAGCTGTCCTTTAAGCACTTCTTGTACAAATATAAATGCATTCTGGCTCCAAGAGCTTAGACTCCAATGACTCTTGGCCCACTCTTGATTTAGTGATAAAGTCACAAATGGGAACGGGGTTTGAGTTTCTGGGCTCATCACTGTAGCTGCGCATGTATCTCGGATAAAGTCCAAATGAAGTAATAATGATTCTGCAGGTTGAGAGGGCAAGGTAAGGAAGAATCAACTTTAATTACACTGAAAGAGACAATTTAGTTAATCACTTCCTACAGAAGAGGAGATTTTTTTTTCCCTACAAAGATTTGACTCAGGAAATGCAGAATGAAGGTCATATCAGTGTCACCTGCAAAGACGGTGTGCTCTGAGCCATTCTCTTGCTCTCACAGGAAAATCACAAAAACAGCCCCACACACAGTCTCACACGGACCAAAGTGAACATCCAGTGTAGAGTCACAGAGCTGAAAGTTGGAGTGGCAGGCCTGGAAAAAACTCTCAAGTATCGATTGTCATAGTTGGAAGAAATGCATCATCATCTATTTCCCATCCTGATGATGGGTGTGGCATGGGTCTCTCTCCTTGGCTCTTCTCTCTGAGCATCCTATCAGGACCCAATATGAGACTCTTTCCATGCTTTCAAACTGGGTCCCTTCCATGGCTAGTGCCTAGGATCGTCACTCCAACACTATCACCCCTCGCCTGAGAAATCTCTCATTAATAAGCCCAGAGCCCTGAAAACTATACCTTCTGAGTCCTCAATAGTGTATTGGCATTCAATAGCCAGCTGTTGTTCACAACAAAAGCATTTAATGGAATGTCGTGATAGAAGAGTAACAACTACACATTCCCTTCTTGACCTGGCACAATCATATGTGCATACTCCTTCTCTGCCTCCTCTTTCTCTTCCTCCTCCTAATACTGGAACAATTATATATAATTTTTAAATTAATATCCAATACTCCAGGTATTATATTTAATAATATTTATTAAATTTAACTTGAAGCAAAAGGGACACATGTACATGAAAAGGATGCTGGGTAATACAGAAAGGAATTCTGGGGAATGTAGTTCAAAAGGTACAAAATTTTCTATACCTTAGAGAGAGAGAGAGAAAGAAATTATATAATATAAATTATAACTCATCTTTTATATATACAACTATTACAATATAACTATATTTTTTATTTATTATATGTTAATATAATATAATTCTTTAATACATATATATATGTGTGCATTAAATAATATAATTATATTCCATTAATACTAGAACAGCTATAATAATGTATC